>NC_054832.1:60948735-61271860 GCF_018345385.1 Vulpes lagopus
GCCAAAGGCAGGCGCCAAACCGCTGCACCACCCAGGGATCCCTCACAGAACATTTTTAACATTACAGTTATCTGTATATGTACATGTAACTTCTGTGTCAATGTCACTAAATATATAAATTGGTTTTATTTAAAATAATATCGCTATAAGGGTGCCTGACTGGCTCATTTGGTGGACGACGTGACTCTTGGTCTCAGGTTTGTGAGTTTGAGCTCCAAGTTGGATGCAGAAATCACTGAAAAATAAAATCTTTAAAATAAATAAATAAATTAAATAACATCACTGTATTACCAAACATTAATAATCTTGATGTGACTCCAACCAGGTAGAAACTAGGACATGAACATAAATTAAGAGGTGTATGTTTAAGTCTCCAATTTAATTAAGTTTGATTGCTTATATATTTTTTTATTAAGATTTTATTTATTCATGAGAGACACAGAGAGAGAGGCAGAGACACAGGCAGGGAGAGAAGCAGGCTCAATGCAGGGAGCCCGATGCAGGACTCAATCCCCAGACTCCGGGATCACGCCCTGAGTTAAAGGCAGACGTTCAACCGCTGAGCCACCCAGTCGTCCTTGGTTGCTTATTACATTTCTTTGTTATAGAACAATCATTAGTGTGGTTTCAATGTAGAGATATGGATGTGGAGAAAAGTATTATCAACACAAATCCTGTTTCAATCGTAGTATGAATGGAGTAGAAAGTCCTTGGAACTGCAAGATCATTTATAATTGCCAGCATGCCTATTGTGCTTATCATATACTAGGTAGTGTTCTAAACTCTTATAATCTCATAATTCAAAAGAAATTTATTAAGTGGCTGCTATTATGTTATCATTCTAGATGTCAGAAAACGAAGGTACTGAGAGTTCAGTTGACTTCCCCAGTGAGGCTCACCTGCTTTTATTAGCTAGTTAGAGGCAAAGTTGGAATTCAGACCTAAGCTGTCATTGGTAATGTTTTTGTTTGTTTGTTTGTTGGTTGGTTGGTTGGTTTTTACCATAAATTGAGTTTATTTGGGAAACTCTTATTTTGTAACAAGCTATATGTGAGTCTTTCGAGGGTTTTAGGTGGGATGTACTTATATGAAGATGGGGAAAAGCCCAGCCAGAATGCAAAGGGGGAGAAGTCCCACCAGCACCCAAGCAGTAAGTTTGTTGGCTTCAAGATTGGGAGAAATTCCTTGGGAGGATGTTCACTGGTTAGGACGTCTCAGTCTTCTTGAAGTCAGACATTTAATGGAAATTTCTTATTCTCAAGTTCCATCTTAAAGATTTTATTTATTTGAGAGAGAGAGAGAGAGAGAGAGAGCGAGTGCACTAACACTAGCATGAGTGGAGGGAGGGAGAGTGAGAATCCCAAACAGACTCTCCTCTGAGTTAAATGCCCAGTGTGAGGCTCAGTCTCATGACCTGGAGACCATGACCTGAGGTGAAACCAAGAGTCGGACACTTAACCAACCAAGCCACCCAGGTGCCCCCCGCAAGTTCCATTTTAGACCAAAACTCTTCCACATTTTCATTTTGATCAAGATCTTTCACAGAAAGCATTGCTTATCAGCCATATTGTTCAGGCATGGTTTTCCTTTCTCTCTCTCTCTCTCTCTGTTTCTCTCTCTCTTTGTTCAAAGACATTACGAGATGGAGTACATGTCCCTTGGAGCTGAGGAAGACCATCCTCAGTTGTCTTGTCCCACAGAGGAGAGAAATGGCAAGTAGATTTTATTGGACTCATTTGAACAACAAAAAGAATAAGAAATGGAGAATCTTAGTCATCCTTCTCTAGGGTAGTTAGTGTCCATGGTTAGTTGAGCTTTAGGATGAACATAAACACAATGTTCTTAATACAGTGAACATTGGTAAGTGCTTTGCCTTTGCAAGTTTGTTCTCTTAAAAAGTAAAGAACACCACAAAAAAGATTAGTAATTTCAAAATAAAGTTTCAAGCTAACCAAATATGGGTAAGGATGTGACCAAGGCTTAGCATTTATTTGCTGGCCCCTCCCTCCCAGTGAATCTGTGGGGCTCATACTATTGTGGCAACTAGTGATGCTGAAAGACGTGAAGTTGCTAAATTGTGTATCAGAAATGATGATTTGACATTAACAAATAGAGGAAAATGCAGGTCACAGAAATGATAGTAAGCTGTCTTGGCTTCCAGTGAAGTTACACAGATAATTTTTGCAGTGAATTTGTGTTTAGACACAAATTTATTTAACATGAGTTCTTTTGTTTTAAGGGTGGAAAAAGGGACCAGCCCAGTTTTTTTTTCATGGTCTTTTCTTTAAAAATAACTTTTTCTCAGTTAAAAAAATATTAAAAAGGAACTTCCTAGGGTTCTCATAATCAAATTAGGACCGTTTCACACAAAGCAAAGAAAAATTTGCATTCAAAAGCAGATTTCAATTTTTATTTAGAAAAAATTATATTTCTTAGATTGACTAGAGAATCCTTTCAATTACTTTTAAAAAGCTTGATACTGAAGTTCTGTTTCTACTTCATGTTGACTCTTAATTTTCAGATAATCATGATGTAACCTAACCAATATAGCATTTACATTTCATAAAATGTAAAAAAAATTAGGTCACCCATTTTCTCAGATTTCCTCTAGGTTTGTGTTTTTTTGTGTGTGTGTGTTTATTGTTGTTTTGTTTTTTTACATAGGGGAAATTATATCTGCTTTATAGGATTAGCATATAGTGTTTTTAGTTGCTTATGAATTTTTGTGATACAATCGTATTTACCCTGAATACGAAAAGGTTTTAATTGCCACCTCAAATATACTTTCTTCACAGCTGCCATTTTCCATTTTCTCTTCTTGTAAAGCTGTTTTTAAGCACATACCTGATGAAATTATAATTTAATAAATATGTCAAGTATGCTTCTAGTGTTTTGATAATTCATGCTATTTCTTTTTTTTTTTTAATTTTTATTTATTTATGATAGTCACAGAGAGAGAGAGAGAGAGGCAGAGACATAGGCAGAGGGAGAAGCAGGCTCCATGCACCGGGAGCCTGATGTGGGATTCGATCCCGGGTCTCCAGGATCGCGCCCTGGGCCAAAGACAAGCGCCAAACCGCTGCGCCACCCAGGATCCCCAATTCATGCTATTTCTTAAATCTGTGGTTAAATCTATCTCTAAAAATTTTACTTTTGAGTCTTTATACTATAACTCTTATTTGTTAAGTCTCTAAGTCTTTTAAAAACTTTTTTTGATATACCCTCTAATAACAGCTTGACCATATCTTTTCAAGATAAAATATGGAAATAGTATTTTTATATCAGAATATAAATATATTAAAAATAAATAAAAAATTAAAAATAGTATTTTATATCAGAATATAAATATATTAAAAATAAATAAAAAATTAAAAATAGTATTTTTATATCAGAATATGATATATTCTGATATAAAGCACATTTTAAGCAAGAAGTTTTCTTGCATACCTACCTTCTGCTATTCTATTTCATTCTATTCTTAATATTAGCTTGGGAGAGAGAAATTATTCCCATTTTATAGATCAAAATAGGCTCAGAGAGCTTAGTCAAGGTCAGATAGTGGGATATAGGTAGCTCTAGAATTTGAATTTGGGACTATATATTTCCTAAATCTAATCTCTCTCTAGAATAATTTAGGTCTTTCTCTAGTGGTGCAAATGGAACTTCTTGATTAGTTGAAAGCCCTGACTTCATTCCCCTGATAATTGATGGTGTCTTCCAATTTAGTCTATATTCATTTCTGGGACAGTTTTTGTACATACAGGTTGGAATTTTAAGTATACAGAAACTTTTTTTTTGGATTTTGTTCCATATACATCTTATAGTGTAGTAAGAGAAATGGCAAATGTTAAATTACATAAATGGGGTTACAAAGCAATGTATTATTGACCGCTGTGAAATAATGTACTGTAGCAGGTACATCGTATGGGAAGAGTGATGGACCCTGGTTCTATTGCTCTCTAACTCTTGACCTTCTTGACCATATGCTTATCTTGTTCAGTCTATAACTCTGCTTTTTCTTCTAGATCATTAAAGCTGGAGTAGCTAGAAATGAAACACAGAAATAAGCGTTATTTTTTGTGGATGGGACTTAAGTGCCACAAAGTGTTCCTTTCTTGAACATTCTAATTAGTAGTGGTTTAATTGTATCATCTCCATTTTACGGGTAAGAAAGCCTGAAATTCTAAATCTGAATGCTCTTTCAAACAGATACTGTAGCTGTTGAATATAGTGAAAGCACCTGCCATGTTCAAACCATTTAGTCCTGGGCTCTGGCCATGGAATGTTGCATGGTATTAAGACAAGACACTGATCAGAAGGCTACATTTCACTATCTTGGAGGCCTCTGATTCTGTTCAGTGTTGTTACTTTTGCTGTTTACATCCAACAAAATCCCATGAGATGATGAGTTTCCAGTAGAGGCTTTTCTGAGAATACTCTCTGGCCACTTGCGGTTAACTTACCTTTCCCCCTGATCTACTAGAGACCACAAATAGAATGTTTTCTATGTTACCAGCTGCTTATGCTCCCTGGATGGAAGAGGGGATTGAAGTTCCTACAGTTATAGAAATCTCCTAAATTTTAGTGAATGACTCATGATGCTTAGTTAGCCTCTTTAGATGCTTTCATAGCCAGGATGACTGATTCATGGACCACTCTTCCCCGCTCCCTCCTTCCCCTTGCATACATCTATAAGGGACGTAGTATTCTTTACACACATTCGACACTGGCTTCTCATTCTTGTTATTACATATGGAGTGGGAAGCCACCAACAGTGTCACGCAAAACCATTTTTCAGGAGTGTGGTGATAGGCTAGTGTAGATGCTAGCACTTGGACACGATTCTGATTTTTCTTTGTCATACTGTTCTCCCTACTATAACTGCCAGTCACGGAGGGCAAAGATCATGTTTTAATTTCAATACCTTCCCCTCTCTCCAAGAAAAGAAATTTAGGTTGGGTGAACACCCAGTTTTGTAATATTTCATGAACACTCTATTCAGAAAAAGTGGCTTCACCCTTCTTACTTAACTCCTAGGGAAGTAGCTGGTGTATGGAATATAAAATGCAATATTTCTCCATCTTGCATGAAATCGGGAAGAACTTTACATAACCAAACCAAAAACCAAACTTGACATAACCAGTTTTATTTACCAAGCAGATTCCCTAGAAAACAGATGAATTTTTATTTTACCTATAGTTGTGTGGGTTAAAACAAAACATATCAAAGAATTAAAGCAAGTAACATGAATTCCCACAGAATCTTTGCTCAGTTGGTCTAGTTTTCGTGCTGTCTCTTATCATTCTGAATGCTTCACATGTCCTAATTTCCAGAGGGTTTAAGTGGCTCTGCAACCTACTTGCATTGTTTCACTCACCAGAGGAAGTAGTAGGAGTCCAGCTCTGGTACTAGAAGTCATGCTTTCTTCTAAGATACCCCTAAGAATAGGCCATTTTCTTTGGGCTCTAAATCATATAAATGTTGGTGCAAAGTGGCAGATAATTGAAGGGTAGGTACAATCTTATTTTGATGCCTAATTATAGGCTAACACAGGTAGATGATTCCTGAAGTGTAGTCCTAGACTCTTGACTGCCCAAAAGAAACCCAGCTCAAACCAGAATGAGCAAAATTGGAATTTATTTCTTCAGATAAGTGGAAGTCCAAGGCTACAACTAGTTCTGGGCACATCTGCATGGGAGGACTTAAATGATCTTTTTTTTTTTTTTTGTCTCTACTTTTTTCTTTTTTTTTTTCCTTAGCACACTGCAGGTATTAAACTGTTTTCAAGCTTCATTGTGGCTTTTGAAAAATCAGCTGTTCCAATATTGCTTTTTTTTTTAAAGATTTTATTTATTTATTCATGAGAGACACTGAGAGAGAGAGGCAGAGACACAGTCAAGGGAGAAGCAGGCTCCATGCAGGGAGCTTGATGTGGGACTCGATCCTGGGACTCCAGGGTCACACCCTGGGCCAAAGGCAGGCACCAAACCGCTGAGCCACCCAGGGATCCCCGTCTCTACTTTATTCAATTAGGACTTCATGTGATGGCAAAGAAGGTCATTGGCAGCTCCAGCTAAACATCATTTTAACAGCCAGTATTCCCCTTTAATGAGAGCATTTTTTCCCTGATAGCTACAACAAAAATCACAGGAACAACTAATTGACCCACATTGCACCACCTGCCCATTTCAGAACCAATCATGACAAGGAACTAGGGGTAGAGCTAGCATTTTGGTCAGTCCCTGATCACACTAAGGGGTGTGTGAAAGGATGGATATCAGCCCCACAGGGAGCCCATACGACCTGACAGTGAAGGGCTGCTTGCCTCTGTTGGAGAAAGGTAGCCAAGAGTAAGGTTGTGTTTTTTCATGTTTTTCAAATTCGGAGCTTAGAAAAGTCCTATCTACTCACAGAAATTAGGCATGCTAATAAGTAGCATATCTTTCATCAAAGCCACAAATTTGTATCGAGAATCCATTCAATGCCATTCATTGTACTAGATCTGCTAGCTATAAGAAAAGACAAATTTTGCTCCCTTGAAGGTTATATAAGCATGGAGATGATGCCATTTCAAAAGGTAGAGTATAAGCAGTGCTGTGGCTAAGGGAAGCACCCACAGGGATAGGTGGGGGCATTTCCAGGCAGAGAGAGCAACATGTAAAATGGTCCAGTGGTGAGAGAGTCATTAATGGAAGTAGTTGCTATTCATGCAACAGAAGTAGAGATCATGATTGTAGAGGTCAACAGGCCCAGATCATCTAAAAGTCTTGTACTTGTGAAGATGTTTTTATTTTAGTTTTTGAGTGCCATGGGGTCTGTTGATGGATTTAATGCAGGGAAGTGAAATGATCAAACGTTGTATATTAGCATGCATACCCTGTACTGGGGCAGATGGACTGGAGAAGAACAAGGCCAGTGGCTGAGCATATTCAGGCTATGGAAGTAGTCTGAGTACGGTGATGGAGATTAAGGAAATTTGAGGAATATGAGGGCAAGTTGGAAGAAGGCAGTAGCTGAATACTCAGGGAGAGAGGAATTATTGTAGGTCCTACAAAACACCTGGTTTTGTCTCCTTTGGATATCCAGTCTCTGTATGGTCTACATCATCCCATTAGCAAAAAATAATTAGTAGATTTTCTGTACTGACAAAAATAGAAATAGGGGAATGCTCACAGCAGCATTTATAGTAGCCCCAAATAATTCAAACATTTCTTGACTGGTGAACAAATAAAATGTGTATGTGTACTACAGAACATAATTTGGCAATAAAAAGAAATGAAGTAGTGATTGATAAATGCTACAAAATACTATGAACATGAACAAAATATTTAGTCAAAGAAGCCAGTATTAATAGGCCACATTTGTATGCTTCCATTTACATGAAATGTCCAGAATAGACAAATCTATATAGATACAAAGTAGATTAGTGGTTGCCAGGGGAGACTGAGCTGAGAGTGGGGGAATACAGGAGAGACTGTTAATGGATATGTAGTTTCTGTTAAGAGTTTTGAAAATATTCTAAAACTGATTGTGGTGTTGATTGAACAACTGTGAAACCACTGAACTGTATATGTCAAATGGGTGAATTGTCTATTAGAAAAAATATATGGGAGTAAAGTCACCCTTATCTAGAAAACAAAGACCAGCTGGTTAATCAGGCACATAGAATACATTAAAAAATGATGAGAAATAGCAAAAAACTGGCAAATACTTAAATGTCTAACAATAGGAGAATGGGTAGATATGATATATACATAAAAAAATAATGAAAATCTTGATATTAGCATATCCACATTTAAAAAATTAGTAAATAACTTAGGTGTCTTAAAAATAGTATTTTGGGACTATTTAATTTAGGAGTAACATATCTTTACTCTAACACTTAATACTATTAATAATGTTACCGAAGAACACCATTTAAGGTGGCAAAGGGTCACTATATATATTTTTGGGGGGGGGGGGTCAGTATATTTTATAGTGATTTTATTTTAAAAGTAGAGATGGTGTTTTTTTTTTTTTTCTGGACTTTTAAAAAACTTAGGGCCTATTTCATTTAACTGAAAATTTAGTGAATTGCACATCTTCAAAGTAGACCAAGTAAACAATTTATCCCCTAACTCTGGGTTTAGCAAGAAAGAAAAGATTATTACTTGGAACAATAGAAGTGGCAAAGGATAATAACAGCAACATTAATAATGTAGAGCAAAAAGATGCAGCATGATAGAAATCATGGCATAATGAGGGAAGGTAAAATAACATATGAATCCATAGTGTTTTAGAAGGAAAAACTGAGCATCACCAAACTTACCCATGGTTTCTGTCATTTATACTTTATTGCAAAAACATTTTGCAGACCATATTGGCCCTTTACCACATTTTTTAAAAATTGAGGTATAGGGACACCTGGGTAGCTCAGCAGTTGAGCATCTGCCTTTGGCTCAGGGCATGATCCACGTCCAGGGATCATGTCTTGCATCAGGCTCCATGCAAGGAGCCTGCTTCTCACTCTGCCTGTGTCTCTGCCTTTCTCTCTCTCTCTGTCTCTCATGAATAAATAAATCTTTTTTAAAAATTGAGGTATAATTGATATATAACATTGGTTTCAGGGATATGACATAGTCATTCAACATTTGCATATATTGCAAAATGATCACCACAAGAAGCCTACATAATACCCATCACTATTTATGGTTAGAAATTGTTTTGTCTCTTACGATGAAGTCTCATTTTGTTTTTATAGGATCACTAAACCAATCAGGAAAAAACCCCAACACAAATATTTCAATCTTAGTTAGGAAACTCGAGGAAATGAGCAGTTCTAGAGAGTGCCCAGGGTTTGGTTTGGGGAATAAAGGGTAAGACAAAGTGGAGAATCAGGGTCTGCCTAGAAAGAATCTTAGAAATTGTTTTAAGACAAGATATTTTGGCTTCAGTTCATCTGATATTTTTCCATTGTCTTTTTTGTTATTGATTTGAAAATTATTTTACTTGTAAAATGAAACAGCAAAAATCTAAGGTAGAATAGAATGTTAGTGGCTAATAAAGAATGAAAATGTATCAGATTTTAGAATGCCATGTATTTGTAGATGATGCCTGTGTGTTTTAAGGGTCTGTGTATCAGAATTTCAGAGGGTGGTTTAAGACTTGCAGGTATACTTAAATTGAAAATTTTGCATTCAGAATCCTTGCTGTGGTATTTTTTAATTTGCTTTTTAAATATCCCCAATTTGCTATCCTTGAACATCTCCCCCTACCCAAGAGCAGGTCCCTCATCTTAGAGGCTAGAGGCTTTGTCTTTCCTGAGAATTTCCTTTCCTTAACTTTTTAATTGCAGTGCTGTTATGGGTCCTGCCCCAAATTTCTTTCTTAAATTTTCTCTTTTCATTTAATTTAGCATTTCCATTTCACATTAGGGATGTGCCTCTCTTTCGTCTTAGGAAGAAACTGGTATTCTCTGAGTGAATTGTAAAATTCTCCTATTTAAATTAACGGCAAACATTGGTTTCTAATAATTAGGAAATCATTAATAGAGGAACAATTGTAGATCTTTTCAAGAGTCTTTCAGTCAACATTTTACCTTATATCTAAATTGACAGAAAGCCCTTTGCAAAGCTTAGTGTTACTTTGAGAACAGAGTGAACTTTATTTTTTGGTCAAAGCATTGCTGCTATACCACCAGCAAGCAACACAGCTTTTATAATTTTGAAAATTGTTCTTATTTAAGCATAAGAACTGACATCTATAAGAACTAACATCTATCTAGTAGCACAGTATTTTTTTTTTTTTTTTGCAGTTTTTTTTCTTTTCATTTGAGCACACGTATTCTTCTGGTTGCCGTATCTGTCCCATCCTAGTTCTCTGAAAGAATTGCCAATTAGAGTCTAGTTCTTTGTGTGGATGTTCTAATTAATCAGGAGAGGAAAATTTGCTTTTAAGTCTGTGTGAAAGTCCTTGCTAATTGGAAACATTAATTCAGAATCTCTTACATATTTCCCCCACTGAACTGGTTCTTCTTCATTTAGCTGGGTATTTTGGGTTTTGTTTTAAAATTAGAGTAATATTACATTGATTTAACTTGTTTTAATATATCAGGTTCCTACATATAAATAGTTTGGGATTTGATTATTAGTACTGCCAGATAGATTATTTGGCGTTTTTTTTTAAGGTTTATTTATTTATTTATTTGTTTGTTTGTTTGTCTATCTATCTGTCTATCTATCTATCTATCTATCTATCTATCTATTTAAGAGAGAGAGAGAGAGAACAGAGGGAGAGGGAGAAGCAGACTCCTCGTTGAGCAGGGAGCCCAATGCAGGGCTCCATCCCAGGACCCTGGGATTACGACCCAAGCCGGAAGCACTCAACTGAATGAGCCACCCAGACACCCCAAGCTTATTTGGTTTAAAAAAAGGATTCAGGGATCCCTGGGTGGCTCAGAGGTTTAGCGCCTGCCTTTGGCCCAGGGTGTGATCCTGGAGACCCGGGATCGAGTCCCACATTGGGCTCCCTGCGTGGAGCCTGCTTCTCCTTCTGCCTGTGTCTCTGCCTCTCTCTCTCTCTCCCCCCACTCCCCCTGGTCCCGGATGGATGGATGGGTAAATAAATAAATCTTAAAAAAAAAAAAAGATTCAGAGGTGTTCTTTTAAATATTAAATTCTCATGTACATTGAAAATAAATTTCAAATTTACATGATTTACATAGTATTTTTAGGTATACAGTTCTTTTATAAGCTAAACTAGAACTTTTAGTACTTTCTTATTTCTTTTTAAGGACCATATTCTACCTTTATTTTTATTTTTATTTTTTTTTCATATTCTACCTTTAGATGCTCCTGCTGAACTTATGGTGATGATTTCAGTTTACTGAGAATTTCTTGTGAATCATCAAAGATAGAGTTTGGCAAGTGAAGTTTGATAACTGTAAATGAGGTAAATAAAACTGAAAATGAGAGTTTTCAACATTAATAATATAGAACAATTAAAGTTTTTGGATTGCTGACTTAAAGTCATCAGAACAACAGGTTAATCACTGGCTAGGTAAAATGGCCTTTTTATATGCAGACAGAAAATTCATTCATTCATTCATTCATTCATTCATTCATTCATTCATTCTCCATGTATTCATGAGAGAGAGACAGACAGACCAGAGGGGCAGAGACAAGGCAAGGGAGAAGCAGGCTCCATGCAGGGAGCCAGATGTGGGACTCGATCCCGTGTCTCCAGGATCAGGCCCTGGACGGAAGGGGGCGCTAAACGGCTGAGCCAGCCAGGCTGCCCAGAAATTTTAATATATTTCAGTGTACTCTAAATCTGTTTGGTCTAATTCACTGTCAGTTCTTTAGTGCTGAATCCCAATAATAGGAGATGATACATCAGTGTTTCTGTTGTAAATATCGGAGCTGAAATGAAGGGGTTAGTGAGGATTTTGAATAATAGGACAGTTCACTTAGTGGCAATGCAGTTGAGGTCTTGAGAATGAATACTTTTGGTTCACATTCTATATGGGTTTTGGGTTCATAAGCTATCAGTTTCCTAAAGGAGTCTTAGAATGAGAATAATGACTAATACACTGAAAGCAGAGCCTTTGGGAAAATTATTTTGGGGAAAATTCAGTCGTTTTGCCAAATGTGGAAATGAACATAATTTGTTTAATTATTAAAGACTGCCTGAAAAATGATTGTGAAATGGATTTGGGGATAGAGCTTGGTTTTATGTGAATTGATATTTGGGTAGTACCAAAATTGTTCTGAGAATTGTTCATGGACAACATAAAGTCCAAGGATTTTGTGATTAGAAATGAGTACTGTAAACTTTTGACCCTACTTCAGAACCCCCCCTCCCCCCAAACTAGAGTTGTGTTAAAGCACCTACAGATGGCAAGCTTTAGCATATAGTCAACCCTTACCCTTTACAGCAATTATGATCAAGTTACACTCCAGACACTTCGGAAACTTCAGTGTTTTAATGTGGTAAAGTTGGATCTGAATTGCCTTTAGGGTGCTTGTATATATTAGAGAATCATCAAGAACATTTAGCCTAAAAAATTCAGTGTTTCGCCAAGTTTTTATTGTTGCTTTCCTTAAGTGTTTCCTTGACACAAGCTTTTTTTGGCATAGATTATAAGTTAGAACCATTTAGACAGATTTCTGAGGTCTTTGCTGGCTGCCTTAGGCTATTCTTATCATTTAAAAAATTGGAGGTATGTTTTCATAGCACATGAATAGGTACTAATTAATGTTTTTGTCCACTGCAGTAAACTTAGAAGATTTACAAACACAGTTATTTTTCAAAGCAGTTCACGGGTCATTTTCTTAAATATAAAATAACAAAGATAAACTTATTTTGCAGGTAAAATGCAAAAGTAGCTACATACATTGTATAGGGTGTTCGTAATTAATGCATTTCACTGTGAGCATTTCTGATGGCATTAGATGACTTAAAAACTGGGCCTGCAAGGATAGTTTTCTTCCCTGAAAATACTTATGTGTTTAATATTAAGTCTCCATAGATTGAACAATAAAAGGGTTATTATTTTACAACTTCAGAGAGGATTTCTATTTAGGAAATTCGAGTTTCTTTTTTTTTTTTTTAACATTAAACATCCAGTTTCATGTTATTTCTGACATGATGTCCCTTTGTAAGATTGTATCAAATAAAGAAACTCTATCATGATTTCTACTGATGACCTCAACCACTAACCACTAGTTTTTTCTTTCCCTTCTGTTCTCTCTTCTCTTCTGTACCCCTTGATCAGCCTCATTTGGGTTGATTTGTAATCTGACTCTTGTGACAGATGTTAGTAGGAGGAGTAAAGGGATTCTCTGCTTTTAGACCAATCGGTTAAGAGGCTGCTGTATTAAATCTGTGGTCAGAAGATTTCTTTATCCTTTTAAAATTACTGCCATCAAAGGAGAAGCACATGATAACATAAACAAAAAATGACAGAGAAAAATTAAGGGAGGAGTAGGAGAGACAAGAAGAGAAGTTAGACAAACATAACTGAGGTCGTTTTGGCGGGGGTGGGGGGGGTTCATGTTGAAGCATGTGCTTTGCTTTGACTGAATCTGGCTTAATTTCTGTAAACATCCCTCCTTCTAGGATGAATCAATGCATTTCAGCCATGTCTGTACCTGTAGCAGAATGCTGGCGATGAAAGTTTATAGGCAGTTTAAAGATGAGGGGAGAAAAGTGAAAAGACTTGAAGTTTCAGAGATCCCACAAGATTCTGCCAAGTATGAACACATTCTGAAAGACAAAAAAAAAAAAAAAGTATGTACTTCAAAACATTTATCTGTCAAGTATTTAGGAGTAAATTTCCCTAAGTTGGAAATCAGTTGTCTCCAAATACATACTTTTAATTATTTCTTTTGGTAATTAGACCTGTGTGCAGAGTCCCTAGTTTTTTTTCAACCTCTTTATCCAGTTTACTAGAATCTCTATAAAATGTTTTCCTGTGGGAAGTATTTTCCATGTTGAATGAAAGGGTTTTAACTAGGAATTTCCCTCACTGGGTAGTGTTTTGGAAGAGTGAGGGAAAGTGCTGGTAGTTTAATGCACAGAAGCCATGTCTGCAAGCACAGGAGTCATAAGGGAGTATACAGGTACCCTGGATCAGAAGCAGACAATCATTTATTTGGTCGTTCCAGTTTGCTGTGACATTTCTGTCCATGCCAGTGGTGAGGGAGGACCTGGCCATCCTGTGCTGTTGCTCAGTCTTTGTCTAAAGCTTGGTGGAACAGAGCTCTAACATGATTCTGGTTTTACTTATTGATGTTGAAAGCATGAACATAACATGTAAGCTCTGGAAAGCATTTAATCACAGTCCAGTCTAGTGAGAGCATCTTTTAGTAATTTACAACTTTAGAAGTTGAGTATTTGTTCCCTTAAAAATCTTACCTTATTAAAGCATTTAATTTAAAAACGGGAAAGAGCTTCTCAGTTTTCCCATTAGAGAACACAAAAGAAAGTGCATAATGACTACTCAGTACACAATCCTCACATAAGCATAGCAGTTTAAATTTACAACCAGGGTACCTATTACAGGTAACATGTAAAAAATTAGTATTAATTAGTTCAACCTCCTTCACAGTACTCTTGTGCTTGCTTTGCGTTCATTTCTTTGAGTTGATTATTTTCTATTAACTAAAAAATGCTGCAAATTGGTCATTTACTGCATCTTGTTTATAATTAGGATTAGAAGTGAATGTTAGTTGAAAGATGGCAAAGAGAGGGCTCCCTACTTGCTTTAAGAAAATGGTTAAGAAAAGAAAGGCAAATGCCTGCGTTGCCTTTTTTTCTTAAAGATTTTATTTTATTTTTATTTTGTTTTAAAGATTTTTATTTATTCATGAGAGACACAGAGAAAGAGAGAGAGGCAGAGATATAGGCAGAGGGAGAAGCAGGCTCCATGCAGGGAGCCTGACGTGGGGCTCGATCCTGGGTCTCCAGGATTACGCCCTGGGCTGCAGGCAGCGCTAAACTGCTGCGCCACTGGGGCTGCCGCCTTTTTTAATGGACCACAATATATTTCATGTATCTTCCCTTTTACTGCATATTACAAACAAACAAAATGTTAACAAAATTAGCTCCAAAGTGAATTCATAGATTTTTAGTTGCTAATTTAAACTGCTTTGAAAAGTCATACAAAACAGTACTCTTAAATAAACACGGGGTAGGTAATTTATTATAGCTGTCTTTAATTGCTCAAAAAAAAAAACTAATTGCTCATATGTATGTGTTCAAAATAAATGGAATTTAAGCATGATTTCATACAGCGTTCTTTTTTATTAACTGGGTGAGCACATTTATTTAAACAAACAGTATTAATGTCTGTTGATTAAGCAGATTTCAGAATAGGTTTCCTTCTGCACCAGAAAAGCAAATGCAAGTTTCTTCAATGAAAATAACTCCAAATATCTAATTTTAATTTTGTGATGGTTGTTATTAAAAGGGATAGGGGAGCCAGGGTAGCAAGAAAGACTAAAGTGGTGTTAGGATAGGATTTCTATCAGTAAGAATCCTCTGTCCTATGGTAGTAAGTGATTTGCATGCCATTTGATGTACTGTAATCATCTTTATTTCTTAGCATCTTTATTTTATAGTTAGAAGAGGCCCTAGGAATCATGCAATTTTTTAAAAAATTAAGGCCTGAAGTTAATAAATGATTTTCTGGCTGTTGCATAGATACTAATGGGCTGTGCTGGGACACGAATCCAAGTTCTCACCTTCCCAGTTCATTAGCTCTTGTTATCAAATCATGTAGCTTCCCCTAATTGTTTCTGTAAAGGAAACATTTTCACTGGTTGCCGTTAGTCAATCAGAATGTAGTATGTGTTGATTCTGGCAAAATCAGTAATTGGGATTTCAGTGAATATGTGTGTGTTTATTTTTTAAAACCTATCCGATAAGGCAATCTTAAGGCTATGAGACTGAAAATTAAAGTTGACATAGGCCCATCTATAAAAATTTTTTATTGTGAATTAATTTAGATTGACTTGTTTTAAATCAGAATGTAAATGTGTGTGTTTTGTATATTGAGAAGTGTTAATTGGTGTCTGTGTTCCTAGTGAAAAATGAGAAATAGTGTTATAAGAATTAGCATTTAAGTTGAAACCACTACTTTACTATTTTTCTTTCTTTACATTTATTAGTTTGGTGTTGCGATTGTTGTTTTTGGCTATACTAAACATTAGAATTATGCCAATGTTTGTACTGTAGAAAGTAATTAGGACACCCATGAATGTAGATCCTGATTACCCTTCTCTTGTGGCAAGTGTGCGTATGTGTTAAGGTGAAAGTCAGTAGTATGAATGTAGTTGTTGTAAAAAAAAAAAAAAAGGCCTCTCCACTTTTGCTGTAAAATATGAGTTCAACGTGGAATATTATGGTGCTATTAAAATCATATTTTCAAAGCCTAACATAATAAAGAAAACTAGTTTTATAATGGGGTTAGGTGGAAATGTTGGGATTCAATTTATACAATAGATTTTTTAAAATTACATTCAAAAAAATTCCTGAAAATAAATATATTCTGATGTTATATAGTACCTTCAGATAATGGACATATGGGTCTTTCTTTACTTTTCCCTATTTTCTACATTTTTTCTTAGTGATATTTTTCCTTATAAAAATGACAGACCTGATGGGAATGTAATTATTTGTACTTACTGATAAGCTGAGTAGGTAACTGATAATGTATTCGTAATTTTTTAAGCTTATAAGGGTCTAATCACCTGAAAGATACTTGTTCAACCTTACTCTTTAAGCACTGAAGCTATACTTAACCATTCATTCCTCCCATAACTCGTGTTACTTTCTATTAAAAGTATAGAATTTGTATCAGGTGCTGTACTATTTTACTTGTACTGATATAATATTGCACTCTTATGAGATTTTGTGGTGGGTGGTGGGGTTGCTCTTTTAGAGAGGAAGAACTTGAGGCATGGAGAAGTATACAATAATTTTCCTAAGGCAACCCACCTAGTAACCATTGCAGCCAGGATATGAACTAGTCTATCATCAGAGCCACTGATGTTAAATACTATGTGGTGGTTACCTAAATTTTTACATTGTGGATAGAAACTATGACTATGGGAAAGGAAAAAAAAATAATTCAAACTGAACTGAAAGTGAGATTCTGCCTACAGACTGAATGGTAAATGTACAGATTTCTGTTTGTTGCCATAACCATGTAAAAATGGCCAGATTGAGTATTATTAAAGACAGAGGGTATGTTATAGGCTAGATGGTCTACTGGAAATTAGTTTTCAGGGGTGGGTGTCCATGTGCTTCCAAGTCACTGAAATGGAGGGACAATGAGAGATCTGTGGCACCACTGAAAGGGAGAGATGGGCCTGGTATATTAAGACAGTGAGGGCGGGGAGCAAGTATTGGTTTAATGAATGAGTTCCAGTTGAAGGTCACAAGGGCAGACTCCAAATTGTAGAAATTGATTTCAAGAACAGCTGCTTCTCATAAGGGCAACTCTACCTAGCAGTAGGGATTTATAACAGAGGTTAATAATTCTGAAAAAACAGGCCATCCAGCCAATCTTTAGTGAATTTCCATGTATCCTATTTAAAATAATAAGTCAGATATTAAAATGATTTTATATAAAAGGAAGTAAAATTTTATTGAGATCATATTTGTTCTAATGAGCAATTTTGTAATTTCTTTATTCTCCTTCAAACACCATTTTCTTTGGCTGTTTAGCAGGGCATACATACCTACTATCTACTTTATGTGATAAATAGAATGATAAAGACCTTTTAAATATCGAATAATTTTATGGCTGCAAGAGCTTACTATTTAATATATAATTAAAATATTTTAATTATTTTTGTTGGTCTTATTTTCTTTTATATATTAGGCAAAGATATCATTTTTATCACCTAGCAGAAAGAGAATGGATCTTTATAAGCTCTCTTTTTAGGAAGTGGGGATATTGGCATCTATTGAGAATAACCTAGAATAATCTGTTGGATTAATGAATTAAGTAATAGACACTTTTCCATGTGGGTCTTTTCCTAATTTACTTATTTTTCAAAGTCTTCTCAGATGTGAATACTTTCACTTTATGGCGATTAATGAGAGAATTAAATGGCCATTGAGTAAACAGTGGAGCCCGAATTCAAACATAGACCTTCTGACTCCAAGTCCATTATTCTTGTATAGATATGTACATCACAAGAAAATGTAAGAATTCAAAGCTCCAAGTTTAAGCATTAATTATTTTTGATAAAAAAAATTAGACAATGTAACCTTAACATTTCAAAATTTATTTAACCAGAGAATATTTATTGAACTCTGACCACTCCAAAGTGGTTGCTTCGTGAGATAAAATGAACCTCTTGGGTGGCTCAGTTAAGTGTCTGCCTTCAGCTCAGGTCATGATCCAGGGGTCCTGAGATTGAGCCCTGTGTTGGGCTCCCTGCTCAGTGGAGCAGTGGAGTGGAGCAGTGGAGTCCCTCTCTTTCTGCCTCTGCTCCTCCCCCAACTTGTGCGTGCTCCCTCGCTCTCTCGCTCTTTCTCTCTCTTGCTCTCTCTCATCTCTCTCGAGAATGAATAGATAAAATCTTAAAAAAAAAAAAAAAAGAAAGAAAGAACCTCTTGCCTTTAAGAAGCTTTACAGGTGTGTGATGTTGACATATACATTAACAAAAAGGCCAAGGCAGGGTTTTCTGGGTTTTTTGTTTGTTTGTTTTTTGTTTTGTTTTGGTGATTAAAGATGATTATATTTAATTTTAAAAATTTTATTGAGTTTTTAAATTTTAATTCCAGTAAACATTACAGTTATATTTCAGGTGTACAGTATAGTGATTTGACTATATATCCCTCAGTGCTCATCTTAATCCCCTTCACATATTTCACCCATGCTTCCACCACCACCGCTCTAGTAACTATCAGTTTGTTAGCTGTAGTTAAGAGTTCCTTATGGTTTGTTTCCCTCTTTCCTTTTATTCTTTTCCCCCTTCTCACATGTTGATCTGTTTTCTTTCTTAAATTTCACATATATGTGAGATCATATGGTATTTGTCTTTCTTGGTCTGATAAGTCAGAAATGATTCTCTTAGCATCATACTCTCTAGCTCCATCCATGTTGTTGCAAATTTCAAGATTTTCTTTTTATGGCTGAATAATATTACGATGTTTATTTCTTCTTCTTTTTCCCTTTTTTATCATTTAACCATTTATTTATTTATTTATTGTAAAGATTTTATTTATTTATTCATGAGACACACACACACACACACAGAGAGAGAGAGAGAGAGAGAGAGAGAGAGGCAGAGACACAGGCAAGGAAGAAGCAGACTCCATGCAGGGAGCCTGACATGGGACCTGATCCTAGGACTCCAGTATCACACCCTGGACTGAAGGCAGGTGCTAAATATGCTGAGCCACCTTGGGATTCCCGTGATTTACCTATTTATTTGAGAGAGGGGGAGAGACACAGAGAGAGAGTGCACCAGCACACTGAGGGAGGGGGAGAGGCGGGGCGGGGGGAGGGGGGAGAGAAAGAGATCTCACAACCCCGAGATCATGACCTGAGCTTAAATCAAGATTCAGATACTTAACTGACTGAGCCACCCAGGCACCCCTGTTTTCTGTGTTTTAAAACTTAAACAATACCACACTGTCCATGTTATCCTGCAACTTGCCTTTTTCCTATAGCATTATAGGTTTGTTTGTTTTTTTTAAGATAATCATCTGTGTATTTGCAGGTCAGTCACATGAACAGGATTCCATTATGTGACCATATTCGTCTGTTTTTCTCTTGATGAATATTTAGGTTTCTAATATTTTTTGCAATTACAGGCATTCCAGGAGCAAACATTTTTGTACATGTCACCTTGTGTATGTATGAGAGTTTGTCTGGAGTATTACCTAGCAGGGTAATTGCTAGGCTGTAGGATATATGATAAAATTTAATTTTTGATGATGTCAAGGATATGAAATGGTATTTTCAGTTTAGTCTTAAAATGCATTCTCAGAGGGATACCTGGGTAGCTCAGCAGTCGAACATCTGCCTTTGGCTACGGTCGTAATTCTGGGCCCAGGGATTGAGTCCTGCATCCAGCTGCCTCCTGGAAGCCTGCTTCTCCCTCTGTCTGTGTCTCTCATGAATAAATAAAACCTTTAAAAAAGTAAAATAAAATGCATTCTCAGATTGCCCTTGAGTTTACACATTGGCCACTCTGTTTCTTTCCTCTGGATTGTCAATTAATATCTAACCCGTGTTTTATTGGGTTATATTTTTCATATTGATTTATAGTTACTGATACATTCCAGATACTTTAGGTTGGCATATTTAGTCTTTGGTTAACTCTGTAACTCTTTTCCTTTGGTAATCAGATAACACTATGTCTCAACTTTGATTCTAGGCAATGTTGTGTATGTAAAAATGACCCCATAATAGTAAACTGCATCTTGACTAGGCTAAATGGAATATAAATACCTGAGGGGGGAGCCCTAGTGTTGAGCTTCGCTGGTGCAGTGACTCTTATAAATGAGCATTTCCCTTATGGGGACCTTGGAAGCTTTGCTTCTGAACTTATTAAAGGAATACTGGCTTCTGTGGAGCAGGAAACATCCTAAAGGGGTACCTCTTGCACCCCGCCAGTGTGGACCTGAGCTAAATGGATGCATGGTCTGGTGGAAGTACTTCTACAGCAGAGTTGTGCCTAGTGCTTCCCTGCTGGTAAGCTGTGTTCCTGCCTGTATTCTTTTCAGGAGACTGGGGCCAGATGTTGGTCATGATAATTGTGTGAGTCTCAGTGTTTAGTAGAACCTAAGAAAGCCCTTTGATGAGTGTTCCAGCTATGTTAGCACTTAAAGTTATTTGAAAGAGTTAAAGAATTAGCTTCTTATATTTTATATATCCATGAAATACCTTTAATTTTGTCTTAATTTTCTTAGAAAACATCTTATAATTTCTATATCTGGATTATGCAATCCTGAACCTGAATAATAGACTCTGTTAAGGGAAGTGCAGAGGATCATAATTTATGTCTCTATTGCTCTGCTGCATGAGTTTTAAGTTGTCCAAAACGGAGAGGGGTCAGCTAACAAGACATTTGTTCTCCTGCCATGCTCTGATCAGTATTGATTGCTTTTGATTTTTAGAAGAGATACACTTAAGCCAATGGGCACAACTGATGGCTTGCAGACCCCTGTTGGAATATACACCTCTTAGGCATGTGGTCAGGTCTCCAGATTCTTAGCTCAGCCCATTAGTGTGATTTTTCTTTTTTATGGAGGCATAGTTTTCCCATATGATGTGGTGATTTAATAGGAAAATAGCATTTGACATGTGAAAAACATTTTATATGCATTTAGTAACATTTACTTTGAGATAAAGAATGTATACTATATACTATTCCATTTAAAAACATAAACAGGTTTTTTTCTGATTAAATTAGAAGAGTTGTTAAATTTGATTTCTATGTAGACATATTGTATTGTTTTTAAGAAGTTATTTCAGTTAAACTTCAGACCTTAGCTAATCCTTGGTAGACTCATGTAGTTGACAGCCCTAATTCAAAAATATGAAACTAATTATTGATTTTTAGAACAAAAGGAAAATGCTGAAACTTGTGGTAGAAACTATAGGCTTACCTTAAATCATGTTATAAAAAATAAGAGGCTTAGGGGCGCCTGACTGGCTCAGTTGGAGGAGTGTGCAACTCTTGATCTCAGGGTTGTAAGTTTGAGCCCCACATTGGGTGTAGAGATCACTTAAAAATAAACAAGCTTTAAAAAAATGAGAGGCTTAAACGTGGCTTTTTTTTTCTTTTAAAAATGATCATAACCATATACATGAGAATGATAACTCTGCTTCCTCACTACTTCACTTCCTTAAAGGTAAGAGAAATAGAGTCTTTCGGATCAAGGTTGAAATTAAGACTGCTTTCTTCCTTCTTCCCGCATTTATCACTGTCTTTTAGACAGATAGCACTTGTATCCACTGGTGTCTTGTCCTACCTCCCTTTCCCCCATACTTGTATACAGGCACACCTCGTTTTACTGTGCTTCACTTTATTGAATTTTTACAAGTTGAAGGTTTGTGGTAACTCGGCATCAAGCAAGTTTTTTAGCTCCGTTTTTCCAACAGCATTTGCTCACTTTGTGTCTCTGTGTCACATTTTGGTAAGTCTCACAATATTTTGAACTTTTTCATTATTATTGTATTTGTTATGGTGATCTGTGATCTTTGATGTTATTATTATTGTTTTGGAGTGCTGTGAACTGTGACCATACAGGACGGCAAACTTTTAAAAAACGTTTTTACTCAAATTTCATTAGTTAACATATAGGATGAATTAGTTTCAGGTATAAAATTTGGTGATTCAGTATTTCCATACATCACCTGGTACTCGCCACAACAAGCACACTCCTACTCCTCGTCACTATATTTTAACCCATCCCCACCCCCACCTCCCCTCTGGTAACCATCAGTTCTCTATAGTTAAGAGTCTGTTTCTTGGTTTTCCTCTCTCTCTCTCTCTCTCTCTTTTTCCCTTTGTTTTGTTTCTTAAATTCTACATATGAACGAAATCATATGGTATTTGTCCTTCTCTGACTTATTTCACCGAGCATTATGCTCTTTAGTTCCATCCATGTCATTGCAAATTGCAAGATTTTATTCTTTTTTATGGCTGAGTAATATTCGTGTGTTTGTGTACACATACACATGCATATCACATCTTCTTTATCCGTTCATCAACTGATGGACACTTGGACTGTTTCCATAATTTGGCTATAGTAGGTAATGCTGCTATAAACATCAGGGTACATGTTTCCCTTTGAATTCATATTTTTGTATCCTTTGGATAAATATATAGTAGTGCAATTGCTGGATCATAGGGTGGTTCTATTTTTTGAGGAGCCTCTCTTCTGTTCTCCACAGTGGCTACGCCAGCTTGTATTCTCACTAACAGTGCAAGAGGTCCCCCCCCCCATCCTCCCCAACACCTGATATTTCTTACGTTGTTGATTTTAGCTATTCTAACAGGTGTGAGGTGATAGCTCATTGTGGTTTTGATTTGCATTACCCTAATGGTTAGTGATGTTGAGCATCTTTTCATGTGTCTCTTGGCCATCTGGATGTGAAATGGAGAAATGTTGGTTTGTGTCTTCTGCTCATTTTTTAGTTGGACTATTCATTTTTTGGATATTGAGTTGTAGAAGTTCTTTATATATTTTGGATACTAACCCTTTACTGGATATGTCATTTGCAAATATAAGACAGCAAATCTAATGGATAAATGGATGTGTGTTCTGACGCTTCACTGATCAGTTGGTCCCTTGTCTCTCCCCTTCCTCGAGCCTCCCTATTTCCTGAGACACAACAATACTGAAATTAGACCAGTTAATGACCCTACAATGGCCTCTAATTGTTCAAGTGAAAAGAAGAGTCACATGTCTCTGACTTTAAATCAAAAGCTAGAAATGACTAAGGTTAGTAAAGAAGGTATGTGGGAAGCTGAGACAGGCTGAAAACTATGTGTGTCAAACAGCCAAGTTGTAGATACAAGGAAAAATTCTTGAAAGAAATTGAAAGTGCTACCCTCCTTGGTAAACACACGAATGGTAAGAAAGCTAAACAGCTTTATTGCTGATAGGGGAAACGTTTGAATGGTCTGGATAGATGAGACCAGCCATAACATTCCCTTAAGCCAAAGCCTAATCCAGAGCAAGACCTGACTCTCTTCAATTCTTCAAGGCCTGAGGGAGGTGAAGAAGTTGCAGAAGAAAGTTTGAAGCTGACAGAGGTGGGTTTATGAGATTTATGGAAGGAAGCTGTCTCCATAACATACAAGAGTGAGGTGAAGTAGCAAATGCTGATACAGAAACTGCAGCAAGCTATCCAGAAGATCTAGCTAAGAGAATTAATGGAGGTGGCTCCACTGAGCAACAGATTTTCAGTCAAGATGGAACCATCTGCTATTGGAAGAAGTTGCTATCTAGGGCTTCCATGGCTAGAGATAAATCAGCACCTGGCTTGAAAGTTTCAAAGGACAGACTGACTCTCTTGTTAGGAGCTAATGCATCTGGTGACTTAAAGATGAAATCAATGCTTATTGACTATTATGAAAATCCTAAGGCCCTTTTGATTTATGCTAAATTTACTCTGCTTATATTCTAAAAATGGAACCACAAAACCTGAATGACCACACATCTGTTTACGACATGGTTTACTGAATATTTTAAGCCTGCTATAGAGGCCTACTACTACTCAGAAGAAGAGATTCCTTTCAAAATATGCTCATTGACAATGCCCTTGGTCACATAAACTGCCTAATGGAGATGTACAACAAGATGAATGTTGTTTTCATGTCTGCTAATACAGCATCCATTTTGCAGCCCTTGGATCAAAGAGTAATTTTGACTTTACAGTCTTATTATTTAAGAGATACATTTCAGAAAGTATAGCTGCCATAGATAGTGAGTCCTCTGATGAATCTGGGCAAAGTATACTGAAAAACTCTGGAAAGGATTCACCATTCTATTTTTTTTTTAAGATTTTATTTATTTTATTCACAAGAGACACACAGGGAGAGAGAGAGGCAGAGGCAGAGGGAGAAGCAGGCTCCATGCAGGGAGCCTGATGTGGGACTCGATCCAGGGTCTTCAGGATCAGGCCCTGGGCTGAAGGTGGCGCTAAACCACTGAGCCACCTGGGCTGCCCCAGATTCACCATTCTAGATGCCATTAAGAACATGTATGATTCATAGCCAAACTGGAAGGAGCCAAAATGTCCTTCAACAGATAAATGGATAAAGAAGATGTGGTATATATACACAATGGAATATTACTCAGCCATCAGAAAAGATGAATACCCACCATTTGCTTTGACGTGGATGGAACTGGAGGGTATTAATGCTGAGTGAGATAAGTCAGTCAGAGAAGGACAATCATCATATGGTTTCACTCTTACGTGGAATATAAGAAATAGTGAAAGGGATTATAAGGGAAAGGAGGGGAACTGAATGGGAAAAATTAGAGAGGGAGACAAACTATGAGAGACTCCTAACTGGGAAACAAAGGGTTGTGGAAGGGGAGGTGGGTAGGGGAATGGGGTAATTGGGTGATGGGCATTAAGGAGGGCACTTGATGGAATGAGCATGGGTGTTATAGTATATATTGGCAAATTGGATTAAAAAAAACATGTGTGATTCATGGGAAGATGTCAAAATATCAGCATTTAACGGGAATGTGGGAGAAGTTGATTTCACCCTCATGGATGACTGAGGGGTTCAACACTTCAGTTGAGGAAGTCACTGCAGATGTGGTAGAAACAACAAGAACTAGAATTAGAAGTAGAGCCTGAAAGTGTGACTGAATTGCTACAATTTTATGATAAATCTTGAGCAGATGAGGAGTTACTTCTTATGGATGAGCAACGAAAATGATCTCTTAAAATGGAATCTACTTCTGGTGAAGATCCTGTGACAATTCTGTGTCAGAAGATTTAGAATATTTCATAAACTTTGTTGGTAAAGCAGTGGCAGAGTTTGAGAGAATTGACCCCAGTTTTGAAAGCAGTTCTATGAATCAGATGCTATCAAATAGCATTGCATGCTATAGAGAAATCATTTGTGAAACGAAGAGTCAATCATTGCAGCAGACTTCATTGTTGTCATATTCTAAGAAATTGCCACAACCACTCCAACCTTCAGCAGTCATCAACATCAAGGCAAGACCCTCCACCAGCAAAAAGATTACTACTCATTGAAAACTCAGACAATGATTAGCATTTTTTAGCAATAAAATATTTTTAATTAGTGTCTGTACATTTTTTTAAAACAATGCTATTTGTTGCACACTTAATACACTATAGTATAGTGTAAACATAACTTTTACATGCACTGGAAAACAAATTTTATTTGATTCACTTTATGGCAATAATGGTTTTATTGGGGTGGTCTGGAATCGAACCTGCAATATCTCCACAGTATGCCTGTAAATCTATTAAAGTTGCATACGCAGCCTATTGAGAGATCATGGTTTGCCTGAGTATGGGCAGTTCTGCCCATGTACCCCTCTTGCAGTGATCCTAGCCATGCCTCTCTCGGGGCTCTGATAGAAGGAAATGCAATAAAGGGTAACTCTGGTTTCTTTTTTCCATGTCTGGGACCAGTTATCATTACTGTGCTTCTCCCCTTCTCCATGTAAAAGTACTTTAACATGTATAGATTAGATTTGAGTATTATAGATGGGTATTCCCAAAACAGAAGAGGATTAGGCATATTAATTATTCTGTGTATGTGCTTGATTATTAAATTTACACAAAAGGTAACACAGTATGTATTACTTTATGGTTGAAGAACCATATGTTAATATGTCTATATAAACACACATATATTAATACAGTATATATTACTGTAGTAGTTAAGGA
The DNA here is from genome assembly GCF_018345385.1 of Vulpes lagopus. Classification (NCBI taxonomy): domain Eukaryota; kingdom Metazoa; phylum Chordata; class Mammalia; order Carnivora; family Canidae; genus Vulpes; species Vulpes lagopus. Next base: position 60,974,633 of record NC_054832.1, read on the forward strand.
CCCAAGTCAGATTCTGGGTGTTGAATCCAAGCTGACACTGTAAAATGGGGATAATATAAATATCTGCTTCATAGGGTTGTTATTAAATGAGATAATGTGTGTAAAGTGCTTAACACTAGGCTTAGCACTTACGAAGCACTCAATAAATATTAACCGTTCTTAAAATTACTTTAATTTGAGGCTTTGATATTTAAGAGGTATTAAAGTGTGAGATCCTTGCTACTTTCTTAGCTATAGTTACTTCATAATGTCTGCTATAGGTACTGAAGTTTTGTTCTGTTTTGTTTAGCTTTACACGTTTTACTAAGACTCGAGTTTTATTGCAGTGTTTTGCCCTCATATTCACTATTTGCCATATCCTAACCTTATCCTTTCAACTAGAGCAGGCACATAATTGTGTCATTTCTTCATCTTTTCTGTTAAAGCATATTGTCATATCATGAAGGGATGGGGTTAGCTTTGAAGATTCCCCTTTTATATAATAATGGTCTTTTATCTTTATCACGACCTATCCTAAGAACCCAGATAGCATGACTTTTCCCAGTAAAACGGCTGTTGTTCATTTACCAGTTCATGTTTCAATAATTACAGTAATTCTTCTCTTTTTTTGGTAAGCTCTTTTAAATATTTGTAGCTTTATAATTTTTTTTTAACCTAGGAACTTTAGTTACAGTTTTTAAAGGATTTTTTTTAAGGAATAGGTTTCTTAAAATGAGTGATATTGGTGATGTTTTTAACAAAAACAAATGGTTGCCTTTAGCATTTTACAAGTGTCAGATAGATGTTCGTGTACTATTCCATAATTTTTAAGTTTACCATTTTTCTTAAAGTTTTTCATTTTAAAACATTTCTACACCCAGTACAGGGCTTCAGCTCACAATTCTGAGATCAAGAGTCACATGCTTCCCCTGCAAAAAAAAGGTAGGGGGTGGGGCGCCTGAGTGGCTCAGTCAGTTAAGAGTTGGACTCTTGATTTCAGTTCAGTTGATGATCTCAGGAGATCAGAACCATGTCAGGCTCCTCACTGGATGTGGAGGCTGCTTAAAATTCTCCCTCTGCCTGCCCCTACCCCTCTGGCTCACCTGTGTGCTCTCTCTCTTAAAAAAAAAAAAAAAAGAGTCACATGCTCCCAGCTGAGCCACCCAGGTACCCCAAGTTTACGGTTTAGTTGTGCCTATGATACTTAACACTTGAAGTTGAGCATTTAAACTCTAGACTTGTTCATTATTTTGTTTAAAGAAAATACAGTGCCTGACTCACCACCAAGCATAAATAGGCCCCTAATCCTTATTTAAACTCTACCCTGTTGATACACAATTAAAACTCATTTGAGGGCAGCCCGGGGGGCTCAGCAGTTTAGCGCCATCTTCAGCCCAGGGCCTGATCCTGGAGACCCAGGATCGAGTCCCATGACAGGCTCCCTGCATGGAACCTGCTTCTCCCTCTGCCTGTGTCTCTGCCTCTCTCTCTCTGTGACTATCATAAATAAATAATAATAAAAAAAATTTAAAAAAAAAGAAATGTTAAGATTTATTTCCACTCTCTGAGCATGATGCTATGTATTTGCAGTAGCTAAGCTACTGGAGTAATTGACTTTTACTTTATTTTAGATAACTTTGTTAAGGAAGACTGTGGTTCTATTTCTTAGAGGTGTTGAATAGAGAAAGATTAGAGTAGTTGTCTTCTGTCAGATTTTCTTCACACTTTATATTTGCCTTATCCTTCTGACTAATCAGTCTCGTGTTTCACACCTGAGTCAGGGACCCAGTGCAGTGAATTTGTTCTTTATTTAGTCTATTTAATTTCTTATTTACATATGGCATAGTGATTACCAGCTGTAAGACTTTGACTTGAGATATCTCCCCTCAATAACAAAACACAGAAATACATAGGAAAGGTTAGTAGAAGGATTGAGGGTTTTATTGAGTTCCTCTTAGTCTTTCTTATTCATTAGACTCTGAAATTTGGGCACCAGTGTCTGAGATGCTAAATTCTAATCCTTTTATGTTTAAATTGTAGCGAACTTTTAAGTATCTAAGAGCTATATAATAATTATTTCTTCATCTGAAAATTTACAAATAATAGTAATATCCTTCACATGTGGTGTAGTAATAGTTCATTTTTCATTATGAAATCCCTTAAAAGTCTCCGGAAATAGCAATACTGAAATATAACAAAATTATGGTTGCCATCAAATGTAACAATTTACATTTATATTCTGTAACAAAGTGTCTTAATCAGTGCTATCAAGAATACAAAGACAAGGGATGCCTGGGTGGCTCAGTGGTTGAGCGACTGCATTCAGCTCAGGTCATGATCCCGGGGTCTTGGGATTAAGTCCCACATCGGGCTCCCTGCGGGGAACCTGCTTCTCCCTTTGCTTCTGTCTCTGCCTCTGTGTGTGTCTCATAAGTAAATAAATAAAATCTAAAAAAAAAAAAAAAACAAAGATGAGTAATACACAGACTGACATCAAAGAGCTTATAATCATAGTGCTGGGCCACTTTCAAGTTTATAATTTACCTTCGGGTATATTAAGTATGTGGACAGTAATAACCATGATATACCAAGAAAAGAGTAGTTTTTTACATTTGTGTCCTCAAGTCCTAATACATTGCAAGGCACACATCAAGTGATTATTATTTTTTTTTTAAATTTATTTATTTATTTATGATAGTCACAGAGAGAGAGAGAGACAGAGACATAGGCAGAGGGAGAAGCAGGCTCCATGCACCGGGAGCCCGACGTGGGATTCGATCCCGGGTCTCCAGGATCGCGCCCTGGGCCAAAGGCAGGCGCCAAACCGCTGCGCCACCCAGGGATCCCCCATCAAGTGATTATTAAATATTTACAGATTGACTGAAAAGATATGGTCAGATTAGTTTGATGGTTTCTGGGCACTGGGAAAGGGTAAAGGTCTCTCTCTCTCTCTGTTTTTTTTTTTTAAAGTAGGTTCCATGCCCAACGTGGGGTTTGAATTCAAAATCCCAAGATCAAGAGTCACATGTTATACTGACTGAGCCAGTAGGTGCCCAGGAAAGGTCTCTCTCACGAGAAGGGATTGACAAGGGAAGACTTATAAGAAGGATGCCACTGAGTTGATCATCCATGGAGGTTTAGATAGGCATGAATGGCGGGAGAGGTAGATGGGAAGGAATGAGATGATCATAGGAAAGTGCCAGGCCAAGTCTGAGAACACTGCATAGTCCAGTTTGGCCAGAACTAAGATCATAGAGCTAGGGGACTTCTTGGTAGACAAAGATTGCCAGGCTCCTGAGTTCCAGATTCTTGTTTGAGTCCTACTACGTATTAAGTATAGTAGTCAATTATTGTAATTAGCACAGTTAATCCTCAATACCGTATGGTCATTTCCCTTTTGTGTTAAACCTGAAGGGACTGTGGTGGTAGATTTGATTCCCACCACAGAGTAAGTTGAGGGAGGGAGGAACCTGACATGGGGAGAAGTTCCTGGAGAAGCCTGCTAACAAGAGAGGGAAATCTTGGTATATAGTCTCACAGGGATTGGAGAGAAAGTATGTGATCCAGAGAAGCTGCAGAAGTAGGAACTGAAGATCTTGGGCATCAATTGGGTTTGAAGATGGACAACAGAGAATATGAAGCAGCAGATGGGGGAGAAGGGTTTTCCTCAGAAAGGCAAGGAGCTGCATTTCGGCCACAGCTAAAGACAGATGCCTATGAGTGACTGAAAGCCAGGCGGACCCAGGAGCAGAAGTGATAGCACGAGGCTGGAAGTATAAATGGAGCCCCACGTCTACATGAGATCACTGAAACTGCACCAGCAGATACAGTCTGCAAGGAGTGGCTTTATAGGGAGAAGAAAAAGCAAGGATGTTATCCAAGTAATGCCTGTAGTTAGGCTTGCTTGTCTGTCTTTCTCTTTCCCTCTCCCTTTTCTTTTCTCTCTTTCTGTTTGGTGGCAGGGAGAAGTGTACCCAACACAGGTGAGGCAGATAGGACAAGAAGCCTAACAGTGCAGTATTACAGAAGCCAAGGGACAGTGTTGGCAAAACATGTTCTGATAGAGGCCAAATTGTACAAGACTTGAAGGAAATGGCCAGAAAATAGGGCTGCTTTTTCTCAGGCAGGCCCATGATTCTGTGGCACATTTAGAGAGCAAGGGGGCAGTTTGGGCTGTCTCGGTGATTGGAAGCATGCTTCATGTCTGAAGGTCTAGCAAGGAGCAGGAGAGTCCCTGACTGCCCTATCTGAACTGTTTAAAACTTACTCTCTTTTCCACTCAACCTACATTCTTCTTTTCCTCCTTAGCACTTAGCAATATCTTATCTATTGTAAGTTTTACTTATTTATCCTGTTTATTGTCCCTCTCTAGACTGTAAGATCAGGCAGCAGGATTTTTTATCTGATGGGTTCACTGCTGTACCTACAGTGCCCTGTACGTAGTAAGGACCTCAGTGAATAGTGGATGAATAGATATATGGAAATTATAGTGATTTGTGTAACACTCTTTCTTCTTCTTTATACTGTGAACTTATTGAATGGAGCTGAATCATCTTTGTGCCCCTAATAATGCTGTGCATATTGCAGCTGATGTATAAACATTTATTTTATAGCAGCATCCCGAGGGTAAAAAACTAGGAATTTGGGACTCAACTGGCCTGAGTTAGGATTTTTCTTCATACTAATCTGACTCTAATAATTATACTATCAAACCTTTCTCTAAGCCTCATTTTTCCTTAGCTGTAAAATGGGGATAAATTAGTACCTTTCTTATAGGGCCATTCAGAGGATTAAAGATAGGATGCATGTCAGAGTGACTGGCATATAGTTGGCACCCAATAAGTAACTGGTGTTTTGCAATCTATTGTGTAACTTTGAATAAGTTACTTAACCTCACTGACCCTCGGTTTTTTCATCTCTAAAAGGGGAAGATTAAACCAGTCTCATGTGGTATTTGGAGGAACCAGTGAGACACCACATGCAAAACACTTACCTGGCATAATGCCTGCATACTTGGCAATCGCTGAGCATGTATGCCTTTACTCTTTTTGTGTGTAAATATAGTGGTTAAGAGCACAGACTCTGGAACCAGACTGCACAAATGCAGTTCCTGGCCCTTTTACTTAGCTGTTCTTGACCTCTCTGTGCCTCAGTTTTGCTGTAAATTGGGAGAAATCATAGTACCAGTCCCATAGGATTGTTATGAGGAAAATAGGTAGGAATATCAATTCAGTACAGGAGTATCAATTCAGGAGTAATGCTCCTGGAAAGCATTAGATAGGCGTGATTTTTCAAAATATATCTTTATTGCTTTTTTCCCCTCTCTCTTTAGTCTATTCAGTAGTTTTAACTGGGCACCTGGGTGGCTCAGTGGTTAAGCAGCTGCCTTTGGCTCAGGTCGTGATCCTGGGGTCCTGGGATCGAGTCCCATATTGGGCTCCCTGCATGGAGCCTGCTTCTCCCTCTGCCTGTGTCTCTGCTGCTCTGTGTGTCTTATGAATGAATAAATAAAATATTTTTAAAAATAGTTTTAACCTGATGTAATCTGAGTAGAATGTCTTGCTTATAAAGAATGGGATCCCTTTATTAATGAAATTGGTCATGTTTACAGGGTGGGGGGTGGAATATCATAAAACATCAAGAAAAATGACCTGACTGAATAACATAGCTGTGGTGTTAAATCTTCCACATACAATGAAAAAGCTACACTTTGGCTCCCATTCTGGTCAAGATCCCCTCCAGAGCAATGGCAAACTGGTTTAGATCTTATCTTTGAAAAACTTTTTGTCACTTGCAAATTTGCCTGCACTTCTCTGCCCCCCTCTTCTGCCAGCTGGTTTCCAGGAATGGTGGGGAATGCAGTTTGAGTAGAACCCAGGAGGAAGCAGCAAAATTGGAAGGACAGGTGGTGAGTAGTTGGCCAATCTGGAAACCTTTCCTCTCCTGCTGGGGAAGATTTTCTTTTATTAGCAAAGTATTTTTCTAACAAAATTCCAAGAACATATACTAAATTGTGCCCCTCACTTCTTCAGTCCTGTCAAGGCTAAAAGCTCTATTTTCAAAGAACTACAGAGTTTATTGTGTCACTGAGGGCGAAGCTGGGTCTTTATGCATGTCTAAAACAGGTTTAATAAAAGAGAGGTGGCTGCTTCAAATCAACAAATTCAGTTTCCATTCATGTAGCAAGCCACTGTTGCAGAATCTGTTGTGTTGTGGTGTGTTGATATATTCTCTCCCTTAGGAGAGACTCTACTGGATCTCCTCTGTGATTCTTGGCTGCTCCAGATCTCTCTCCCATTCTCACCCTGGTGTTGGGATGGCAAGCAGACTTCATCTCTGGTGCCAACTCCTATTGATTATAGTGATTGCATGGAGTGCTGTGTTGAGAAGAATCGAGAGGCCACATACAGGCTCAGAAGTGATTAATTAGCAGTGTCTGCTGTGCAATGGGAGAAAGGGGTAACTAAGTACGTGTTGTGCATTTGCCAGACTTCGTAGATTCCGTGATAGGGTTCAGCCTTGAGAGTCTCATTGTGTGTTTCAGCATTTTTGTCTTTAAATTGGTATATATCAGTTACTTTATTCTAAGTAAAATAGAAATAAATAGAATCATATGTTAGCTAAAATTAAGTAGAGTTACCTATGTGTGTTTTTTTTTCCTTGCTTACTTAAGGAAGATCTTCGATACCTAACTAACCCTTAGTTTTCTCACTTCTGAAATGAAGAAATTGTTCTCTAACCTTTTTGTTGAGATTCTCTTGCTTAGTTAACACATGGTTTTATCTTTATTTTGTAAGTTTGGCAGAAAAATACTCCTAAGTTTTGGTGGTGATTTTACTTAGTAGACTAATAATAAATTAGTATGAATCCCTTGAAACCTTGGACACACAGCAGCTATACCAGATTTGGGCATTATAATCATTTTTTTTTAAATGGAGAAAAAAAAATAAAAAATAAAAAAAATAAAAACGGAGATAGAAGTTTATTGAATCTACTGCAAGGGAGCAGTGGACAGGACAGTGGAGATACTGTCTGCCAGAGGCTATAATCATTATAGACCAGACCAGACATGTCATTCATAAAGGAGTAGTCACATATGTGTGTTGTCCTTTGGCTTCCCTCATTAAAAGCCAGGGATAATTTTGGTCTAACCACTGAGGTCTAAAGGTATCACTTCTTATTGTTTTCTTTTTTATGAGTCAAGATAAATCCTTTCTTTTCTGGCAGCTGACTGAGAATACTCTTTCATTGAGGCAATAGTGACAGTATTGAAAATGTAAGCAAAGCTCCAAATATGAGACATTTTTTACATTTCTTTTTTTTTTTTAAGATTTTATTTATTTATTCATGAGAGACAGAGAGAGAGAGAGAGAGGCAGAGACACAGGCAGAGGGGGAAGCAGACTCCATGCAGGGAGCCCGATGTGAGACTCAATCCCCAGTCTCCAGGATCACGCCCTGGGCCAAAGGTGGCGCTAAACTGCTGAGCCACCTGGGCTGCCCATTTTTTACATTTTCTGACTCAAGTGTGGATACATTAAACTTTTTTAGAAAATTGTGATAAAATATACATAACAAAATTACCATTTTAATCACTTTAAATGTACAGTTCTATGGCATTAAGTACATTCACATTGTTGTACAACTATCACCAATATCCATCTCCAGAACTTAATTGTCTTCCTCAATTGAAGATATCTCCCCATCATCCATTAAACATCTCCCCATTCCTCCTCCCCTCCATTCTCTGGCAACCACTCTTCTACTTTATGTGAACTTGACTGTTCTGGGAAGCTCATTTAGAGGTTCTTATCTCTAGTTACTTATTTCACTTAGCATGTCCTCAGAGTTCATGCATCTTGTAGTATGTGTCCACATTTCTTCCATTTTTATAGCTGAATAATATTTCATTGTATGTACGTACCACTTTTATTTATCCATTCATCTGTCAGTGGATACTTGGGTTGTTTCTACCTTGTAGTGATTGTGAATAATGCTGCTGTGAACATAGGTGTACAAATATTTGTTCCAAGGGTCTGTTTTTAGTGTTTTTGCATACATACCCAGAAGAGTCATATGGTAATTTTATGTTTAATTCTTTTGAGGAATCAGCATACAGTTTTCCACAGTGGCTGTACCATTTTATATGCCACCAGCAATGCACAAGGCTTCCAGTTACTGCACATCCCTGCCAATACTTGTTTTCTAGTTTTTGTTTTGTTTTGTTTTGTTTTGTTTTGTTTTTTAAGTAGACTCCATGCCCAGCTTGGAGCCCAGTGCAGGGCTTGAACTCATGACCCTGAGATCAAGACCTGACCTGAGATCAAGAGTTGGATGTTTAACTGACTAAGCCACACAGGTGCCCCTCTAGTTTTTTTATAAAAGCCATCTTAATAAATGTGAAATGGTATTTTGTGGCTTTGATTTGCATTTCCCTATTGACTAATGAGGTTGAGCATCCTTTTATCCTTTTATGTGCTCATTGGCTATTTGTGTATCTACTTTGGAGAAGTGCCTGTTCAAGTCCTTTGCCCATTTTTTGGATCAAATTTTTTATTTTGTTGCTGTGTTGGGATTCTTTGTAATACTCAATATTGATCTCTTATCATATATGATTTGCAAATATTTTCTCCCATAGATTGCCCTTGTATTTTGTTGATAGTATCTTTTGATGCACAGCTTTTAATTTTTTTTAAGATTTTATTTATTCATGAGAGATACAGAGAGAGAGAGAGGGGCAGAGACACAGTAAGAGGGAGAAGCAGGCTCCATGCAGAAAGCCTGATGCGGGACTTGATCCTGTGACCCCAGGATTATGTCCTGAGCCAAAGGCAGACACTCAACCGCTGAGCCACCCAGGCATCCCTCCCAGCACTATTTGTTGAAAAGACAAATGTAAAGACCGCATTGAGTGGTCTTGGCACCTTTGTCAAAATCCATTTGGCCACATATGTGAGGGTTTATTTATGAGCTGTACTAAGACTTTTAAGGATTAGGTATTTTAGCTTATATCTAGTCTCATTGTTTCTCACTGATACTATTGCTCCAGTTTTCTAACTGTTCTCCCTAACTAGTATCATTTCTTTAAGTCCATACCACTGGTAAACTAACTTTCTTTTAATTTAATTTAATTTTTAAAAAAGATTTATTTGAGAGAGAGACCACAAGCAAACTCCCCTCTTAGCAGAAAACCTAGCCTGACTAAGGCTCTATCCAAGGACCCTGGGATCATGATCTAAGCCAAAGTCAACATTCAACTGACTGAGCCACCCAAATACCCCTAAACTTTCCTTTTCTTTTTCTTTCTTTTCTTTTCTTTTCTTTTCTTTTTTTTTAAGATTTTATTTATTCAAGAGAGACACAGAGAGAGGTAGAGACAGGCAGAGGGAGAAGCAGGCTCCATGCAGGGAGCCCAATGCAGGACTTGATCCCGGGACTCCAAGATCACGTCCTGGGCCAAAGGCAGGTGCTAAACCTCTGAGCCACCCAGGGATCCCTTAAACTTTCTTTTTTTAAAAATATAGATCATTTTATTCAACTGCTCAGAACCTTTCATGGGTTCCCCATTCCCTACAGGCTGAATTTCAACCTCCTTAGCTCTGCAGACAAAGCTCATTCTCACCTGAGGCCCACCTTTCCAGCCTTTTTTCCCACCATCCTCTTTTAGGGACCCTCTTGGGGATTTCTTTAATTTTTTTTTTTTTTTTATGATAGTCACAGAGAGAGAGAGAGAGAGAGAGAGGCAGAGACACAGGCAGAAGGAGAAGCAGGCTCCATGCACCGGGAGCCCGATGTGGGATTCGATCTCGGGTCTCCAGGATCGCGCCCTGGGCCAAAGGCAGGCGCCAAACCGCTGCGCCACCCAGGGATCCCGGGGATTTCTTTAGAGCCCCAGTAAGAGATGTGCTCTTCCACTGCTCCCCTGCTAATACACCTATTTCTCCCCTTCCTCACACACTTGATATAGATCTGCTTGTCCTGATAGTCTCTGAAATCTTGGCACTTCCTTTCTAAAATCAGGCATTCTCCCCTGTTGCTCCTATAATAGCCCAGACCTCGGAATGGCACTTTTGATCATATTTTATAAGTTTTGCCTACTTTTCTCTTTCTCCTCCTTGATTATAGGTTTCTTGAGGGCAGGGATTTTGTCCTGTTCATTTTTGTATTCCCCAGCACCTTAGTGCTCTATATGATACTGGCATTCAGTAAATATTTTTGGAGGAAATGAATTAATCTAATGCTAAGAAAGGAAAACCGTTACAGAGAGAAAGACATCAGATCAGATATCAACAATGCTTTTCCTTTTTTATAAACTATTCCTATAAACTGTGAGCTCTAAGGAAAGATTTCTTTTTTCCCCTAAAGATCTTTTCCCTCTTTTCCTATACTTGGTGACTATGATTGCAATTATTATTACTCTCTTCCAAACAAGGATAAGTAATCTTAATGATTTTTTGAAGGGAAAGAGAAAATGGGAGAAAGCAGAAAAAGAAAGAGCCCCGGTGAGGGGAAGGTGAAAGAAATCATCCACCTCAGAAGCATTCACAAGTGACACTTGAAGTTGAGTCAGAATTGGCTCGAGGTGCTGAGATACAGTGATACGCTGTGAGAGATGTAGTCTTCTAGACCAACATAAAACACATGTTCCTTAGCACCTTTTATCACAAGTGCCTCTTGTGCCTGTGGAGATTTGGAATAGATGAATAATTAATTATTTGTCTCAGAATATGGCATCTCCACACAAAGAGAAGCTTTTTGTCTAACTTGGATGATTGTTTATATGGCCAAGTGTGTGAATAAATGAAAATTTTTAGTCAGATCTTAATTAAAACAGGTTGACACAGAAGTCTTACTATCATCTATCCGCATAGCGTCCTTTATGATACAGTGAGAACCGTGAGCCACATTCTTCCAGTCTTTTTTGTGTGTGATTGACGTGTTCTTTTGGCTTTAGGTGGGAGAAGTTAATATATAGAGGATCCAGGGAATAGCAGAGCCGGAAAAGCAAATCTGGTTAATCCACAAGAGTTAAGGAGGACAAGAAGGTTTGTGAGGCTGTTAGCCATCATGCTCAAAAGACATGTTATTGTTCTTCTGTATTATCCCTGCAACCTCAATCCTCTCTGACATTTTGAAGAAACAGTCTAGTCTAGTCTCTGCCTTTGGTTACTTTTTGAACTCTCAGTAACAGTGTGGGAAGTTTTCTGCCTTAATATGTCAATGATTCTGAAGTTAAATGTTTGGAAAAGTATAGTTACCCCAGTCTGGGAATCTGAAATGGATGGCTTCAAGAGCCCCAGAACCAGATGGCTCTCACATTCTTTTTAGTTCTAAGATTTTACAATTTTAAATGGTCATTGATCCTGGCAGAACATTTTAGGGAATAATGTCCATCTTAGAAGGTGGATTCTGTCAGCGAATCAAATTCTTGAGATATATAACCTGCTTCCTGAGCCTTAGGAGTGTGTGGAAGCCTAAGGTTTGAAAGGCATAAATCCTCATCGGCTACTACGATTCTCATTAATTGTGGCTAACAGATCACCTCAGACTTTTAATTATAACCTGGTAGTAGTGTTCCAGTGACCTCAAAGAATAAATGCACTCTTCTTTTTACCTTTTTTTTTTTTTAAGATTTATTTATTTATTTATGAGAGATGGGGGGCGGGGGCAGAGACACAGGCAGAGAGAGAAGCAGGCTCCATTGCAGGCAGTCCGATGCAGGACTCAATCCCAGGTCCCCGGGATCACGACCTGAGCCAAAGGCAGATGCTCAACCACTGAGCCACCCAGGCGTCCCATAAATGCACCTTTTAAAGGCAACCTACTTTAGAGTGGGACATATGTGCTAATTGGGAAGAATCTGATTCAGTTGTTGAAGCTTCTGAAATCCTTGGATGAAGTACAAATGCTGAGATGAGAGTATAGTATGCTATTTGTATATTATTTCATTTCATGAAGTGGTAACTTGGCAGAGTCATATTTAGAAGCGATTGCGCTCTATCGTCCTTTCTCCTCAGCTCTCTTTTGTGTGGGTATAATCGACTGCAGTAGTATCATAGACATTTATGCACTGCTGTTTGCATAAGCCTTTTATTGGAAATAGCCCAACAAAGTAGGACTCACTGCTAGCTTAGCACAGTTGGGCCTTCTCAAAGGCTCATTTTCCTGCATATCAAAAGAACGAAATCTTTAGTTAATATTGGTAGGATGATATCCATAAGCAGGATATTCACAGATAAGCCTTTCCTTTATCACAGACTCACCTCTTGAGGAGGGAGGTCAGAGGTCCAGTGACCTAATTTGGTGCACACGTATGTCTAAAGAAAATAGCCAATTCAGATGGATGTTACTTTTCATTGTATTATTACTATCTATGAATCCTATTCCTCATTTCAATAAAAATATATTTAACAGATATATTATTCCATGATATTTTATCAAGTTTTAAAAATCTAATATGTATAATCACAATGTTAATTGGCTTATGAATTAATGTCATAGATGAGTTAGTTCACACTCAGCAACTTGTTAAATGTGACATATCAGAGTATATCTCATTTTTAAATATATGCGTAAATAAAATATATGATAATAGTGTACCACAACAACTTTGTTGATTAAAGATTTGCCACTTTCTGGTACAATGTATTCAATTTATTTTTTTGAGGTTTGTATCATGGAAATTTAAAATAGTGTTATAAACCCCCATGTACCCTTTCCTGGCTTTAGAAGCTGTCAACATTTTAAAACTAATTTAGTATTGATTTTAAGTAATTCCATAATCTTAAAACTATGAAAATAATCTATGGTTCCATCCACCTAACACAACCCTCAACATTTTCTGTATTCTTTTTTTCTTTCCTCAAACTTATCATTGATATGGTTCTCCTCTTCTTTTGCTGAGCATAATCAGTCTAAGGGCTAGTAATAGCTACAGTTGATTGATGTCCTCCTCTGCCAGGTACTGGGCTAGTTGCTTTCAATATAATCCATGGAATCTGCACAGTAACATTGGAATATAGGCATTGCACTGCTGCCCGCCCCCTGCCATTTACAGATATGAACCTGACTCAGGTTAAATAACTTGTTCAAAAGTCATATTTGTAGTATATGGATTCACACTAAAGGATCCCTCCAAGGCCATACTCTTTCCTTCCTATAAAGGGGCCTCTTCAAAAGGATTTTTTCATATTGCTCATAATTACCTTTAGAAGAAAAAAGAAATGTCAGTACATAAATCAGATCACATAATCTATAGAAGCAGTACTAGGATAGTTGTTGCTGGGAATTATAAGAGCAGTAAAAGGCATGATCCCTGCCCTTTAGTATTTATGCTGCAGTGCAGATGAACCTAACCCCTGTGAGACACTAACATAGAATACAAAACAAGACATACTGTGGTATTATTAGCTGTAAATGTTATAAAAGCTCCACAGAGGAGTGGATGAGGATTACGCCCCATCTGTAGAGAAGGCTGCTAACAGATTTAGGATTTCAGCTAAAATTAAAAAGACTGACAACGCCAAATGCTGGTGAGGATGTGGGACACCCAGAACTCCCATACACAGCTGAAGGAAATGTAAAATGGTAAAGCTGCTTTGGAAAACTGTTTGACAGTTTCTTATAAAAATATATCTATGAGCCCCGTGATTCCATGCCTAGGTATGTACCTATAAGAAATGACAATGTGTGTCTTTTAAAAGACTTGTACATGTGTATTGGTAGCAGCTTGTATATAATAACTCTGTGTTAGTTTTCTTTTGCTGTGTAACAAATTACCACAAACTACATTCATTTATTATTAGCTCACCATTCTATAGATCAGAAATTCAGGGTAGCCTGTGTGGCTCAGTCAGTTATGTATGCATCTGCCTCTTGATTTCAGCTCAGGTCATGATCTCAGGGTGGTGGGGTCAAGCCACGTGTCAGGCTTCTGGCTCAGCAGAAAGTCCACTGGAGAGTCTTCCTCTCCCTTGCCCTCCTCTCTTGCCCCTCTCTTCCTCTCAAATAAATAAATCTGAAAGAAGAAAGAAAGAAAGGAAGGAAGGAAGGAAGGAAGGAAGGAAGGAAGGAAGGAAGGAAGGAAAAGAAGAAAAGAAAAGAAAAGAAAAGAAAGGAAAGGAAAAGAAAAGAAAAGAAAGAAAAGAAAAGAAAAGAAAAGAAAACCTAGCCTGGCATGGCTGGGTTCTATGCTTAGGGTTATATTGTTAAGGCTGAAATGAAGGTGTCAGCAAGAATGAGTTCTCATCTGGAGGCACTGGGGGGAAATATCCTCTTTCAGCTCATTCTTGTTGGCAAAATTCAGTATCTGACAGCTGTAAGACTAACGTTCTGTTTCCTTGCTGGGTGTTTGCTGTGTGCTACTCTCAGTTCTTAGAGGTCACCTGTGTTCTTTGACATGTGGTCCCCTCCATCTTCACATCAGCAGTAACATATCAAATCCTTCTTGCGCCTCACATTCCTGAGTTTTGTTGCTGCCTGCTGGAGAAAACTTATTTTGTTTAGACCAGACCCATCTCCCTATCTTTTTTTTTTTTTTTTTAATTTTTATTTATTTATTCATGAGAGACACAGGTAGAGAGAGAGGCAGAGACACAGAGGAGAAGCAGGCTCCATGAAGGGAGCCTGATGTAGGACTCGATCCCGGGACTCCAGAAACATGCCCTGGGCCAAAGGCAGGTGCCAAACCACTGAGCCACCTGGGGATCCCCTCCACCTCCCTATCCTAAAGTTAGTTGTGCCATATAATACAGCCTCATCACTGGAGTGAAAATTCATCATACTTGAGGTTATGCAGGGTATGTACACCAGGGGTTGGGATCTTGCAGAATTATCTTAGAATTCTTAATTGGAAACAACCAAAATCCCCATGAAGAGGAGAATGGATAAACAAACTGCAGTATATTCGAATATCCTTAGCACTAAAATGGGACAAGTTATTAATTTATGCAGTGACACAGATGGGTCTCAAAAACTTTATGCTGAAAGAAGCATAAATAGTACTTTATTGTATGATCCCATTTATTTGGAGTTCTAGAAAAAGCAAAACTAATCTGTAATAATAGAAAATAAGATTGGTGGTTGTTGGTGGGGATAAGGAGAGAGAGATTGCCTGAGAGTGGGCACAGAAGAAGTATTCAGTGGTCACGAAAGTGTTTTCCATCTTGATAGGCGTTTGGATTACATAAGTGCCTTCATTTTTCAGAATTCTTGAACTTTACTCTTAAGATCTGTTTATTGCACTGTTTTACCTCTCACCAGACTTTTGGTTTGAGAATGAACCACAGTTATATATGTAAAACCACCATCAGAGAATACTGAAGCTAGAAACAACTTTACAAATTACCTAGCCTAATTCCTGTTGAAACACTACTGCCTTGGTGATGAAAAAAGTTTAAAGTTGCTAATGATAAAATCTGCTGCAGCCACCTTCTGCACTCAGGAGGGGAGTTAAAAATTTTACCTGTTTGTGCTTGCCAGCAGAAAATATGACAGAGGGACAGATTTGCTAACAGTAATACATCTTGAAGTGTAAGTGTGGAATCTGGATCAAGACATTTTACTTAGATGTGTTTGGCAGGAGACATTTTCTTACTGCTGTTGATTTGATCAGAGAATTCATAGGATTTTGCTGTTGCCTGTGATTTGGCTGAGAAATAACTTGTAAAAACTCCATTGTAGCTAATAAAGGACACATGGTATTAGTTTTAGAGTATCTGTGACCCCACTCTACCTCTTTAGAAATGATTTCTGAGATAACCAAAGATTTGATAACATGAGAAGAAAAAGGACATAGGTAGATGAATTTTAGCAAACTGCCCCCTGCAGTTTTTATGCTATTCTTTAGAAAAGTTTTCTCTCATTATCTACTGTGAGAATATTTTCCTACGAAACATCAATTTCCTGTGATGCCCTGGCTAACTATTGACTTTAGATTTTAAATGCATACTGAAAATATTCAGGTATCTATTAAAATTACTACAACTTTATAAAGGTTTTTAACAATTACCTTAGTTATCTTAATAATTCTGAATTATACTTTGGCTTTTTTGTGATAAGGTGTTACCGTGTACCAGCATCTATGAATTTAAAATTTGTTTTCTTAGAAACATTTTATTTTCTCATTGAATTTCTTCACTGAGGTCTTCAGGAAGCTTATGTTCGTTCCTTGACACCTCAGTAATCATTTTAGGCTCTGAAAGTTGTTAGGATAGTCTTCCAGACTGGTGATGGTTCCTTTTAGTGAGATAGAATTAGTAAACAACTCTTACCCAAGTTATTTATATGTTGAATGGGTAATGTAATTAAAGTAAGTTTCAGAATTAGAATTGTCAAATTCTTTTGAGTTCTGAGAAACTAAGTTTTTTTGTATAAGTAGCTTTTATATGATAATCCTTCTACGTAGTTGTGTCCATAATAGTCCTTGGTTTTTCTGTATTAATCCAATTTTGGCTTGGTTTACTTATGAATAATGCACTTTATATAAAATGGTTTTGTGAGATGAAAGCTCTTTGTTTTGATCTCCAGGCAGTAAAATAATTATTCTTTAAAATATCTATATACAAAAAAAAACAAAAAAAAAAAATATCTATATACAAAAAGATAAGTACTGTATGATTCCACTTACATGAGGTGTCTAAAGTTGCTAAATTCATGGAAACAGAAAATAGATGGTGGTTGTCAGGAGCTGGAGAGGAGAAATGGGGAGTTGTTTAATGGGTATTAGGGTTTCAGTTTTACAAGATGAACAAGTTTGGAGATATGTTGCAAAACAGTGAATAAATCATTATTGAACTGTTTACTTTAAGATGGTAACTTTTATGTGTATTTTATCAGTTAAAAGTTCCATATAATCTACTTTTCATACTACACTTCTTGAGGACTGAGTAATGTTTAGAATTGTTGAATCATTATGGTGTGGACCTGAAACTAACATAAAATTGTATGTTAATTATACTTCCGTTTTTTAAAAAGCCATGTTTTCCATTTTTGAGATGAGAAAACCAAGGCAATAATTATAACTAAGGAATGTAAAATGTGGCTTAATCTACTGACTCCAGTTTAACAGATTCTTTTAGCCCCATGGTGTATGTCTATCTTCCAGTTGTGTGTTATGCGTCAGTATGGTTTTCTTCTGGGGCAACTCCTTAACCTATCTTTTTCTCTGCCTGACTTCTCAACACATCCTAACACGTAAACTCCTTCCCCAAACTGCTTGCTTGGTAGAGTTAAAAAGATTTTAATAAGAAACTAATTGTAACTGAAAATGAAGCAAGTATATAATATAATCTGCTGTCTCCTTCCCTAGTATTTTAACCTGTTACACAGGCACTGTGCTAGTGTTTCCACATAGGTGTTTTAAGAGTTGACAGTTTATAAGAAATAAATCAAATTGGCCAGACTGAAAGGAACTCTTGATTATTATTATTCTTTAAAGATTTTATTTATTTATGAGACAGAGACAGAGAAGGGGGGTGTGGGGTGCGCACAGACACAGGTGGAGGGAGAAGCAGGCTCTATTCCATGCAGGGAGTCTGACGTGGGACTCTATCCCGGAGCTCCAGGACCACACCTGAGGGCTGAAGGCAGCGCTAAACCGCTGAGCCACCCAGGCTGCCCTTGATTATTATTTTTTAAGATGGCTCTGGCCATGGGAATATTTTTCTCCTTGGAACAATTTGTAAGTTACTTAATGAGGATATCGTCCTAACAACAGTACATTTTGGTGTTTAAATGTGTGCTTACATGTGTTTTACTAATATAGGGAGCTAATTTCCAATATATGGATAGCTATAATGTCTCCAAAGTTTTTGTTATGCCAGATTTGTGAGATTTATATCACTGGGGGCAAAGCTCCAGAGAATAAGAGAGCACATATTTTCTTCTAACTATACCACTTTATATTACTGTCCATAGGGGCATGTAGAGGGCCAGCATGCTGCTTCTTACTGATTGGAAGGCCATGCATCAGAATGTTTGTTTTTAGCAGTTATTTTTAGCAGCAGAGTTAGAAATTGTTAGTATTTTCATTGTAGTTATACTTTTTATTTATTATGATAATTCCAAGAAGAGTAAATAATTTTAGACGTGTGTTGAATGCATGTGTGAATTATGCCCATCCGGGTGTGTGTGTGTGAGAGAGAGAGAGAGAGAGAGAGAGAGAGAAAAGAAGGAGAAGAAGAAGGAGAAGAAGAAGAAAAAGACGTTCTCTTAATAACAGGAGGGGTAGAGGCTTACTCAGTCTATTATCATAAAGCTCTGCTAATGTAGCTTCTGAGTCATGTGATTGCAGAAAAGGCTATTATCTCAATGAAAAGGAAACCGGTTTTTAGAGCAAGCAATAGAATAGAAGCAGGAAGAATTTTCGAGTGTTCCACCGTGCTGGATTGTCAAAGGGGGATCTGTGTGATCAGCAGCTAAAAAAGGATTTGTGAGGCCAGTTTGTCAGCTATCGTTAGAAACAAATGATAGAGGAGATAAGCGGCAGGGGGCTCAGCATATGCTTAGTTAGGTTCACATCAAGGCAAGATGTTGGTCTGGGTTAATAGAGGAGATTTATCTCTGAGGCAATAAATTTATTGCTAATTGCAGGGTTTGGGGGTTTTTGTGTTTTTCTGAAGAGTGATGTATGGTATTTTCATTTACATCACTGGTGAAGATGAAGACAAGCTGCTGAGCCCTGGTTTGAACTGCAGAGGCTGTGGACAGTTACAAGGTGTGTTTCACAAGTGCTCTGACTTAATATTTGGTAATGTTCTTGGAATTCTGTGTGCTTGTGGATTGGATGTGCGTGTTGTCCAAGAGGGAACCGAGCATGACAATCAGGCAGTGATAATGTTCTCAGGAACAAATAGATTCAGTGCCATTCAAATTGATTCCTTCGTGGTCCTTATTTCTTTTGTGTTTATTTCATGATGGAAGGTTTCTTACAGTTACTTTAGGTGGCCAAATACAATCCCCTGCTTGTTTAGGAAATATTTTGATAAGCATTTAAAGAAGAATTCAATCCAAATCTTAATCACTAAGGAATAAATAGAAGCTTTATATTTGTCTCTCTGTGGGTTTTTTTTTTTCAATATCCTTTTGTAATTCAAGCTTAAAAGAGAGCTTTGCAGTGAATTTGAATTTAATATTTGGTTAGGTAATAAAGCTTTCTTTTTTGACTGAGGCCTCGAATGAATGATTTTTTTTATTACATATAGTACTTAACTTTCTCTGATTTATTACATTCTTATGCTACTACATGCAGAAAGCTAAAAACGTTCAGTTATGAGACTGCTTGTCCACTTTTTTCTCTCATGCTAATGCTATTCTCTTAGCATTAGTCTGTACCATATTAGTACTTAGTCTGTACCATATTCTTAACCTTGGAAGGTGTAGTACTTAAAAATCTGATATTGGGGAGAGATAATCATAAGCTTTATCTGAAAAGGGTTAACTGTTCTACATTGTGTACCTGAGGAATAAATTCACTAATATGTGTTATTTAACCTCTAGACCAGATATGCTCATTTTAGGATGAATATTTCCAAATCACATATTTTGAAACTAAACTGTTTTGTACATACCTTTTTTCTGAAACTGACGTTGGAGGAGGTAAGAAATCTATCAGGATATTATGCACTGTATAGACAGTTTACAAAGAATTAAATTATTTTATCTTTGGCAGTAATGGGTGGTGAGAACTGCTCAATTTTTAATTATAAGTGCAGGAGATTGTTTTCCTTTTAATATCTACAAACCATATCTTAGCACGATAGAGCATGACACTGGCACCTTAGTCTAGCTATTTAAAAAGACAGCTTGGTTCAAATAAACAATGAACTGTGATTGTGATCATTCTAGGATTTTTTTTTTTAAATCATAGGACTCTCCTACATTTTTGTAAGTAGGCTGTAAGAGTTACACACTGGTTTCAGCCCAAGATTCACTAGCATATGTTAAAATTTTTGAATAATAAATATTTTATAGCTAGACTGGTTGAGTTTTCCCTTTTTTGCTTTTAAATTTTATTTTGTTGCCTTACCTGCCTTTAAAGTGATGCAAGACTTCTGGAAAAATTCAGTGTGTTTTTACTGAGCACCTGCTATGATTACAGGATACTCTGAAATGCTATGAGAAAACAAAGGCAAAGAAGATCCTAAAACCAACAAGAGGGGCACCTGGGTGGCTCAGTCAGTTGAGTGTCTGCCTTCTGCTCAGGTCATAATCCCAGGGTCCTGGGATCAATTCCCACATCGGGCTCCCTGCTCAGTGGGCAGTTTACTTCTCCCTCTGTACCTCACCCCCTGAACTCATCCTCTCTCAAATAAATACAATCTTTAAACACACACACACACACACACACACACACACACACACACACACACACAAAACAAGATAACTTACAGTTGGCACTGGAACCCAGCCTTAACAGATGTAATTATCCTGTATCTTATAGACTTTTAAATTGGTAAAAAGGAATTTTTTGGAAAATTTGTTTGGCAGATCAGAGAATACATTCCTGAAAACTTTGAAACTTTTTACCTGAGCAGGTTTGAGTGGTAGTTTTCACTGGTCTCCATTTGTGCCAATTCATATTTCCTTTGTATCACGACAGAAATTAAGTTCCTTTGCAGCCTCTTAGAATAGTTTTGTTTCTGGTTGTGTTTTCTCCTAGGATGTCAAATGCCAGTCCTTTACAATTTTAAATTACTTTTATAAAAGGATAAATAATATATTGTGTTATCTACAGATTTGGTTACTTTTGGAGGCTGGGGAGTGAGAACCCCAATCTTATTCTTAGAGTTAAGAGAGAGAAGTTTTGACGGCAGGGTAGTGTCTAAACAGGCCAGATGACTAGCTTGCAAATCCCGCTACACTTATGAATTCCAACCACAATAATTAACTACAAATATTATAATCAGGTCTAATCTTGTCAGACTGAGGGGGTTTGCTTTTTGGAACAATATTTAATTTATAGGAAAGATAAGGTAAGAAAATATTGAATTAAAGGTGATCTTAGTGTTGTAAAACTCCATCAAATACATGCATAAGAGTTTTTAGGATTTCTGTGAGAAAGTCAAAGTTTGGGAAGATTTTGGCTAGAAGATGATGCTGGGCTGTATTTTAGACAGTTTAATTCTTTGAAAGCCAAGGGGATATAAAATTCATGAAGTGAAAAAGTCTGTGCAAGAGCTAACAGATTGTTCCAGGGTACCTTTTACAGAGTTTATTCTAAAATTGATCAATCATAAAGGCTGAGGAAAGTTTAGACTCATTTGGCTTGCCCATTTCTCTCACAGGTGTTACAGTCCTTAACATTAAAGAGATAATACTTAGCATTTTCTGGTGTGTAGTTATAGGTATAGCAGTGACTTTCTTTTTCAGCAAGCTTATAGTTAATGCGCACAGTTACAACTTGTAATATGATAATCCACTAACATAGTACAGCACAAACCTACATTTGCTCTGAAGTTAAAGATAACTTAGTTATTACTATTTATATATTTTTAAAGATTTTGTGAGAAACACCAGATGCTATAATCTTGACATTGAATGAATTGTTCTTTAGAAACCAGCTGAGTTGAGAACTATATTGAAGTAGAAGCTTGACATTTGGTTCCATCATTTTAGATATCAAATCAAATTATAATAATAAGTTAATTGGTTACAATAAGGGGTTGTAAAAGCACTCTGTGAGATCTGTATTTAAAATTATGTTTTGGGGCCCCTGGGGGGCTTGGTTGGTCAAGCATCTGCCTTTGGCTCAGGTCGTTACCCCAGGGCCGTGGGATCGAGCCCTGCATTGGGCTCCCTGCTCAGCATTTCTACCTCTCTCCCTGCTTGTGCTCTCTCACTCTCTCAAATAAATAAATAAATAAAATCTTTTAAAAAATAAACATAAAATTATAAAAATAAAATTCATGTTTTGTCTCTATAACTCCTTAGATTCAAGTTGAAATGAGTGATAAATATTATGCTAAAACTATCAGATAACAAGAACTTTTTAAACTTTTAATTGTTTGTTTTTTTAAAATTCACTGGTCCAGGTTTTTGCTCTCCTGTTTTTGAATTTTAAGTGAGGGACGCCTGAGTGGCTCAGCAGTTGAGTGTCTGCCTGTGGCTCAGGGTGTGATCCCGGGATCCAGGATTGAGTCCCACATCAGGCTCCCTGCATGGAGCCTGCTTCTCCCTCTGCCTGTGTGTCTGCCTCTCTCTCTCTCTCTCTCTCTCTCTCTCTCTCTGTCTCTCTCACTCTCTGTCTCTCATGAATAAATACATAAAATCCTTTAAAACATTTTCAAGTGAAAAAATACCCGACTTCAAGTGTTATTTTTATGTATGTTTATTAAAGATAATATTGTGTGGGCTTTTATTTTTTCCTGCCTTTGATGAGGAAAATGACATTAGCAAAACAATTAATGGTGACTTTATTAACCATAAAGTTAACTTTCATGTGAAACTTATTATGACATAGTTCTAAGGACCTCACAGATAATCATTTAGTCTTTATTAGCAACACTGACTATGTGTGTGCTATCCTATACCTGTTTCACAGTTGAGGAAACAGAGAGGTTAAGTAACTTGTCCAAGTTCACATAGCTAGTAAGTAGTAGAGCTGGATTCAAACACAGGTATTTTGCCTTCAGAATCTATGCTCTAAATTACTATGTATACTGGGTTGAAGTGGTGCTGTTATTGGAGTTGCTGGTTTATTCTGGAATGACAACAGGATGAACATAGGAAAAAGGAGAGAACTGTGTTAAGACTAAAATGATTTTGTTTCTCCATGTTGTACTTTGATGAGTTTTATTCTCTTCTATTTCAAGATTAAAATGTCATTTAAATGGTGTTTGGTTTGGACTGAAAAGAAAGTTCATGAAAAGTAACTCACAGCTAATGTAGAAATCTGCTTTTGAGGAAGGCAATATGAAGGAGAGCATTAATATGGGGTAGCAGAGATTTGTATGAGAAATGGACTGTGAATTACCATGAGACTAGTGCGGCGAGGAGAAGTTCTGAGTCGTGGGATCTGAAAGATGTGTGTATCACATATTTTCTTACTTACTGTTTCTCCATTTTCTTGGCAAATGGAGACCTTGCTGTTTCCAAGGTCCTTTGCTCTCTGCATTGCTGTGATGGAGCATGCAGGTATAAAAACCACAGAGAATCCAAATTAAGATCCTTGTTTTCAGACACTCAGAACAAACACCTCTGGAATATAAACCACTGACTTAAGATTTGTTGTAAGTCATTTTATATCTGCGCAAATTCCCTAGAGAGGAGTTTGTGGATAGGGACCCCTTATATTTTGTCAAACTTTAATAGTTAACAGGCATATTTATTTCTAGATAAATATGTTCTTGTTCTCTTCAGTGTTCGGTAAAAAAAGGTTTGACCTTGCTAAATCCTTATAAATTGGATCCTTGGCAGTGAATGGGAAAGTAAAGTGTGGATATAGCTTTATCATCTGTCTTTGGTCTCCCTTGATATAACCTCCATTTTATTTCTAAAATACAAAAATAGCCAGTTTTATTCTTGCACTTAAATCCTCCAATTTATTTAACAACTGTTTATTGTAGGGTTTTACTAGGTGTTTCACTAGAGGAGAAGAGTAAATGTCTGTCCCTGGGAGTGAGGAGAAGAGAGGCTTGATCAGGAGATACTTAGCAGAGACAGTGAAGGTTGAGCTGATTCTTCGATGATCACCAGGCCCTGGTAGATGTTTAGGACACTTTAGGCCTTTACTGCTCAGTATAGGAGCCACCAGCCACTAGTGGCTTTTGATCATTTGAAATGTGGCTAGTCTGAATTGAGTGCAGAGTGCACTCAGATTTTGAAGACAGTGCCAAAAAGAATGTAAAATATCTCGGTAAATTTTTAAA
Organism: Vulpes lagopus; assembly: GCF_018345385.1. Classification (NCBI taxonomy): domain Eukaryota; kingdom Metazoa; phylum Chordata; class Mammalia; order Carnivora; family Canidae; genus Vulpes; species Vulpes lagopus. The sequence goes on from NC_054832.1 coordinate 60,998,478, forward strand.
GTATTGATTGCATGTTGAAAAGATAGTATTTTGAATATTGTGTGTTAAAATATATCACTAAATGTAACACATTTCTTTTGACTTGCAATGTGGCTACTAGACAATTAGTGGCTCAGGATATCTTCTGTTGTCTGTGTTGCTCTGAGCCAAGAGGACAGCATGTGTAAAGGGTTGTGTGAGGTAGTAGTCTTTCTCATGGATGATACATCTGTGCCAGACATAAGGGTTATAGTAAGGAGCAGGAGGGTATAGAACCTTCCCAAGCCCATTGTCTTCTAATCAGTAACCAGATTAGAAGTAACCAGCAATTTGAAGTCCCTATTCCTTGGTAAGGAATAAAAGTCTCTTTCATGATCTGGCTCTACCCTTCTAGATTCATGCCCCCTTTCCCTCTCACCTACATTCTCACCTACAGACACTCTTCCATGTTCTACATTTAATGAAAAGTATAGCTGATTCTCGTTATTCTATATGTGTTCTATAAAGTCATCTCAAATACTGAATTAGTGAACGCAGAGCCATTGCTTCTAGGGAAAAAACAGATTTGGGTTTCTGTGAGTCTCTTCACAACATTTTAGTTATTCAATTAATACATATCCTTATTTTAAATGTGTTTCTGTTAAACACACCTTATCTAATATATATTGTTGATTCATTAACATTGAACTTATGACCAACAACATTATAACTTAGGCCTATTTGAAGCTTATCTAACACACCTATTTTCCCCATAAGGCACATCACAGACTCTTGTGCTTAGGAACACTAGACTTCAATACTGTGCTTGGAGGCCATTTGAAACAGGGAAGTTACCAAGAAAGAACACAAAAATGCGAAAAAATGTGGCCCTGAGTATACTGCAGAAAGAATACCTGTTTTACAATATAAGAATTGAACCAAGGAGGCACTGTCACCATATTCAAATAGGAAATGCTATTTGTGGAGTACCTACAAGGAGCCAAGTATTTCAGATCATGATGTCTGTTAATAAAGGTGGCTGGCTCTCTTTTATTAGGCAATTTCTATATATCAGGTTGTGCACTTTTATAGTTGATCTCATTCAATTTTCATACAAACTTAGGAAGTGATTATTATTTCTGAATTTTATAGACAACAGAAACTGAGGCTCAGAGAGGTTAAGTAGCTTTTCCAGTGTGTTGCACAGCTAGTAAATGATGAAAGCAAGAGATGAGGTAGGCTTTATCTGACTTGGGGGCCACATTAGGGGATGAAGTTCAATAAAGCTGCCATTCTTAACAGGGCCTTTTGTCTTTGGTGGGAGGGTTGGAGTTGTAGCCCATGGTCTACAGATTCCCCTGCTTCCGTACTTATTTGATAACTTGAATATTGAAATCTGGAAGGACTGAGCCATGATCCAATTTGCTGTGAAGAAAGGCTGAGAGTCACCCTGTACCTGTTGACTATGGTGGCAAAGGTGTGCTCCGTCTGCTTCTGCTGCTTCTGTTTCACCAACTAATCAGACATTTCACACTCAATGCATATCTTTTTTCTGCTCCATAACTTTGGCTCCCTCGTTGCTCCATATGCCTTTATTATCTTGTAGTTTCCTTCTTTGTGTCTTTTCAACTTCTCTCTGCCCACGAACAGCTCTAATGTATTCTACAGACTGAGAATCTGTTAGGCTCAACGGATCGCCATTATCTTTGCCTGGAGAGGACTTTTGTGCCAGATCACTGCAGTGGACCACTGGGCAGCCTGTGGATTGGACACCTGCCTTGAGTGTGGGTGGAGCATGGTATTGTGGTGGTGTCTTCAATAGGAGGAGCTGGATAAAAGCTGCTTGGAACAGTCCCTCGAGAGCCCTCAGGAAGGGCTGTGCACGTGGATTATTAGGTTCAGAATGTAGTGCGGTAGAGTCTGGTACTATGTGATGTTTACAGAGAAGATCTGTGGGGCTGCATCTTGTGTTTCTTTTTAAAATTAGAAGATGGACTTCAATTGCCTGACTTTTCTACTTGGTTGTTTGTAGAGTTTAGTCTTTCATTGAGATAAGCTAGAATATATGTTCATTATCAGAGCTAACCATTGCTGAGTTAGATACAGCTACCTCTGCCAGGGTTGAAACAGAATTCCCACAATGACCCATTCCAGAGGCCCTTTCTGGCTTCTCTGATTTGATCTCTGGTCACCTCCAGATTATTTCAACTCCCAGGTAACCTTAAGATAGTTGGAATTAGATTCTGGAACATAATTTTCTAATGTACTTGGTTGGATATGTTATCAGGGCACCTAGGATTAAGCAGGAGGAGAGACAAGGTAACAGATGTAAGCAGGAAGTTGTTTCTTATACAGGGTTATTGTGAACAGAATGTACCAAAGTGAGAGAAATCGACCCAATTATTGCCAGACACGAAAACAGAGGTTTCACTGGTATGGAAGGACTGGGTTGTGGGCACAATTGAGCTTATAGGGGCCTGGCATAATCCTAAATGTCTATGCCACCTAAGTTCTGCATAACTTTATGGTTTAGGCAAGTGAGGCGCTGTATTCACTGTGGTTACATTTGGTACCTGAAGGTTGTGGGATTAGTCTGCAGGCTGGAAATGAACAGAAGCACAAATAGGCATAGCACAGTGACAGGAGAACTCAAAAGGAAATTCAGGGAAAAGGAAAGTTTGTGTTTCCTTGGTGATGCCAAGAGGAGAGAACAAAATCTGATTCATTCATAGCATAGCTTTGTACGGTCATCAGCTTTTGGGTTCTCTGCTGGACATTCAGTTCACATTGGAAGGTCAATAATGAATGGCATGTGGCAATGCCAACCACACCTGGCAATTCTGGTATGAACTATCTATCCCTTTCATGCTATTACAGTTTGAGATCCCCACAGTTAGACATTCCACAAACTTTGAGAGTGATATGTTCATTTTTTTCCTTTTTTTAAAGATTTTACTTATTTATCATGAGAGAGAGAGAGAGAGGTAGAGAGAGAGGCAGAAGGAGAAGCAGGCTCCTCACAGGGAACCTGATGCTGGACTCGATCTTAGGACCCCGGGATCATGCCCTGAGCCGAAGGCAGACACTAACTGCTGAGCCACCCAGCCGTCCCTGTTCATTTTTTTTCTAACAGGATTTTACTTAGAGCATTTTCTTGTACCATCATCGACAACTCTCCTGTTATATATTTTGAGATAGTTGCTAAATGGCTTTTAATTAGAGAGCATAAAGAAGTATGGAAAGAGCATGGACTTTGTAGGCAGAGCTTGGTTGAAGCCTAGTGACTTAACTGATAAGCTTTGAGACTTTGGACAAGTCATTTGACTTCTCTGAATTTGTTTTTCTCTGTAAACCAGGGGATAATATCTGCTTTGTAGAGCCCTGGGAATTAAATAAAATGATTCACTGCCTAGTACAATGTCTAACATTTAATAATTATCAAACACCTAAAACACCTCTTCTTCCCTGTGAAAAATCCCTTCAGCATACTTGGTGTGTCTTACCAATGTGTGTTTCATTTCCCCAAGTAGTTTAAAACACACACACACTCCTGCTTATTTAAGTAAGTTCTTAGTGTCTGTTCATTGACTAAATTCCCTATGAACTTGTTACTTCTAACTTCTGGAGCAACATGGAATCTCATGCTTTTCTACCTGTGCAGATTTTTAATTTGGCTTTTATTCTTGTAATCTAAGAGTACATTTGCTAATTTATTTTTAGCATCAAGTCATTTGATTGATTGACATTAAACTGGCAGTCAACAAAAATCCTCAGGTTATCCTTACCTAAGTGATCATCATCCTTAGTTTCCCCTCTTTAGAACTTTATATAGTTGATTCTTTTTTTTTTTCAATCTCACTGCAAGATTCTACCTTTCTTTTTTGTAGGTAGTTACCAAGCTGGTTATGAAGACTATGTAGTAACTTGCTAAGGTTTCTTAAATTTTAAAAGATACAAAACTGTTTGTTAAGATTATATCTTAATAATCGTAATGAAAAATACCAGAAGGAAGTATATTAGAGGACATGAGACATATACAGTTCTAAAGACTAGCGTCTTCTTTAGCTGAAGAGGCAGTGTACTGCAGGTAGGCTCTAGAGTTAACTACTCCAATTCTCATCCCAATTTTACTAATTCTTGGCTGTATTTGACTTTGAACGTGTTACTTGATTTTTCTGTGTTCAGAGAATGGTGATAACAATGACTTCATAGGGTTTTTGTGAGGATCAAATAAGATAATACAGGTAATAATACAGGTATAGTAAAATGTTCAGTGATGTTTCCTGTTTTAGTGAAATAACTTTATAGCAGTTGGTAAAGCAATGTATGTATCCAGTGAACTTTTAAGTGCTTCTGTGTCAGGCATTCTGATAAGGGCCTAGAATAAAAAGATGAAACACAGTCTCTGTCCCTCAAGAAGCGTAAAATTGGGGAATGAAGAAAACAATTATAATATACAAGGTTGATGGTAGAGTTATGTATAAGCTATTAAAAGAAGAGGGGAAGTTAATCTTGAGAAGAGGGCCATCTGAGCTAGGTTCTAAAAGATGAGTGGGAATTAACCAAAAGGGGGAAGATATGCTCTGTTCCATGTATTTCAAGGACAAGAAAGAGATGAAAAGTCAGTAGTATGTAGTAGGTGAGTAACCATGGGCAGTTTACATTTCCAGGTCAAACAGATAAGCCTGGAGAAATAGGCAAGGGCTAGATCCTAGGACATTTTAAGTGACATTTGAGGCAGAACAGACTTCCTCTTGGAAGGAATAGAGTCTACTGAAGGTTTTAGGAAGGGAAATTATTTGGAGGTAAGGAAACTTCTGTTAGATAATCCAGGTAAGACATGGTGACAAGCTGAACTCGAAGCAGTAAAGATTATCATAGTGACAAGAGGAGAGACTGTTAAGAGGCAAAGTCATATTGTTGATTTGATGGGGAGAATGTAAAAGTTGAAAGATAATGTTCAGTGGATGGGTGCTCTTTCAGGTGAGGCAATTTTGGGGTGCAAAGTAGGCATGGATGAGCTTTAATTTGAGAGTTACATTTTGAGAAGGAAGCTTTAGAGGTCAAGGCTGGAAGGAAAGATTTGGGAAGCCATGGAAATAGGTGATACCACTGCAGAGAGCATAATGCTGAAGTTCTTAACCTGATTTGGGCACTTGAATTACCTGGAGAGTTTTTAAGCAAAATACTGATGGTCAAACCACATCGCTAAAGTCACTGATTTAATGGGTCTGGAGTGGTATCCTGGTCATTGTTCTTTTTTTTTTTTTTTTTAAATCTTTATTTATTTATGATAGTCACAGAGAGAGAGAGAGAGAGAGATTGAAAGAGAAAGAGAGAGAAAGAGGTGGGCAGAGACACAGGCAGAGGGAGAAGCAGGCTGCATACACCGGGAGCCCAACGTTGGATTCGATCCCGGGTCTCCAGAATCGCTCCCTGGGCCAAAGGCAGGCGCTAAACCACTGCGCCACCCAGGGATCCCCTGGTCATTGTTCTATGTCTTATTTGTTTTGCTTTGTTGATGTACATTTTTAAAATTGTGGTAAAATATGCATAACATAAAATTTACCATTTTAACTATTTGTAAGTGCACAGTTTAGTAACATTAAGTATGTTCACAGTGTTGTTCATATCCAGAACTTTTTAATCATCCCAAACAGAAACTCTGTTTCCATTAGGCAATAACTCCTCATTTCCCCTTTTCCCCAGCCACATAGCCTCTATTCTACCTTATGTCTCTATGAATTGACTATTCTAGGTGCCTCATAAAACTGAAATCATTAAAAAAAAAAAATCATAATATGTGGCTTTTTGTGTCTGGCTTTTTGTTTTGTTTTGTTTTTGTTTTTTACTTAGTGTAATGTTTTCAAGATTCATCTATGTTGTAACGTGTGTCAGTATTTTATTCCTTTCTAAGGCTGAATAATATTCTATTGTGTACACATTTTGTTTATTCATCTGTTGATGGACATTGGGTTATTTACATCTATTGGCTGTTGTGAATAATGCTGCCAAGAATATGAATGTATATATATATCTGTCTAAGTCCCTGCTTTTAATTCTTCTCAGTATTTAACCCAGAAGTGGAATTGCTGGATCATGTGGTAATGTTGTATTTTTTAAAAGCTCCCCAAGTGATCTTTAAATAATGCAGTTATGGTTGAGAACCTGTGATACAGAACAAAGATACTTAATCTGGAGGGCCCATAAATGGTCTTAGTGGGTTAGTGACTTCTTAGGAGAATTGTATGCTTTCTTTTGTATATGTGTGGTATTGCTTTTTGGTTTTGATCCCATTTTCAGAACAGTTCATAACTCCAAAGTGGTGCTAAGCATCACTATAGAACCTAATTTTAAAACAAAGATTTGAATAGACGTTTCTCTAAAAATATACAATGGCCAAATAAGTACATGAAAAGCTACTCAATATCATTAGCCATTAAGGAAATGAGGGTGAAACCCAACAATGAGGTACTGTTTCATACCCAGCAGGGTGGTGAAAATTAAAAATAATAATAAGTGTTGATGATGATATGGAGAAACTGGGACCCTTGAACATTGCAAATGGGAAAATAAAATGGTGTAGCCACTTTGGAAAGCAGTCGGGCAGTTCCTCAAAAATTTAAACATAGAGTTACCATATTACCCACCGCTTTCATTCATAGGTATATATCCATGTGAACTGAAAGCTTATATCTATGCAAAAACTTGCACACAAATGTCCATAGCAGCATTATTCCTAAGAGCCAAAAAGTAGAAACCCAAATGTTCATTGGTGATGAGTAGATCAATAAAATGTGGCATAGCCATACATTGTAATGTTTTGCCATAAAAAGGAATACAGTACTGATATGTGCTGCAGTATTGCTGAAACTTGAAGATATTATGCTAATTGAAAAAAGTGAGACACAAAAGGCCTCATATTATGCGATTCCATTTAGAGGAAATGTCCAGAATAGGCAAACACATAGGGACAGAGAGTGGGGGTAGATGCTAAACTGTGGATGAGAAGGGCGTGAGGAGTGATTGCATAATGGGTATGAGATTTCCTTTTGGGGTGATGAAATGTTACAGAATTAGATGTGGTGATGGTTGCAAAATTCTGAGATTAGACAAAATCATGAAGTCTACATGTTTTTAGAAGGGTGAATTTTGGGGGTGCCTGGCAGGCTCAATCAGTAGGGCATGGAGCTTTCGATCTGCAGGTCATGAGTTTGAGCCCTACACTGGGTAAGGAGTTACTTAAATAAATAAACTTAAAAAAAAAATAAAGGTGAATTTTATGGCTTGTGAAGCATACCTTAATAGAGCTGTTAGAAATTATTTTTAAAGAGGTGCCTAGGTAACCGACATCTGGCTCTTGATCTCAGCTCAGGTCTTGATCTTAGGGTTGTGAGTTCAAGCCTCTCATTGGGCTCCATGCTAGATGTGGAGCCTACTTAAGAAAAATAATAATAAATTTTAAAGAGAAGACCAATAAAAAAGAAGAAGAGAAAGATGACAGCTAATGGGAGGATTAGCTGAGATGGAGGTCTGGATAACTCTGAAGAGGAAGATCCCACAAAAGAGATGGGAAAAGAATAATTAAGCCATGTAGGAGGAGGACCTTTATACAGTGCTTTGTCCTGGGAGCCTTGGAATAGAGAGATTCAGGAGACATCCCTGAGGGCATGTGATCATGACAGGCAAACACAGCAGAAAGGCTAAATAACATAACACACAGTATGCCAGGAGTTCTGCAGGTTTGGCATTCAAATGTTGTGGAAGGACTAGGGATGGCGTATTCAGTGGAGTGATGGGGAAAGAAATGTAATTGTTTCAGATCCTCAGGCGAGTGGAAGGGAATTGGAATAAACTGCAGGCCTAGATTCCCTTATTTGAATCTCAAAATTCAACAAACTCTGAAAATGGAAAGGTTTTTATAACTCATTTGGCAGTAAAACCTGACCTGAATGGATGTGAAATGATTTATAATCTTCATTTGTCCCACTTAGTGTGAATATTCATACATTTCACTGCAGAAATAATATTGAATTCGATTACAGAATGTTTCCACAGGCCCCGGTGGGGATGTTGTGATATATGGTGTATGCCATGTATTCTCTTCCTATAATTAACATGTATCCATCTATTCTAGGGCCCCCGAGTGTTTTGGGTAAGGGGCCACAGACATGTAGTCTCTGGGCGGGTCTGATTTTGAAGGAAAAATGTGAGATCGGATAGTTGCTAGAGAAAGATTCAGACTCGGGGGCATTTTTTTTATTATCATTATTTTTTGAGGATAGAAATGACCTGAGTATACTTATAGGTTAAAGTAGAGGGGGGAGGAGGTTGAAATTTTGGTAAAAAAGAAGCTTGGGAAAAAAAAAAAAAGAAGAAGCTTGGTAGCAAAGTCTCCAAGAAGGTGGGGAGGGAAATAGGAGATGGGTTGGAATGTTGGTGTTTACCAAAAGGAGGGATCACGCAGCCTCTGAGACACCTGGAATGATGATGAAGATAGCAGAAGATACCTTTGTAAGGAGGAGGAAGGGACGTTGAGTAAAATCATATTGAGCAGCTATTTGCTGAAGTGGTAAAAGCTGGAAATAATTGCTGGAGTAAATACAAGGAGCTGACTTGAGAACAAATGAAAGGGTTGGCAGGCAGATTATGGGTGTCAGTCAAGTTTAGGAAACCTTAAGATGTCTGTGGGTCTATTCTGCCTCTCGGCTGTATGATTTTCTCTGTCAGTACTTCCAGGAGTGGAGAAATCCTAGGATTAAGTTTTGAGGAGTGAATCTTGTGAGAGGAAATGTGGGAAAGGGAACTGAGGGTTCCCTGGTGGCTGGCAGTAGGTAGGGAGGGAAATGGGGTGAGCGGAAGGGGCAAGGAACTAGGGTTCCTTATTTACTGAAGACCAATAATTGAGGAGGAAAGACAGTAAGAAAGCTAGCATGCTGAGAGATGGTGGGGAGGGTGGGAGTGGTATTCAAGTTGCAACAATTGTGGGTCATAACAAGGTTCAGGGTATGATCATAGGAGGCTGTGACTGAAGTGAAATGGAGGTGAACTTTGTTGAAATGGAGACAGATGAGGACCTATGAAGATAGGTATTAGCTCATCCACACAGACTTTGAAATCACTCAGGATGATGACCAATTTGAGCTGAAGAGGAAGAACTAATTATACGCCAAGCTTTTCAGTAAATGTGGAAGATTCAGTGGTGTGTTGGTAAATCTCACACTTGAACACACAGAGTGTGTTTTATGGCATGACTTTCAAAGAAGCAGGTTTTTATGCAAGGTCACCCTTATAGCAGCGCAATGGCCTAGTAGCTGCTCTGAGGAGTGTGGAGAGTATGGCCCCACCTCATTTTCCTAGTATGTGTGTAATGAGGGAATGAGCAGCTTCTGGAATGGACTATAGGGGATGCCTGCCCGGAGAGCCAAAATAACTCCATACTCCATAATCGGTTAAGGATGTAGGGGAATTTGTTACTACAGAGCAGATTTCAGAAGGCATAGGGAGATGTGTAGGATGGAGTAGAATCATTATACGTTGTATTAGGGAAGAAGCACAAGACAATAGAAAAATGGGTGGTGACCAAATGTGAGAGTGGTTTCATCTTTGCTCATATTCAAGTACCAAATACACTAGAATAGAAAGATTGTGAGGGGTTTTCTTTTCTTTTTTAAAATTGTTTTTACTTTATATATTTTATTTGTATTTATAGATGTTCACATTATTTTAGTAATACAAAGATATTCAGTAAGTAATGTCATCATGCTGATTTGGACTCTTTATTCTGGACTGCAAATATTGAGATTCTCAGAAAATTCATCTTATCACACAAGACAGCTATGTTTTGTGTCATCTGCCTATCTGATGAATAGGTGTGTTTTGTTTTTTTTTTTTGTAGTCACTGATTTAAAAAAAATGAAACCTGACTAGACTGGGGAACTTCTCTTTATAATAATCCGTTAATTAATGTCAAGAATCTTATTCCACAGCGTAGACTAATTCTTTATTGTCATCTAGCCCTGGAGTTCTAAGTTCTGCTTTCCTTCTAGATACTGCTGGGCAGACTTTGGTTGATCACCTGGGGTCCTTCTGCAAGGGATTATGATGTAGTTGGTCTGGGGTGGGGCCAGGAAATACATATTTTTAAAAGCTTCTCTAGTAATTCGTTAGCAGCCAAATTTGGGAACCACCAGTGGAACGCGCATTTTGCTTTCATCTCCACAGTAGCATGATGTCAGATGCCTAGCAGACTTGAACATACTGTATCTGTGTCATATCCCTGACCCGGCATTCTTTGTTATCAAAGTAAAAAAACGAAGTTCTTATAAACATTTTAAAGGTATTCAGTTACTAGTTATCAGTTTAAATTATAATGTCACGCCATAATCTTCAATTTAGAGTGTGTTGAAAAAAATCATAATACCTATTATTATTGTGAATTTTGCTGAAACGTGAACTCACATACCCTGCTGAGGTGATTGTAAGTTAATAACAGCTTTTTTTGGAAAACAACTCGATAATACGCATAAATAGACTTAAATACAGTCACACCCTTTGATCTAGCAGTTACATTTCTGAGACTATTGTACTGTGACTATTGATTATCAATAATCAGAAATATGGATCAGTATATATTAGATATTATAGTGTTATTTATAGTAGTAAAAAATGGAAGCTGTCTTAATTAACTAGAGAAGATGATTAAATATATTATAGTATTTTCATATAATGGAATAGCATAGAGCCACTAAAAAATTATGAAGACACTTAATATCACAGAAAAATTTTAGTGTATAACAGTAAGAAATAGGTTTTTTTGTGGCTCCATCGGTTAAGCATCTGCCTTCGGCTAGGGTTATGATCCCGGGTCCTAGGATTGAGCCCCACGTCGGGCTCCCTGCTCAGCAGGGATCTGCTTCTCCCTCTGCTTGTGCTCTCTCTCTCTCAAATAAAAAAAATCTTTAAAAAAAAAAAAAAGAAAAAAAAGCATGTGTAAAACTATATATATTGCTTGTGCTTAATTGTATATGTAAATATAAGACATTTGAAAATACTGAGCAGAATTTCTTTTTTTAAGTAAATGGTAGGGACACCTGGATGGCTCAGTGGTTGAGCATCTGCCTTCAGCTCAGAGGGTAATCCTGGGGTCCGCGGGATCGAGCCCCGCATCGGGTTCCCAGCGGGAAGCCTCATTCTCCCTCTGCCTATGTCTCTACCTCTCTCTGTGTGTCTCTCATGAATAAATAAACAGAATCTTTAAAAAATAATAAGTTAATGGTAAATCTCTGGGTGGTAGAACTGTATGCAGTTTTATTCACTAACATTTTGTATTTTTTAAATTTTCTATACTATGAGCACTATGAAGCAAAACTAATAAAACTTTTTAAAAATAAAATTCTTTCTTTAATCTCTTCAGGAAGAGTCATTTGGGATGAATTATTTGGGAAGTCATTCTTGCTCATAATAATCAGCAGTGTATTTTCTAAATATTTGCAAACCCGCCCGCATTATCTGTTCCACAAATTGGCTGGGTTGTGAGCATCAGGCTTAAAAACTTGTGGAGCTTGTTGTTTTCTGTTTGTTTGTTTTGGATAACAGGGTTCTTGAGATCCAGAGCGAATAACATAAAGCTCACCCTTCATGGTGTACAATTCAGTGGTGTTCAGTTGATTCACAAGTTGTGCAGCCGCCACCATCCAGATTCAGAACATTTTCATTAAGCTGTAAAGAAAGCCTGTACTAATTAGGAGTCACCCCCCATTTCCCTTTCCCCTTAACCCCTGGCAACCACTAATCTGCTTTCTGTTTCTGTGGATTTCCTAACTCTGGAGAGTTCCTATAAATGCATCGTCTGCTGGGGGGTGTTCTGCAGTATCCTGTTAGCTGGTCTTCAGCCCCTCCCCTCCCTGCACTGCCAGAAATATCATCTGTGCCACCATCGTGCTGATCTTTCTGGCATCACTGGGACTTTAGCACCTCTGGCTCACAGCTTTTCATTGTGCCCCGAGTTCACGAAATCAGCAGGAACTACTACTCGTTATGGCATGGAAGGGTTTCTATATTCTGACTCCACAAAGTAGACACTTACTAAATATCTGGTGAATAAATGAATCCGATGAATAAAATTTAGTCTGCCTTATCTGTCCCTTTCCTTCTGCCTCAGGGAAGAAGATGATTACTAGGAGTTAGTCAAGTTTCAGGTCACTGATGGGGCAAGAAAACGTCTCTCTAAAGTTTAGGGCGGCGGTGGCCTTCAGCAGGCATGGGAAGGGCCACAGGGCTTGGGAGAGGGCCGGGCCACCCCCAGAGTTCCTCATTCCCTGGGCTGCAGCCCAGCCAGCTTGTGACATGTGACAGTTTCTAGGCGGCACTTTCAGACCATGGTTCCAGAGCCTGACAGCAGGCTGGCGGGGCAAGAGGTTAGGCGAGGAGGGAAGGATCGGGGCTCCCCAGTTAGTCGGGGGATAAGCGTCACCAGCCGCTCTGGCCCAGCCTTGCTCTTGGCGCCGACACTCTGCTGGTAACTCCTAGTCCCTCACCCCCCACCCCAGCTTCACTTTGAAAAATTGTGCCCACTCTTCAAAACCCAGCTCAGGCATTCATAAGACCTTCACCCCATCTCCCCACAACAAGAAGCAATTTTTCTCCTTATTAGCACTTTGCATTTTTCACATATACCGTATTCTGTTAGTTCCATTCTTGTTTCTTCCTCCTAAATCTTTGATTTCTTGAGATTAAGTTTAGTTTCTTACTTGGCAATTGTACTGCCTTGTCCCTAGAACACAGTAATTTGCCCGTAGCAGCTTACTGAGTAATTATTAGTACAGTTGAACATCAGAAGGAAAGAAATGCAAATAGATTTTTAAATTAAAACCCTATAATTTAAGTTATATTTTTAATACCAAAAAGAGACCTACCTGTATTAATTAGAAACTTAATCTTATGTGAAACGTAACCGTCCAGGCCCAAATGTGTTTTTGCCCTAAGTAATAGTCTTAGCTCTAGGTTTTAAAATGTTGGCTTAAAACAAAACACCAAACTAAAGAAATCTTATGCCTGTGTTATGAGGATGCACGTGATGTGTCGTGATTATCTCTGAGAGCCAGCTTCATTTTCTCCACATTGTCTAGCCCAACTGCAACCGGGTTTGAGTTTCAGAATGAAGTCTTATCCTTTTGGTTTCAGTACCAGACGAAAGGATTATAATATAGTTAGCTGTCTCTGAGGTGTCGAGCAATTGTCTTCATTTCTTTTAAGTGTCACTTCAAGCTTATTACTTACCTGTTATAGTTAAATAACGTGCAACAACAGTCTTACAGATCTTTATCCATAGATGTAGGCTTTACTCTCTTGGTGGAAGCATGTTTTAGGACTAATGAAAGAAAAAGGTAGAGAACAACACATTCTGCAATAGGAGTTTGTTTTAATCTTTTCAATACCTAACTCTAGGTTACCCTTCTTTGGTCCATTAAATTATTATTATTTGTAACACACTTCAAGCTAATTTGAGTTTAAATTCTATAAACTACTCAGTGGGCAACTAGAAGCTACCATTCTTGAGTCCAATTACCTTTTTAGTTCTACAAAATACTGTAACTCTCCATCTGAATTATTACAAGAGGAGAAAACCCTCCATTTACATCTCTCCAGGACAACTCAGTCCTCTTCACAACATCCTCAAAACCTGAGGTCTCTCCGGCCTCTGATGCTGAGATCAGAGAATTGGGCTCTATTGTACAGTCACAGTAATAACAATACGATTGATTGTACTTCTGAAGGCTGTGTGTCCCAAGTTTGAAACTTAAACTGAAACATAAGTCTCCTGTAAACTACTAGAATATGGTCAGTTTCGACAAATTACCGATATTCAGTCTTTGAGAGGAAAAAAATAATGTTTTAGTTCATAGATTTCGGTGCCAACTTTATTTTTTAAATGCTTTTAGGATAATGGTTCTTGTAAATAACTTTCTACATTCTAGTAATTTTCAGCAAGTCATTCTGTAGGTATGTGTTACTTGCAAGTAAAAATACTTAATTTAGTTTATTTTTATAAGACCAAATTGAATGGGGGTGGGGCTGTTGATCCAGAGCTGCCCTTTTTCTATTTTTAATGGCAACCACTGCCTCACAGCAAATACTGTTGAACGTTATTGTAACAATGTGACCAAAAGCAAGTTTATAGGAATTGGTATGGTGAGAAAATGATTCAGAGGTCCTCCCACCAAACCAAGTTTTTCCTCCTTGCTCATTTTCCACTTGTGTGAAAGAGTGGTAGAGAGCAGAGAAAAAACATAAAAAGGAATATTTCGGAAAGACTTCTTACACATAGGTTTTACCTTAGTAAAGAAACACAGTAATTTAAACTACCAAAGGAGCTTGTTGCCTTCTGCTAGTTTCTTCTCTAAGCACAAACATTTAATTTGGTTCCTGTACTTTATCCTTGGGACATGCTTAAAAATTTTGCCCCTACTTTGTTTTCCTCTTTGATTGGAGATGAAGAACTCTGAAGAAAGTCTGGAGTTAAGATAAGTGAGAAAGAAAGTGCAGGAAAGAATGAATATCCACAGTCTACTCTGTGGCACCCAGAAAGTGCAGAGGGAAATGGTAGCAGGGCAAGCGAGCCAAGAGAGTGCCCTGAACCCTCCCCAGAGGGAAGCAACTAATGATTCAGGAGAAAAGTGTTGTTTTAATTCTTCTGGGCTGGGGAACTAATAGAAGGGAACCTTTAATTCTTCCTGCTGGAAGCTGAGAAGCCTTCATAAAAAGGATGGCTTTTCAGCTGAGTTTGAGGGATATGATTTTCCTAAGGAAGAAGAGTAATTTTTGTAACCTTTGCTGGAAGGCTCTCATGACATGGGTATTTTTCTTGCTTTAAGAGAGTCATGTCAGTAGGAAAGAAAATAGAAAGTTCCTGAAGTTAAAGAGAATAAGTGATTAAGTCCAAAATGACCAAGAGTTTCCTCTTCCTTATATGGAAGAACTTAGGGTGAAGGTGGAGTTTGTTGTAAGACAGTTTCAGTAGTTTGGAAACTGCTATAGAATATCTTTTGATTGATCAAAGGAAATAATTTATACTTCAGATTTCGTTTAAATGAAGTTCAATTTCTCGTTGCATCCATTTGGGACAGTCTTTGTGTTTCTTACTTACTATAGGTAGGCTTACCTCACTTTATGCAATATTCTTCCAAAAATATGCATGTAAAAAAGTGTACATTTGTAATTTGCATTCCAGAGAGCTGGTTATTTTAAAAATCTCTTTTTGGTTTGGTTGTTTTGGTTTTTTTTTCCAGCAGTATAGCCAGGTTTCTCTCTTTACTCCCCTTCTCTTCTTCCTTTCTCCCTGTTCTCCCCCCCTCCTCCTTTTTTTTTTTTCCTCTTCCCTTCTTCCTTTTTTTGGTAAACTCATAAAAATCTGATGTGTTAATGAAAGGAAATTTGGAAAATAGAAAAATTACACCCATAGTGCCCATCAACACAATTTAACTGCTAATATTGTGATGAATTTTCTTCCAATTTTTTTCTATAAATTAATCTTATCCATCTGTTTTCACCATCAGCTTAAATTATTTCATGAACATTTACATGCTATCAAATTCAGTCTATAATAGCTTAGATTTATTAAATAAAACCCTCACTGGTGTATGCTCTTTAAATCTCTTGCTCTCAACAAACTTACAAAGATAAGTATTTTTCTTGAAGAATGAAGAAACTTAGATTTAAAGAGCTTAACTAACGTAATTAACAGAACTATTATGTGATATTCCTGGGATTCCAAACCAGAGTGAACAGCAGAGGATGTACTCTGAGCCATGACATTGTACAGCTTTTCATGGTTGCATAATAGATTCTGTTTTGAATCTTCGGATTCTGTTAGAAAGGTCCCTGCTCAGCTGTCACTCTATCAAGAGAGAACTTTACTGACCACCCATTTTTGAAAAGCTACATTGTATTCTACCCTAATCCTGCCTAATTTTTTTAAGTGCTAATCACTGTCTGATATAGTAAATGTTTGTTTCACTGTTTCTTCCCCCTCCACTGTCTTATTAGAATGTAAGAGTCATGGGGGCACCTAGGTGGCTCAGTCGGTTAAGCCTTTGGCTCAGGTCTTGATTCCAGGGTCCTGGGATGCAGCCTTGCTCAGCGGGGAGCCTGCTTCTCCCTCTCCCTCTGCCTGTTGCTCCTCCTGCTGCCCTCCTGTCACATGAAGAAATTAAAAATAAATAAATAATAATGTAAGAGTCATGGGTAAAAGATTTGGTCTGTTTGTTCACTGTTGTATCCCCCACTATGTAGAACCATGGCATGACACTCCAGAGGTGTATTTGTTGAATGATTCAATGACCTCGCCTTTAGGTTACCTTTGCATAAATTCTGATTTTCTAAATCAGCCTCCATTAGGACTGACAGACTGCAATAATCACATGATCTGTGCTTCCCTCTGTAAATCACAAAACTGATGATGCTGAGGTGTCTGGGGCACTCCACACTTCTGTACCCTGCAGTGGCACTGCCTGTCTACCAAGAGCCAGCTTCTTATCTAGACTGGTTTATGCCACTTGTTGTAATTACATAATTTAATTAAATATTATGTGACTAATTATGAGTTTGAAAAGACATATGCTTCTGTAACAACCAGGATGAATGCTTTGAAAAACTCAAATGGACAAAAGTTGCTCTGAAATAAGTATATGCCTCATATCTATAATAGATAAAAATAATAAAAATATACTTTGTAAGCACTTAAATCAGATTGTCTGCAATTTCTAGCTCTGTTTTATTTTTGTTTTATTTTTTATTTATTTATGATAGTCACAGAGAGAGAGAGAGAGAGAGAGAGAGGCAGAGACACAGGCAGAGGGAGAAGCAGGCTCCATGCACTGGGAGCCCGATGTGGGATTCGATCCCGGGTCTCCAGGATCGCGCCCTGGGCCAAAGGCAGGCGCCAAACCGCTGCGCCACCCAGGGATCCCTCTAGCTCTGTTTTAGATAAACAAATATCGAATAATGTCTTAACATAAATATGAAACTGCAGTGGAGACTGATAAATGTATATTTTTAGTTTAAAGTTAAAACAAAATGATTAAAGGTAGTAGGTATCATTTTTATGATTGCTTTGATACCTCACTTTTAAAATTAATCAATTACTACTTCTATAGGAAAAGAAAGGTTCACCATTTGGAATGAAACTCAGCATTCTTAGTGTGCCAGAGAAAATTTCTAGGTGGTTTTGTTATTTCAATAACTTCATAATAAATTCAATAATAATAGTACTAATTCATTTCCCTTCAGGGAATAATTGCTTGTGAGCTGAGGCATGATTTCCTCTGCAGCAGAATGTGAACTTCAGAAGGACAGGGACTTTGTTTTGTTCATGGCTCTATTTACAGTGTCTACAGTACCTGGTGTATTAATTAGGTATTGAGTGGATAGATGAATGGTTCTAAAGGATGTATGTTTTTTGTAGAAAGAAATGTGCATTTTGCAATAATACCATTAGATTTGTAGCAAAAAGAAAAGTACTTTCAAATTATTCACTGACGATCAAATTAAATTAAAACATACTACTTTCTATAATATATATTAATTTGTTTCTCTCTTCAGGGAAAGTATTGAAATACAGGAACCTCAGTACTCCCATTGTGGTTAAGAAATGAGGAAGTGTTTGGATTCACTTACAAGCTCTAAAACTTCCTAACTGTGGCCTTGGTCAAGTTGCTTTATTCTGTATCTCCATTTCCTGGTCTGTAAAATGGGGATAAGCATAGGTTGTTACAGGCACTGAAGGGGTTCATATATGTGAAGTGTGTAGAGAGTGCCTGCCAAGCTATTAAGCACTCAGTAAATGATAGTTATTATACTGAGTTATACCTGAGTTTGACTCCTGACCTGTTATTTTTCTGTGTGACTTGGGCAAATTACTCAAGAAAACAGGTCAGAGTGGTTAGATGATCTGTAAGGCGAGAGAGAGAGTGTGTATACACATGCATATGAACATAAACATGGGGATTTTTAAGCAAGAAAATGTGTGCCAAGGGCTCAACTCGTTTAAGTACTTTATAAATGTTAGTAAACACACATACAAACCCCAACATACTATACTATGAGAAAGGGCTTTCATTTACTTACCTAAAAATGTTTTACAATTGGAATAATTAAAAAAAAATCCTCTTTATTTAGAAACAGACTCTCTTGCCCTTGCCATTTCGGTAAGTTTTTCTCATAAATTAGGGAGATTTTCTTTAATCTTATAAGGAAGTTTAAAGTAGGTTTCAGAATTAAGACAGATAAATGAATTTTGATCTGGATGAGGTATGAAATTCGAGCACAAGTACTACACTGTAGTTGTTGGTTTGATGGCTTCTTTCCAGTATATGAAGCCTTCAGGGGAGAGCAGGTTGTGGGCTAAGTATGCCGGGCTCCAAGGGGAGGGCTGGTCTTCCTTTATGCAGGGGATGCAGCTTCTTCCCTACGTTCTGGTCCCAGACCTTACTGAGACCTCGCCTTGCTATTCCTGGCCATATTAGCGCCGGCTGACGTCGCTGGGGCTCAAAGCAGCCCAGCCACCAGCTATATTAAGGAACTTAGCCTATGAGAATTCAGAAAGCAGAAACCATCCTCTGCCACTGATGTCAGACTAGACATTTTTCCCCTGTTGGTAATGATAGTTTAGAACAGCTCTCTGCTCCTTACATATTCTGCACTGGATTTTGCTCAGCTAAGACTTGAAGAGGAGTTTCCCTTCTCTAGGAGCCATGTGGATGATGGAAATGTGACAGCGAAATATTTGTGTACCCGGTGCACGCGAACTTCACCATTTCTTTGATTATTGCAGCATGTGTTACAGAGCCACTGCTGCCCATTTGCAGCCTAATGTGTTTATTACAGTCTTCCCAATGGCATCTTGAAGTGTCTTTCAGCTAAAAAATTCATGAGTATTATTGGCTTTCAGTCAGAAAATGGAATATGTCTTCTAGTTACTGTCTAATATACCACTTTAAGGCCATTATACAAAAGTAAATCTAAGAGCATATTGAAAAGGAAAGAATTTTTTAGCTTAAACATTTGTTTATACAATATACTACTTTTCTGTGGAGTAAGAAATAGCATGAAGGAAGGTAGGTGCTGAAGCCATTTTACTCAGGGAATAGGAGTACAGAGCTGCAGGCTGTTCTCTTCTTTAATCCCATCTCTAGCTGTAAACTGTTAGTATTTTATTATTGAAAAATCATACCCTAATAATAGTACTTCGTGTTCAGCTACTGCAGTCAATGAAAAATTCAAGCATACAGTAAGTTGCTCAAAACTATTGAACTTAAACTGAGAATTTGTTTCCAAATAAGATGCCTTTTGTTCTGTATTTATGTGAAGTGAGTTTCCTAATACTTTACAGTTTAACTGTTGTCGCCGTTATGAATTAACATGCAGTCTTACAATTTTGAATCTGTAGATACACACTGTAATGTGAGAGGCAAATTAATACTGTGTGAAAAGCAAGAAGCAATATAGCATCTTGTAAAGATGAAGTTAAAAGTGCTCTTATGGCCTAGTTAAAAAGGGCTATAACACTTTAATAAAAATAATATACCCTTGACTAGCTGCAGTTTATTTTTGAAATACTGTATAGCCTCTTCTGCTACTTGTTAAACACATTAATTGTTTTGCCAGTGGAAAGAAAAAGTTTGATTTTTCTGCGTGCTCTCATCCCTACACTTAGTAAATCTACACAACTTATATTTGCATGTGTAATGTTCCTTTGTTTGCTTATTTATATGAAGCAACAGTATATCCTTGCATAATCTGTATATTTATTGCAGAGAATATTCATTTAATTCTTGCCAAGAGTTGAGGTATTGCCAAAATAATGTTTGCTTTGGGTGATTTTGTCCACCTGACACTTTGAAAAGAGGTATTTCCCCTCCTCCTTCTATTCGGTGTTTTTTATCTCTGTATCAGCTTACTGACTTCCAAGGTCTGGCCATTCTCTACTTTCGGTCTTTCTCAGGCATCTACACCCAAAAGCACATTTAGTATTTTTGAGCATTAGATACTGTTTTCTTTTTGGCTTATCAGAAAGTATAGCCCAGAAATTGTTCTTTCTAAAGGAAAGGGATCCCTCCCAGAACACAGTATGCTTTAAGGGAAAAAATGTTTCAAGTTTAGAATGAGCAAATGTTTTTCACTTGTGATAAAGAAATAGTGAATGCATTGTTCCCTGCTGAGGTGGGCTCCTGAAAAGATTCTCCTTTCATAATAGAACAAATAGAAAAGCATTTTGGTGAAGTTTTATATACAGTTGCAGTATTACTTGAGTATTTCTTAGTCTTACAAAGTATATGAAGAATCAGACTACAGAATATACAGCAATGTCATATATCTCTCGTAGAAAGAGTTCAGAAAGAACCTTGGAAGCTATAGAAGCCTTTCTGGTCTCATATCAAGAGCTAGATGATTTATCAGGTATCGGCTCCTCTTGTAGGTGTTGATAAGAGAAGTTGTTTCAACAGCTCTTTGTATATCAATTCATTATAAATTTCATCGCAAAGTAAGGAATTTCAGAGAGGGTCTAACTTAAAAAATATTTCTTGGAACTAGTAGTAAAGAGATCTAATGTTGATCACTTATTATGTTTGGATTTCAGCAACACTGTTATCCTTATTTATTCTCTAACTGAATTTGTTCCACATATAATAAATCTGACAGTTTTACAGGCCTTGTTTGGAAGATGGCCAGTACTGATAAAAGATAAAATGCACATTATCGTTTGCATGAAGTCTGGATGATTAACTGGCTTTAATGGTATGAGACTACTGTGAGCAACAGCTTTGGTACCTGATGAGTTATATTGATGAATTTCATGAACGAAGAGTACAGGTTTTGTGTTTAGGCTTAACATTCCATTTTGCTTTCTGTCCTTAGGCTAAGGCTATAACTGGCATTGTTCACCCCTCCCGGAATATTGTTACTTTAAAAAAAAAAAAAAGGCAAGCCTTAATTCTGGTGGTTGTAACACCTTTTATCATCTAGTTTATACAAGTTGGTATCAGAGGATGTAAGGGAGGAGGTTCTGTCACAGTGGGAGCAGGACTATTGTTTGTTGCAGATAACAAGAATGGACAAATTGAAACTCCTTTTCCAAACTTGTTCGTTCACAACCCCCCACATCTGGTAGAAACTGGCTTGTTCTCAATTACTGTAATTACCATCAGATACGACCCAAGAGTTTACTTGTGTCATTTTCAGTTTTTGTCATTTACATTGAACAGTTTCAGAATTGAGAGTGAAATGCTGGAGAATTTTAATTTCATGCGAATATTGAAAACATGCAGAAATTTTAAGAAACTTACTAATTTAGGCCCACTTACAAAATAAAATAAGGTTTCTAAACCTTCAGTGCTGCCCTTTATTTTTCATCCCTTACCCTTTTATTGGGAATGGATTTTTAACTTTGATCTACAGAAATGCATTAAAACTCATCTATCCATAGAGTGTATTTTAGATTATTTTTCTGTGCCTAAGTGTACACTAGTAGTCACAAATCTATGTATCAAATCTATCATTGTATTGCTGGTTTTTCTCTGTGTCACTTTGAGTGGGAGAAAAAATGAACTCACCTAGCCCCAGCGCATGTTCCAGTGTGAAATACTTACACTTGCTGCCAGCTGATCCTCACCTAGGGCATGAAGAGTATCAGTCAGAGTCCTCTAGATTAGAGCACCACACTTCTCTTCTTTGAGCACCTCATTAATGAGGCTCACTGTTACTTATTTGGTTCATCCACTAAAGACCAGGGCGGAAATCCACACATCTGCTCCAGAATTTCATATACTTCTTCTGGCCCTGTGGCAGGCAAGAGAGAGACTCCCAGGAGCCAACTACTTGCCACCCATCAGCACCACCACCCTTCTCCTTTCTAGGCTTCAGCCCTAAATTTGTTTGTTTGTTTGCTTGCTTGCTTCCTTCCTTCCTTTTTCCCTTTTTTTCCTTTCTTTCTTGTCTTTTTTCCCCTGGTTCATGAGCAGTAGTTCAAAGGGAGCATCCCCAGCCTAATGGCCATGACTGGCAGAGTGCATCCACCTGTCCCTACTTCCTACAGACCCCCTCTTTTTTTCTTTCCTTTGGTGGTTTACAGGTTGGTTGGCAGTGTGTACTGGGCATACATAGCCCTAGGAAAATTGCTCAGAAAAGTGGACATATGGGGTAGACACAGGAAAATAAGAAGCAAGGAAATTCATAAAGTTAATTTTTGTTTTATTTTGAGGAAATGTGTTTAAGATACCATCACATAATAATAAAAGAGAAAACTTAGCCCATAAATAACTTAAAGAGGAAATTAATGATGTTTTAAAGTTACAAATAGAGTGGTTTGTGAGCCAGTATTGAGTAGACACAAATATAAACAATCTGCTCAAATGGTTTTCTATACTTAGACCAGAAATTATTAGCTTCTTGCTTTTGCTCCTTATCTCCTTCCAGCCCTTTAGTTGACATATATCATCAGTTCTGTCCCCTCATACAACATTATAATTATTAGTATATATATTTTGGGATATTTAAGAGAGATGATGGCTGAAGCTAATGTTAAATCCCAAAACTGAGGATAGATTTAAGTAAGATAATCACTAATATATTGTGTTTTGAAAAGCTTTCTAATCTTTCTGATTGTACTGTATTTTAAAATATAAATAGTGATACCTTGTGTGGGGGGGCAAGTAGCCGTTTTCATCAACAGACTTAATCCATGTAACTGCTGTATAGGGCATTTTGTTGAATATTGAGTGTTACATTTTGATGATAAAAATTTACTTGAATTTTTATGAAACATAGAATAAATACTGTTTCCACAGTGAAATTCCTGGAGGTTCATTTGTGGAAAGCTTACTTAGATTAGATGGGTAATGTTTTTCCTTACACTCTCATGAGTGAAACCGTGAGAATCCAAGTTTGCAGAGAAATAGTGAGAAGGAATGTGCATCAGTATCATCTGCGTAGGGTTTTGGTGTTGAGGTTTTTGCTTCTCCGTTGTCCTCTTCTACCTGTTGTGATGCCCTGGCCCCCTTCCTCACCCTTAGAACTCGAAGGCCATCCTCAGGCCAGCTCAGTGTGCCCCTATCCCAGCCAGCAAAGTGTTCTTTCTTGGACCTTCCAGTACTCGGGAGTATGCACCAGTTACACGATATCTTTACCGATTTTACCTATTGCGGTTTTTCCCATGTACAGATGTGTCTCCCCTCTTACGTTGTGTTCATCTCGAGAGCATCATTCCTCCTTGTGCTTCTCGAGCACCGATCCTGACTCATACCAGCAAGCAGTCTTTGAATGAATGGATAAATGGACGAATGAATGGGGAGTCCCGCACAGAAACGCATGCAATCCATATCTTGCTGCTTCTCCCTTCTGACCTGTGCTTATGTGATCACTGGAAGAATGGCTTATTTGATGAGACCTTTGCCATAACGTCTCCATTAAGAGTACGAGTGTGTAACCCTGTGTACAAATATCCCAGCTCTGGCATTTGCTAAACTGCTTAACTCCCCTGGGCTGGAGATGCTAATGACTGTCCCCACTGAACAGAAAAGGCAAGTAAGCCATGAGAGGTAACTTCTTAAGGTCCCACAACTAACCAAGCGGTAGAGCTTGGACATGGATTACGTAAATGCAGCTTCTCTCCCCAGTTGCCTCTCCTAGTCTGTTTCGATGATTAAATCAAGTACAAAAATTGCTTAGTGTGAAGTAAATGCTAAATGAATAACCAAATACAGATTATATTTTATTATCAGCCCCAAACTGTGCCCACGGTACAGGACCTTGGGACTTGGCTACATTACTCCCACCCGCAGGAAGCTCAGGCATTAGCTTTCAGAATTGTCCCCTCCTATGCGACCTCTGGAATATCATGTGTGATTGGTGCAGCCTACCTCGATTGATACAGTGTTTCTTCATCCTCCTTACACATGACTCTGAAAAAAATTAATTTCTCTGCACTCTTGGATCAGAGGTGTGACCAGAAGAAGTGATTGTAGGGAGCCTGAGCATCTGGATTACACGGAGGGAAGGCTGGGCAGTGTGATAGGTATGTGGCGGTGATACAGTGATGGGTCTTGGGTGGTGTTTTCTTAGCCCACCTTCCTCTTTGTCCTTGCTCTTGATGAACCTGTTATTCTGACATCTTTCTTAAGTCTTTGACTTTCCACTGTCTGGCCCTTCCGTCTGATTTTTCCAATCTACAGAAAGTAAAAGGCCACTACAGAAAGTAAAGGAGGGTGAAGGTGACTTTTAGAAGCCTGGGAAATGGAAGGAAGGGGGAAGTAGCATAGAACTGGATGGAACTCTAAGAAAGACTTTTAAATGCTGACTTAGTCTTTTTAGGCAGCATTTTTTTTCTTTTGCTAAGCAGTTATTAAGCACCTTGTGCTTAAACGACCAAACCATCTCCCCTCAGCATCTTTGTTATAGTCCCTTTGTCTAGTTCTCTAGAACTTAAACCTCTATCATTCTGTTCTTTGTGTATTTAAATATTATTTTGATTTTACTAATGATGACGAATGGGAACACACTGATTCCCTTGCTAAATAACCTTTCATTTTCTTATTGGAAGGAATTCAGGAAGCAGGAGCCAGTAATTGGCCTCCTTCGTTAGGGTCAATAATGTTCCCTGCAGGATTTTTTTGTTTCTTTTTTTTTTTTTTTTAGTATATTTTAAGACCTCGGGTGATAGCAGCTAGAATTAGCCGAGGGAGGGAGCATCAGGAGCGGCAGGATGTGAGAGAGGAAACCACCGAGGGGAGGTGTGCTCAGGAAGGCGAGCTGCAGGGGAGAGCGGGCTGGGAGGGCGGAGCAGCCGCAGCTGCCGCAGGGGTGGAGGGAACGGGAGACTCCACGGGGAGGCGCGAACATCCTCCCTTTGGGGAGCGTTGCTTATGGAGGCCTTGTGCAGGGGCCCGGACCAGCGGGTCAGACGTAGCCCAGCGGATTTGGAAACATTCAACTTAGTGGTGGGGCACTGCCTCTTCCCAGGGCCGTCTGTCATGGGTGAGCTATTGCAGCACAGACTTCACATTGGCCAACCCCAAACAGAGACTGGGAGGAGCCCCTTACAACACCTGTAGTTTCCCCGTGGTGCAAGATCACTCCTGAAACTGAAGGCTGGCTGCAGAAACCCCGGGGCCAGCCGGCTGTAGTTCATGGTGCTGCCGAAACACAACGCCTGCTTAAAGAGTCTGGGCCCAAGGAGGTAGGCTTGTTTGCTTTTGAAACGTGAACCTTTACATATACTTCACTTTTAAACAAGGTCAGAAAAAATTGAGCCCTTTCATTAACAGTGACATGTGCATATTAATCAAAACAATGTGTTAATAACTGTTGTCAAATTTCTGATTGAAGTTCAAGTTCTTTAATTGTTGGTAAATTGATCTGGCACTTTATCATCAGCTCCATTCTCTCCCCCCCTTTCTTGTTTTTAGTTGCTGATATGTGTTCAAGATGAGTGGGATGGGAGAAAATACCTCTGACCCATCCAGGGCAGAGACAAGAAAGCGCAAGGAATGTCCTGACCAGCTTGGACCCAGGTTAGATTCTTGCCAAGAAGCAGAATCAGTGCTGCCTGTGAAAGCCACATATGCATGCTTCTTTAATATTTTAGCATTGATTTGACACCTAATCGAATACTGTTTGTTTTTTCTCCTTTAGCAGTTAAACCTTTGAATATGTATCATTTAGCTTACATTTTGGTTATGCTAATCAGTTGCAGGGTTTGTTATTCTTTTATAAGAAGACGAAAGCTATATGCTCCTTCTGATGTCTCCTGTGTACTTGACTATTAAAGCAGGTTTATTATATAATTTTGAGTCTTCCATATTTTTTCTGTTAGATTCACAGGATGTCGTAAAGACAAGAAGATCCCATAGTAGAATTTGCTGTTAATTTTACACTGTTTTATTTTTATTTATTAACATTTTTTGAGTTGGTGACAAAAGATTGTGCCCTTCAGTGAATAAAACAAGTAATTTAAAGCAAGTTCCGTGTCATATATTATGGATGGAAGTGTTAGTTGTTTTCATCTCCATGCAGGATAGTTTAGCAGTATCTAGTAAAATTATAAATGCATATCCTCTTTGAACTAGCAGTCCACTTCTAGGAATTTTCCAGCAGTATACTTTCACACATGTAAAATGGTAGACACTTGAGTTTACTTACTACAGCATTATTTAATAATTGCAGAAGATTGAGAAAAACCCAAATGTTTGTAGGGAACTATCTAAACAGCTATGATACCTCCATAACCTGGAATACAATACAGCTATGGAAAAGGAATGAAGACACTTAATGGATTGATATAAAAAGAATCTCTTAATATTGTTACAGAGAAAAGTTTTTTTTTTTTAAGATTTTATTTATTTATTCATGAGAGACAGAGAGAGAGAGAGAGAGGCAGAGACACAGGCAGAGGGAGAAGCAGGCTCCATTCCATGCAGGTAGCCTGATGTGGGACTCCATCCC
Organism: Vulpes lagopus; assembly: GCF_018345385.1. Taxonomy (NCBI): domain Eukaryota; kingdom Metazoa; phylum Chordata; class Mammalia; order Carnivora; family Canidae; genus Vulpes; species Vulpes lagopus. Next base: position 61,024,932 of record NC_054832.1, read on the forward strand.
AGGTGTCCAGGATCACACCTTGGGCTGAAGGTGGCGCTAAACCGCTGAGCCACCCAGGCTGCCCCAGAGAAAAGTTTTGAAGCATGTTTATGGAGTACCACCCTTTGTATAAATCATTTGTTTTAGGATAATTAAGAAATACTTTAGAGTTGTTAATCCATTTTGGGGGATGAGAGCTAGGCTAATAGGGGACAAAGAGAGGAGAGACTTCATTCTTTTGATTACTTATATAAATGATTTTAAAAGTTAAGTAAAAACAGCAGCTTCTATTAAATGGCCTGCAAAAAGATCAGATGAAGAATAACAAGGAAGACGACTAGGAAAAGTCATTAAGACAGGAAGAGAAGGAGAAAGAGCAAAAAATATTTTATATTCCCTTTTCCCCTTTTAGCTGCCAAGCAGAACAAGTCTAGGAAATCACTACTGTGCGCATTCCGGACTCCAACCCTCCACTCCAGTATGTGGCCTCCAGATTCCCCAGTACCTCCTGGCTATCAACACCTTCTGTCTGTCAAACTGCCTGTAATGCTCAGGAGCCCACTGGAGGAGGCAGATGGATAAAGGGGAGACTGTTCAGTGTAGAGGCTGTTGTTCTCTTACCTGGTGCTGTGCTGGTATCATGTGGCAGTGGAGAATCTCTGAACCCCTCTTGCAAGCGGGCGCTCTTGGGGCTTTGTAACACGGCTCCCCTTTCTCACCTCTTTGTCCTGTGTTTAGTCATCTTTTGGCGGGGGGAGTGCTAGAGAGGGGTTGGGGGTGGGGGATAGAGTTCCCACAATGGGAACTTGGCTCTTCTGTGCCTTCTAGTCACTCCTTGCCTTTCCCTGTACTTAGTGAGGTAGAATCTAGGAATCAAAATGAGACTAGAAAAACTGCGTTCTAGTCCCTGCTCTACCAGTAACTCCCTGGGTGATCTTGAACACACGGTGTAACCACTGTGAAATGTAGAAATTGTGTTCTATCTTAGCTTTATTAATTTATGAAAATAAAGCTAACACTTAGAGGCAAATAGATGGAAATCTATTATAAACTACAAATTTTTGTCAATTGGTATTATGTACAAATTGTACAACATGAAAAATGCAGAAAACTACATAAACAACCTACTTTTCTTACTTAATGTATTGCTTGAATGTCAGTTAGTGAGCCCTCTATTAAAAGAAAAAAGCTATATGCTGTTATCAAAGGGAACTTGATATTTTGTCAAATTGAAATGAGAAGATCTTGCCAATTTTTTTCCCTTCCATTAACTTTTTAAAAACTTTAGCTGAACTTGGACCATTTGTGTATATTTTACACGTCATTCAGCTTGGACAGTTAACAAATACCCTAGGTCAGTTTCGCTTTTGTTTCTGGCTGGATTGTGGTTTTTTTGCATTATCTAAAAGATAATGTTTGACTTGGTTACCAACATCCTAAAGAAGTCTATGAAGTTATGGAGATTTATTTTTATCTTTTTATGCTTTGCCAGGAATCCCTGCAATTTATTTATTCCTATTATAACTAGGTTAAGTTCCCTTTCTTCTTCTAATCTTAAGTACATTAAAAATTTTTTAGCATAATCTCCCATACCTTTCTAAAACCTTCCTCTATGTATTCAACAATAAATTTGATGCCTACTTCTGCCAAGTGTTGTATTAAGCACAGTGATGAGCGAATGGTCCTGATCCCTGTCATTGTGAAGCTTACTGTCAGTGGGAGACATGACACACATTGAACAAATGATCAGACAAGTAAATCTATAGCTACGTACTGGAGTGAGTTTGATTTAAAAAAAAAAAGGCAACATTTTTTTTTCCCCAAAGTACTTTCATGTTTATGTAAGTAACTTTTGTTTGCTGTCTCTGTATTAGAACTTGTTTAATATGCTTACATTTTTGTAATAGCTTTTTTTCAAATTCCATAATAAAAAAACATGTATCTTCTTTTTAGTCCCAAGAGAAGCACTGAGAAACGTAATCGTGAACAGGAAAATAAATATATCGAAGAACTTGCAGAGCTGATTTTTGCAAATTTTAATGATATAGACAACTTTAACTTCAAACCTGACAAATGTGCAATCTTAAAAGAAACTGTGAAGCAAATTCGTCAGATCAAAGAACAAGGTAAGAGGACTGAATATTTTGGAGAGTTTAGCTGGTTTCTGTTTTTTCATGTGTGAGAAGTCCCTTTAATCCATTTCTTATGCTTAAATTATTGATGAGGCAATGATGTCACAGTGCAAGATGAATGCAAGTATCACTTGCAGTGGTTTATAAATAGGCTTTATATAAAATTCAGCAATTCCCTAAAGACAGAGGAGACTGAGGTGAGGCAGGGTGATGTAACTTTTCATCTAGTAAAACTCAATTAGGTGCCCACTGATTCTCCTCCCCTACCTTGGAATTTTCATTGCTTGCACAGCAAGTGACTGTCATAATTTGCAAGTGAGGAGGCAACTAAAGATGGAAACCAGAAGTAAGGAAGTGAGCCACCTCCTGTTTCAGCTAGTCAGCATATTTGATTAAGTCTCAGCCTCAACTGGCCACGCCGCTAGATTAGAATTTCATATCCTGAATGACAAGAGATTTGAAAGGCTCAAGCCTCTAGTCAGAATTCTTTTGTGAAGTTGAAACACAGAACATGACAGCTTTCTTCCTGGGGTTTTCTGAGATCATTTTCTGCCTCTCTTCTTTGAAGGAAAAAAAAATTAAGAAAATAATATTTTAAAAAACACTTTGGACTTTGTGGTGCCAAAAAAAAAAAAATCCGTATTAGGCAAGTATGAACAGTGTCTGGGTGCTCACAGCCAATATATGCTCCTGAAGTATTCATACGCTACTTTCCTTCAGGGTTAGGGAGATTATTATCGCTTGTAATCTGTTTTTGAATGCATCCCCTCAGTACATTTCTTTTTCTTTTTTTTTTTTTTTTTTCTTTTTCTTCAGTACATTTCTTTATCTACCTTTTATGTGATACTCAAACGAGGCAGATTTTAGAAAAATAATGTCGTCACCTGTGTAGGTATATGACCTGAAACTTCCCATCTGTCATAAAATCCTAGCTACTCATTTGCATATTATCATCATAGCCTCTTTCATCTTCCTATGTTTACTAGTAAGCTAAGTTTTATATCAAACAGTTTTACAAATGCAGTGCTATCTTCTAAGAACTTAAAAATATACGCATGACATACACAATACAGTTTCTAATACCAGCCTACTCTGAAAATCAGTCTTTTTTTTTTTTTTTTTTTACGATTTTATTTATTTATTCATAAGACACAGGCAGAGGGAGAAGCAGGCTCCATGCAAGGAGCCCGATGTGGGACTCGATCCTGGGACTCCAGGATCACGCCCTAGGCCGAAGGCAGGTGCCAAACCGCTGAGCCACCCAGGGATCCCTGAAAATCAGTCTTTATTTCCCGATTTCTCCACCAAAATTCCTCTCATTCAGCACTCAGCGTTCAGTGAGTTTCTACTTGCAGTGCCTACCTCAGTCTCCCTTCATCTATTCTTCCCTCTTCTCCCTTTGAGATCTGCTGCTTATAAAAACTCCATTTAATCTCAATTTTGTATCTTTCCAGTTTTTCATATCAGCAAATGGATAGAATAATATTCCTAGGGCTCTTAGGAGAAATAATTGGGTAAAATTTCATTGTGCTTTGAAGTTGCTGTATCTCTAATTGCTGATATTGCAGTGGAGAAATCAAGCTGCTTGTTTCAGGGTTGCTGAAAATTTTGAACGATACAGTTTTGTGAACGTTGCGTCTTAGGCAGGACTTTCGCACTTTAAAACAGTTATATATATTTTTTACTATCAAGGTCTTGCACAAGGGTTTAAAGTTTTGCAAAACCTTGGTAATTCCCCCTTCAAACTATAAAACACGTTAAGATGTGTCACGCTGGGACTGTGCCATACTTTTACTGAAAGTTTAATCATAAGGCTGCATACCACAACCACCCAAGAAGCAGCAGCAATAAACACCCTGTCATGTCTTATTCTTATAATAATGTTTCTATTAATTTGAAAAGTAATATGTTTTGAAAAGGGAAGCAGAAGTTAAAAACCAAATGAAAAACACAGATGCTCTTTGATGTTCTAATCTAATTTGAAAGATATTTTTTGTTTAATAAATTGTTTAAAAAAAAAAAGGCAGCAGGACTTCAGGATCAAATCAGACAGAAGCTAGGTATAAATCCTGGATTTTCCACTTACAAACTCTTTTGAACCAGGGCAAATTATTTTCTCTCTCTGAAACTCGTTTCCTTATACAGAATTTAGCAATCACTATATTGAGGTTGTTTGGTTGTTGAAGATATTATGAGCTGTGTAAATGCCCCCAGCAACTACCTGTCACAATGACTGGTTAGGTATTCAATAAATACCTTTTTTGGGACGCCTGGACGGCTCAGTGGTTGAAAGCTGCCTTTGGCTCAGGTCATGATGCTGGGGTCCTGGGATCGAGTCCTGCATCAGGCTCCCCAAAGGGAGCCTGCTTTTCCCTCTGCCTGTCTCTGCCTCTCTCAGTGTGTCTCTCATGAATAAATAAAATCTTTAAAAAATAAAAACATGGGCAGCCTGGGTGGCTCAGCGGTTTAGCACCACCTTCAGTCCAGGGCGTGATCCTGGAGACCCAGGATCGAGTCCCACACCAGGTTCCCTGCATGGAGCCTGCTTCTCCCTCTGCCTATGTCTCTGCCTCTCTCTCTCTCCCTCTCTCTCTCTGTCTCTCATGAATAAACAAATATCTTTTAAAAATAAATAAAAAATAAAAACATAAATATCTCATTAAACAGAAAGTCACCTTTTCTTCACATGTGCTGGGGTCTTCATTGAGCTCTTCCTTCAGATGGAAAATGGGAAATAAAAACGGTGGGGAAATGGGTGATGAATGTCCTTTCCTATAGGGTGATTTGAAGACAGTAAAATTTTCTGATGCCAGAGAACTCTGTATAGCCTTTGCAAACCACACCCTTGCCAGCTCTGTTTGGGCCATCTTGATTGTCTCCGTGGTTGAGAGCCAGCTGTGGTTTAAGAGCGACACATAAGTCAGGCCCAAGCCCTTCTCTCTCATTCTTTGTGCCTAACAGATCCCCCTTTTGGTTTTATAAATAAAGTCCATCCATCATCTTTATGACGTTTCCAAACTTCATTTGTATTTCAGTCGCAGGTCTCAGACTGAATGAAATCATAATTGTGCTAGAGAAGCGAAACTGGATTGCTTGAGGTGCCGCACTCTAGAATCCACACGGGGAAAGCCGGGCTTATAATCAGGGTATCCTCCAGTATCAGGCTCAGGTACATGAGCCAGGCATGCTGGACACTTTCTCTCAAGTCTTGTCTCTCCTCACCTGTTCCTCAAGTTCCCATTCACTTTGCAAATAGAAGAAAGGATATTTTTAAATGGCCTAAAGGATGGGATTTGGAGGGAGAATTAGCAGCTACGTAAATAAGCAGGCATCCTCCTGCGGATAGCACCTTACAGGTACACGTTGGCCGGGCGCTGGCCCCCCGGGGGCATGCACACTGCGGCGGACCTTGCAGAAGCAGAACAGAGAGATAGGAGTGCATACTTAAACCGGACACTAGCTCAGGTCATGAACCCAGGGTCCTGGGATCGAGTCCCACATCAGGCTCCCTGCCCAGCCAAAAGCCTGCTTCTCCTTCTGTCTGCCACTTCCCCTGTTTGTGCACGCTCTCTCTTTCTCTCTGTCAAATAAATGGATAAAATCTTTAAAAAATTCTTTGTAAAATAAAACTGTAGTGTAAAGTGACAAACATTTAGGGGAGTACCAAAAAACACATTTCTACTTCCCTGTTTACAGTAACATCTCCTGTGTTAACCCCAATTTAGGCATAATTTTTTTTCTTAAAATACTAATTTTATATGATTTTATTATTTAGAAAATATTTGTTGCTTCATTTAAAACTACTTTAGTGAAACATATTTGAATACAGGATGTATTTATCAGTTAATAGAGAATTGGTTTCAACCTTTCATTATTGTTTTTCTACAAGTAGTTTTGATGAGTGAATAACAAGAATGAAAAGGTGCACATTTCAAAAATCTATATTGGTACAAGTTAGATTTGGGGGGACTTTTCATGTTGAAACAGGCTGTCTGAAAGACTGTCCTGGTTTCTCATTGTGATTAATGATACAGGTTTTAAAAAAAATATTTTATTTAAAAAATTCAATTTGCCAACATATAGTGCAACACCCAGTGCTCCTCTCATCAAGTGCCCTCCTTAGTGCCTGTCACCCAGTACAGTTTTAATTTTCATGCCATTTTGAGAACGTTGGAATTCCAGGTTGCTTTTATACTTACGAATTTTCTCTAATACTGAAAATAACTTAAAAAATAAGTATTTTAAGAGAAGATGAGGACCAGTGGTATGCTAGAGTCAACTCATATCAACCAGTGAAACCAGTTTTTCAGTTTCAAGAATTTTTGAGCCAATTGATGAGTACAGCCATAATTAAAAATTATACAGACTTTAAATGATATTTAAAAAGGCAAGGAAGACTAAAATTTATCATTTTCTAATTATTCTACTGCGTTTTGCCATTATCTATGCACTAGAGGCTCTTTGTGCCTTGTATCTATCTCCATGATAGATATACTATGTATGGTGGCTACTCTGCATGTCTTCCTAAGTCCACATTCAGGTTATATTTGAAATCAGCCTTGGTGACAGTATTGACACCCTGCAAATCTGGTAAACTCTATAAATCAAAGCTTGATTTTTTTTTTTTTTGTCTTGTTAGCTGTCATTTTAGACTTAAAAAGTAAGGGAGATTTTTTTGGGGGGGATGAGAAAATGTTAATAATTACCATCTGACATTTTTTAAACCATCTGACATTTTAACATTAAGTAGCTGTTAATGCATACACAAAAGAGAATATTCAGTTTAGCAAAAAAAAAATCACTCACAGATTGACAATTATATTTCTACATACAGCATCTTCATACATTTTCATTATTTCACTTTTGTCTTACTCATTAACTTAAGTGAAAACTTCAACCAATATTCACATTGGAACTATTTTTCATCCATTATAACCAGAAGTTGGTTGCAATACAAGGATTTGGCAAAAATAGAAGTATTATGTAAGAATCAGTTGGCTATATGGAATGGACAATAAAGAATGTTGTATTATCATTTATAGATTATATACTGCACATCCTTTATACTAGTTAAATTTGTAGTAAACCTCATGATGCTTACTACTTTTCCCCCAAAGAGCTGGGTTTTTAAGCATTTCTCAGTACACCACTTGCAACCATGGAAGTGGGCAGGTTGTATTATAAATGTAGGTGAGAAAAAAAAATGTAGGTGAGTCAGTATTCATAAACTAACAGGATTATTTAAGGATTCAAGAAAACAGTAATGGAAACAACCTGGTTCTAGCCCACAAAAGTTAATGTGGTGAGCCTATTAAAATTTAGTTTTTCTTTCTTATTCTTTTTTTACCCATGTTAAATGCATGAAGTTCTTGTGATGGAAATTATCATTCAAAGCTGAAGCCTGAGGTGCACCTGGTTGGCTCAGTGGTTAAGCCTTTGGCTCAAGTCATGATTCTGGGGTCTTGGGATCAAGTTCCTCATCAGGCTCCCCAAAGGGAGCCTGCTTCTCCCTCTGCCTTTCTCTGTGTGTTTCTCATGAATAAATAAATAAAATCTTAAAAAAAAAAAAAAAAGCTGAAGCCTGAGCTTCAGCTAATAGCTGTCATGAAGCAAAGTAAGCAAAAGGGCTCTGATACCGTCTTTCAGAAGTAGGATATCTATAAATCAGGCTTTTGGGGTGATGCTTCTAGTTTGGTTATATAGTATGTGATATAATCTTAGGGTGATGGCAGGGTCCTCCAGCTTACTGGAAAGGGTAGGTTAGGGAACTCAACAGCTCTTGGACATGCCCTTGGAGATACTCACATAGTGAAGACAGTGTTTTGGATTACAGGTGAATATTTATGATAGTACAGACTTGATTATTTGGAGAATGAATGGGAGACTGATAATGACATATGATTTAACTTTTTTAAACAATGGTCCCTTATTCATTAAATATACTTTGAATTTCAGTTGTCAACTTCTTTAGTATTGTTATCTTCTAGAAGTGCTGGTGATAATTAAATGGCCAAAGTCAGCCAGCCAGATGTAAAAGCAGGCCCTCAGAGTAGACCGCAGTAGATTTGTGAAAGCCCCAAACCCAGTTGGCAGGATATGTTAAAATAATCAGCGTGATAAATTCATTAAGATCATGAGCTTTATTAAAATCAAATGATTTCCAGTCTCTCTCCTCTCCAATTGTATGATCACATGTAAGTAGATCTGTAAAAAGAAGATAATAATAAAATAATAATACCCACTATCTAAAGTTGTGATATGTTTGATATATATAACAGATTTAATCTAGTACTTGGTACATAGAAAGACTTACTGAGTAGTAGTAATTTCTCTTATTATTGCTTCTGACATCTGTACTTGAAATCATCATCTAAATAGATCTAGGTTTTCTTCCTGAGGACTCGGTACTGATAAGGAAACAAGTAGATTTTAGATATTTTCTTTGTTCAGTTTTAAGCTTTAATTAAAGTTCTTACAGTGTTGATTCTTTTTATTTTAATATAGAAGTAAGTATACAAAAGCTATCAAACTATGCAGACAGACAAAAAAATACGTGTTGGTGTGACTACATCTGGATCCCTCCCTCAGACTCTACTGCACCTGCTGGACCTTGTTGGCTTCTGTTTGTCCCTGTTACTGGAGTGACATTTTCAAGAATCTTGCTTTAAGCAGAACTAAACAGGGCAGAGTCTTGCCAGTTTTTATTTCATCCATATTTACTTCAACACAGCAAACAATCTGGCTGGTCAGAGCTTACTCCTGAAGATCTGAAACTATTACATGTTTCCATACATGTAGTAATAAATTAGGCTTTATTTCGTTGATGATATAATCTATGATTGGCATTATGTCCTTGGTATTGCAATTTTTAATAAAGATATTTTTCTACTGATCTATATATAATGCACTTTCATATTTTCATGTGGATTCATGGCTCTCATTATTAATGAAATCCTTAAAATGAGCGAGCAGGGGTGGAATGCTTGCTCTCATTTCTTCTTAGGCTCCTCCCCTTTTCTTAAGTATATGGAGGGGGATTTTTTCGTTTAACAGCTTTCAAATGAAGAAGATTTAATGTACCCTAATGCTTTAGGACTATATCAATTTATGATATGAGCTATAATTTTAAGACTTAAACTAGCTTTATACTCTAAGAGAAAGTAGACATCCTTTTCTTGATCATCATCTAGTGTTATGAAAAGGAATTCTGACACTGCACTGTGTGTGTGTTGATTTCATTCAAGAACAAGCATCATTTAGTAAATGTTTTATTGAGTAAATACTACATGCAAGATACATTGTTCTTCATTAGGTTGGAATTCAGTAATAAAAAAAAAATCAAAAAATTGTTTTCCTTGGAGCTTTCACTCTTGGGGGGAGGGGTATGACATCACCTTACAGATAACCAGCTGAGGAACTACAGGGGACAGTGGGAATAAGTATGATGACAAATGCTGATACAGCTTCCAGGAGGATAATAAAGTTGAACTGGCTCTTACTGTAAGATTAAGATTTTAGTTTATTATTTTTTTTGTAAAGATTTATTTATTTTTCAGTTGGGCAGATGGAGAGGGAGGGAGAGAATCTCAAGCAGATTCCATGCTGAGTGCAGCACCCACCACAGAGCTTGATCTCACAAACATGAGATCACAACCTGACCCAAAATCAAGAGTTGGACACAACCAACTGAGCCACCCAGCTGCCCCTTTATTATTTTTAATTTTTAGTTGTAGTATAGTCAACATACAATATTATATTAGCTTCAGGTATACAGCATCATGATTTGATGTGATGTGATGATACATTATAAAATGACTCACCATGAGAAGTGTAGTTATCTTTTGCCATAAAAAGTTATTGTAATATTATTGACTATATTCCCTATACTTATACTTTTTCATTCCTATGACTTATTTTATAACTGGAAGTTTGTACCTCTTAATCCTCTTCACCTATTTCTCCCATTCCCCTCTCTCCTTTCTCCCCTCTGGCCACCAGTTTGTTCTCTGTATTCACGAGTGTTTCTGGTTTTTGTTTGTTTATTCGTTTTATTTTTTAGATTCCATATGTATGTGAAATGATGTAGTATTTGCATTTCTCTAATTTATTTCACTTAGGATAGTATTTTCTGGGTCTGTCTATATTGTTTCAAGTGTAAAATTTCATACTCTTTTATGACTGAGTGATATTTTATTGCGTATGGTGTAAATACATACACACCCCACATCCCCTTTATCCATTAATCTATCAATGGGACAGTTGGGTCGCTTTCATATTTTGGCTGTTGTTTGCAATAAACGTAGAGGTACATATAGCTTTTTGAATCAGTGTTTTTATTATCTGGAGGTAAATACCCAGCAACGGAATTACTGGATTATATAGTATTTCTATTTTTAATTTTTTGAGGAACCTCCATGCTGTTTTTCACCATGATTGTACCAATTTACATAACCACCAACAGTGCAAGAGGATTCTCTTTTCTCCACATTCTCACCAGCACTTGTTATTTCTTCTCTTTTTATACTAGGCATTCTGACTGGTATGAGGTGATAGCTCATTGTGGTTTTGATTTGCATTTATCTGATGGTTACTGATGTTGAGCATCTTTTCATGTGCCTCTTGGCCATCCGTATGTCTTCTTTGGGAAAACATTTATTCAGGTCCTCTGCCTACTTGGTAATTATAACGATTTTTTGCTTTTAGTGTTAACTTGTAGGAGTTCTTTACATATTTTGGCTGTCAACCTCTTGTCATGACATATCATTTACAAGTATCTTCTCCCACTGTGAACATTCTCGCTGTTCTGATTTTGTAATAATCAGGGCAGGCTAAACATTCACTATATTGAGACTATGCATGTGTCCCCAGACCTAGTTCTTTCCCTAGGTCTGGTTTTATCAATGCTGGTGATAAACCAAGTCTGATTCTTTTTTCCATGTCTGATTTATATGATGCATCTTGTGTGAGAAATGTCTGTGACTAGATATCTGATCATCCTTGAGAAATGACAGCAAAGCTAACATAAAACCTTTGAAGATAACTGTTGCTAATTTGTTGATTTGCCAGTTGCCATTAAATGAATTGTAAAACTAAAAACAGTCCAGAAACCAAATATCTTCTCCCATTCAGTAGGTTGCCTTTTCATTTTGTTGATGAGTTCCTTCCCTGTGCAAAAGTTTTTTTTTAATTTGATGTACTCCCAATTGTTTATTTTTTGCTTTTGTTGCATTTGCCTGAAGAGATAGATCCAAAAAAATATTAATAAGACCACTGTCCATGGGTTTACTGGCTATGTTTTCTTTTAGGATCTTTATGGCTTCCAGTCTTAAATTTAGGTCTTTAATCCATTTTGAGTTTATTTTTTGTGTATGGTGTAAGCAAGTAGTCCAGTTTGATTCTTTTGTTTGTAGCTGTCCAATTTTTCCAACACCGTTTATTGAAGAGACTTTTTCCCATTAAACATTCTTGCCTCCTTTATCATAGATTAATTGGCCATACAAGCATGAACTCTCTATTCTGTTCCATTGATCTGTTTGTCTATTTTTGTGCCACAATCATACTGTTTTGATTACTGTGGCTCAGCAGTGTAGTTTGAAATCTGTGGTGGCAATACCTCCAGCTTTCTTCTCTAAAGATTTCTTTAACTATTGGGGGTTTCTTGTGTTCCATACCAAGGTTAGGATTATTTGCTCTTATTCTATGAAAAATACTGTTGGTCTTTTGATAGAGATTGCATTGAATCTGTAGATTACTGTGGGTAGTATGGACATTTTAATATTAATTCTTTTAGTCCATGAGGATTTTTCCAGTCATTTGTGTTATCTTCAGTTTCTTTTGTCAATATCTTACAGTTTTCACAATATATAAGTCTCTACCTCCTCAGTTAAATTTATTTTAGGTATTTTTGTGGGTTTTTTTTAATGTAATTGTAAATGGGATGTGTCTCAACTTATCTCTCTGCTAGTTCATTATTATTGTAAAGAAATGGAACAGAATTTTGTATCCTGCAACTTAACTGAATTCATTTCTTAGTTCTAATAGTTTTTATTGTAGTCTAGGGTTTTCTTTTTCCTTTTTTCTGTAATAAAGATTTTATTTAGGGATCCCTGGGTGGCGCAGCGGTTTGGCGCCTGCCTTTGGCCCAGGGCGCGATCCTGGAGACCCGGGATCGAATCCCACATCAGGCTCCCGGTGCATGGAGCCTGCTTCTCCCTCCGCCTGTGTCTCTGCCTCTCTCTCTCTCTCTGTGACTATCATAAATATATTAAAAAAAAAAAAAGATTTTTTTGTTCGTTTGTTTATTTAAGAGAAAGAGAGATCCTTCCTTCCTCCCTTCCTCCCTTCCTCCCTTCCTCCCTCCTTCCCTCCCTCCCTTTTTTATTTTTTATTTTTTTTTAGATTTTATTTATTTGAGAGAGAGAAAACGAGTACAAAGGCAGGTAGGGGAGGAGCAGAGAAGAAGGAGAAACAGACTCCCTGCTAAGCAAGTAGCTCAACATGGGGCTTCATCCTAGGACCCTGAGATCACGACCTGAGCCAAAGACAGCCACTCAGGCACCCCTGGCGTTTGCTACATATAGCATCATGTCATCTGCAAATAATGACAGTTTTACTTCTTCCTTACCAATTTGGATGTCTTTTTTTCTTATCTGCTTGCTGTGACTAGTATTAAATAAAAGTGATGAGAGTGGGCATTTTTGTTTTGTTCCGGGTGTTAGAGGAAAACTTCTCAGCTTTTCACCATTGAATAGGACACTAGCTGTGGGTTTGTCATGACATGTATGGCCTTTATTATGTTGAAGTATGTTCCCTCTATACCCACTTTATTGAGATTTATCATTGAGTGGATGTCCAATTTTGTCAAATGCTTTTTTTTTTGCATTTATTGACATACTAATATGATTTCTACTCATTTTATTAATGTGCTGTATCACATTGACTAATTGATTGGCAGATATTGAACCATCCTTGCATCCCTGAAATAAATCCCACTTGATTATGGCAAATGATCCTTTTAGTGTATTATTGAATTTGCTTTGCTGCTATTTTGTTGAGGATTTTTGCACCAATTTTAACAGTGTTTGTCTGGTTTTAGTGTCAAGACAATGCCTGCCTCATAGAATGTCTTTGGAATAATTCCTTCCTCCTCAGTTTTTTTTTGGAATAGCTTGAGATGAATAACTATTAACTCTTCTTTAAATGTTTAGAAAAATTCACCTGTGCAGTCATCTGACCCTAGACTCTTGTTTACTACTATGATAACAGATTCAATTTCATTAGTAGTAATTGGTCTGTTCAGATTTTCTATTTCTTACTGATTCAGCTTTTGAAGATTTTATGTTTCTAGGAATGAATGGATCCGTGTCTTCTAGGCAGTCTAGTTTATTGGCATATAAATTTTGATAGTAATATTTTACAATCTTTTGTATTTCTGTGCTGTCAGTTGTGACTTTTCCTCTTCTTTTTCTGATTTTATTTTGAACCCTCCCCTCCCCCCTTTTTGGTAAGTGTACCTAAAGATTTCTTGGTTTTTATCTTTTCAAAGAAGCATTTCTTAGTTTCATTTATCTTTTCTATTATTCCTTTAGTCTCTATTTAATTCATTTCCTTTTTAAAAGAAAATTATTTATGTATATATTTATTCATGAGAGACACAGAGAGAGAGAGAGAGAGGCAGAGACACAGGCAGAGAGAAAACCAGGCTCCATGCAGGGAGCCTGATGTGGGACTCGATCCCGGGCCTCCAGGATCATGCCCTGGGCCAAAGGTGGGGGCTAGACCGCTAAGCCACTGGGGCTGCCCTATTTAATTCATTTCCATTTTGATCTTTATTATTTCCTTTGTTCTTTTTCTAGTTCCTTTAGGTGTAAGGTTGGAGGATTTATTTAAGATTTTTTCTCATTTGGGATCCCTGGGTGGCGCAGTGGTTTGGCGCCTGCCTTTGGCCCAGGGCGTGATCCTGGAGACCCAGGATCGAATCCCACGTCGGGCTCCCGGTGCGTGGAGCCTGCTTCTCCCTCTGCCTGTGTCTCTGCCTCTCTCTCTCTTTTATCTGTGTGACATACATACATACATACATACATACATAAATATTTTCTCATTTCTTGAGGTTGGCCTGTGTCACTATAAATAAACTCACATAGAAATGCTCTTGCTGCATCCTGAAGTTTTTGACCATTTTGTTTTCATTTTCGTTTATCTCAGGTTAATTTTTTATTTCCTCTTTGATTTCTTTGTTGACCCAGTTTTAGTTTGGAAGCATGTTGTTTAGTCTCCACATTTGCTTTCTTTTTTTTCTTTTTTCCCGTTCCAGTTTTCTTCTTATAATCTTTTTCTAGTTTTTCACCACTATTAGAAAAGATGAAAAAAAAGAAAAGAAAAGAAAAGATGCTGATGTGACTACAGTCTCCTTAAATTTTTTGACATTTGTTTGTGACCTAACCTGATTTGTCCTGGAGAATGTTCTATGTGTACCTGAAAACAATGTATATTCTTCTGTTTGGGGATGTAAGTTCTGTGTGTATACCTATTAAGTCCAGCTGATCTGAAGTATCATCCAGAGCCATTGTTACCCTGTTTATTTTTGCCTATATGGTCTATCCATTGTTGTAAGGGGGATGTTAAAGCCCTCTACTATGATTGTATTCCTGTCACTTTCTCTCTTTATGCCTGTTAATATTTGTTTTATATTTTTAGATGTTCCTGTGTTGGGTGCACAGATATTTGCAATTGTTATAACCTCTTGTTGAAATGATCATGCTCTTCTTTGTCTCTTGTTGCAGTCCTTGTTTTTTTTGTTTCTTTTTTTTAAAAGATCTTATTTATTTATTCATGATAGTCACAGAGAAGAGAGAGAGAGAGAGGCAGAGACACAGGCAGAGGGAGAAGCAGGCTCCATGCAGGGAGCCCGACGTGGGACTCGATCCCGGGTCTCCAGTATCGCGCCCTGGGCCAAAGGCAGGCGCCAAACCACTGCGCCACCCAGGGATCCCCTGCAGTCCTTGTTTTAAAGTCACTTTTGTCTGATATTAGTATTGCTGCCCCAATATGTATATATATATATATTTTTTTTTTTTTTTTTTGCTTCCGGTTGTGGGGAATATCTTTTCATCCTTTCACTTTCACTCTACATGTGTCCTTAGGTCTGAAGTGAGTCTCTTGTAGGCAGCATAGAGATGGATTTTGTTTTTAAATTCACTTAGTCACTCTGTGTCTTTTGATTGGAACATTTAGTCCATTTACATTTAAAGTGATTATTGATAGATATGTACTTACTGCCATTATATTATTTCTCAGTTGTCTTTCTAGTTGTCTCTATTCCTTTCTTCAGGGAAAACGAGATTGTAATAGGTGAGAGAGTTAGGGTTGGGGCAGAGAGGCCTTCCAAACAGGAAGCAAGGAACCTGAACAAAGGCACAAGAGCCCTCAAAGACATATACTGTGTGTGGAGTCAGACTGTTTAGCTACAGAATAGGCTATTTTGAAGCATTTGGTTGAATTTGAGGCTTAAAAGGACAGGTGAGATCCAGATGGGACAGTAAGTAAAGTACCATAAGCAATATTGAAATTTGGAGAAGGTGACATAAATTGAGACTCTTAGCAATCCTTATCAGAATTGCCTGGAAGTTGTCTACCATGGTCTCTAGATTCCAGTGATACTGGAAATGGGAAGTTTTGTTTTTTTTTTAATACTGCTGACTTCAGGGGAAGGAAGGCATGTAACTAATAAAACAACAAGAAAAAGTAAGTTAAAACATGCTAGAGAATAACAAAATACCTTATTTATCTTTAACAAGAAATATTTTGTACATAACCTTTTATTCATTTTTATAACTGTTGAAGGGCATAGAAAGAGTAAGATGGAAGGGAAGAAGAGAAAGAACAAGATGGAAAGGTAGTAAGCAAGACCCACAAAGACCAATAGAGAGCCTGACAAAGACAAGGAAGGGACTCAGGAGCATACATTTTCATGTTTAAACAAAAAGATAAATTTTTTCAAGATTTTATTTATTTATTTGAGAGAGAGAGAGAACAAAAGAGAGAGCACAACCAGTGGGAGACAGAAGCAGGCTCCCCACTGAGCAGGGAGCCTGACTTTGGACTCCATCCCAAGACCCTGGGGTCATGATCCGAGCCGAAGGCAGACCCTTTGGTGACTGAGCCACCCAGGTGCCCCATGCATAGTCTTATTTGACAACTGTGAGCACTTAGTTAAGAGCCCTTGGCCTTAGCCCCCTAGCTGTCAGCCCTCACCTTCTGTTTAAATTCCACCCCATCCTTGGTGAAGGGTGCCCACACTTGTGTCCTGGCTGCTCAGCCTTCCCCTGTCCTTGTCTGCAGGACACAAATCAGTATGCTCCCCAGCCCTACCTCTTCTCCTGGGACTTAGAAATTGTCATATTTGTCACTGTGCCCATGGGAGGAATACGGGGCCATTCCCACACCAGAATCAGCAAAGAGTTTTCTCTACAACCCCAATGAGAGAGAGCTAAGTTGATCCTTCTGCCTCAATTTCAGTGACTGCCAATAGGCTCAATGACAGAGTCCAAGAGAAGAACCTTCACCACTGCATACAAGTCCCTCTCTGATCCATTTCCCATACTTTCATCCTCTCCCTTGCTCCAGCCTATGAACTCCTTAAACTCTTATCCCCTCCTCCACAACCAGCACTGACAGAGGCCTACACACATGCACAATTTCTTGCCTTGGTGTCTTCTGCCTGGAATGCTTCTCTCCTCTTCCCTGTTAGCTGGTTGACTATCACCCACCATTAGTAATCCACTAGGGTGGAATATTATAACTATTACAGATTTCACAGTGAAAGGGAACCTAGGCTGGGTGATGATAGAACATCCAATGGCAAGGTGCCTTCATGAGTACCCCACATCTGGCCAGTTCAGCCCACTACTGTGTTCCATATCCTCAGTGTATATACCCTAAGGTTACTACCCTAGACCACTTCCTGTTTCTAACACATATTTATGGGGTTTTGCTTTTGCATCATTATTCATACTCTTACCTCCCTATCTGGAATGCCTCCTTATTCTGTTTCTGTCTTTTCCCACTAGAGTGTTACTGGTCATTCTTCAGGGCTCATCTTAAATAATGCTTCTTAATCCCCAATCAATATAGACTTACCTCCTTTGAATCTCCATATCATTTCTTTCTTCTGATTATTTTTTTGTGGGTTTTCCTTTCTCTTACCCAATTGAATGATAAATTCCTTGATGTCAGAGATCATATCCACTCATCATTCACACCTGTGGCATTTCTGAGCACCATGTTTGTTTTTAGTGTGTAAAACAAATGTCTCAGATTTCTCTGATGCCTAGCTTTTATTGAGCCCTATACAATGACTTTATATTGGGGGAAAACAGCATCCCAAATTTAAGAACTTGAAATTTTTATTCTAATAATTAAGTATGTTCTGTCTCTTGTACAAAGGTAATTATAACCTTTTTTTGGGACAGATAGTATTTATAATATTTGGTTTGTCTCCTGAAAGTGTGTTTGTGTTTCCTTAAGTGCATTTGGTAAACTTTTAACTTTCTTAGGCACTAATAAGGTTAGTTCTTGAGGCCATCTTAAAATAAGGATGACAAGTTGGTCCAAGGATTATGGGTTATTGTTAAGCTGTTTAAAATAAGGATGAGCAGCCCGGGTGACTCAGTGGTTTAGCGCCGCCTTCAGCCCAGGGCCTGATCCTGGAGACCCAGGATCGAGTCCTACGTCAGGCTCCCTGCATGGAGCCTGCTTCTCCCTCTGCCTGTGTCTCTGCCTCTCTCTCTCTCTCTCTCTCTCTCTCTCTCTGGGTCTCTCATGAATAAATAAATAAAATCTTTAAAAAATAAAATAAGGATGACAAATCTACACAACTTGTCAACTAGAATATATTTTGAAAAGCCAAGGGCGTGGCATTTTATAATTTTTTTAAAATTTTTATTATGATCTTCAGTTAATTTGGGAGATTTTTCCTTGATTTAAGATAGACATATTGTGTTAGATTAGAATATGTAGCAAATAGAAAGCACACTCACATTTTATATTTAGTGCTATGCAGATACTGGATATAATGGTTTCGAAAGAACTTATATCTAAGATTTTCAGATATGTTAAAGTTCCATGAGCTACTGTTACCTCTAATTCATTCTTCTTAGTTTGAAGAATAATACAATTTTTGAGAAATGAATTAAATATTTGGGATGTGGTAGAAAGAAGAGAACAAGAGTTTCCAAATGCATTATAATTAGCTTATTATATAAGTGTGTCTGTGTATATATATAACTTATTCACTACTAAATATTAGAAATGGAGGGGATCCCTGGGTGGCTCGGCGGTTTGGCACCTGTCTTTGGCCCAGGACGCGGTCCTGGAGTCCCGGGATCGAGTTCCGCATCGGGCCCCCGGCATGGAGCCTGCTTCTCCCTCCTCCTGTGTCTCTGCCTCTCTCTCTCTCTCTGTGTCTATCATAAATAAATAAATAAATAAATCTTTAAAAAAATAAGATTAGAAATGGCTTATTACAATCAGATTTATGAATTGTAATTGACATTGGAATAAATAAAAGATATAGAGCAAAAACACCACTATTTGTTTTGTTAATTGTTGTCGTTCTCTGGTTGGTTTAGGCTTAACATATATTTTTCTTAGTTTTGTGTTATTTTTTGCCTTCCCTTTCCATTTCCCTTTCCCATTCCCTTCAGAACAAGCCTATTTTCCCAACCTGTTGTACTAGTAGAACAAGGGGGAAGGAAATGTGACAGTTTCTGTGTACTTTAGGTTAAGCTAATTTTCAGGTTGAAATGGATTATACCATAATAATTATTGGACATGCAGCTGTTGTAACTGGTCTTTCTAAGGAGACTTTTTTCTGGGTTGGTGGTTTTTTGTTGTGTGTGTGTGTTTTGGTAGCAAAAAAACAAAAAACAAAACAAAAAAAAAACACGTAACATAAATTTGCCCTCTTAGCAGTTTTTAAGTGTACATTACTGTATTTTAACTATATGCACACTGTTGTACGAGACCTCTAGAACTTTTTTGTCTTGCATGGTAGAAACTATACGCATTGAATAACTTGCCATTTCTCCTGACCCCCAACACCTAGCAACCACCTTCCATTTTTTGTTTCTGTGGCTTTGACTACTTTAGATGCATAAGTGGAATCATGAAGTATTTCGTCTTTGTAATTGACTTATTTAACTTAGCATAATAGTCCTCAGGGTTCATCCTTGTTGTGTATGTCAGGATTTTTTTTAAGGCTAAATAATATTCCACTGTATGTATATATGAAATTTTCTTTATCCATTCATCCATCAACGCATATTCAAGTTGTTTTTACATCTTGTTATTGGGAACAACACTTCAGTGAATGTGTGTATGCAGATATCTTTTTGAGACTTTGTTTCCAATACTTTTGAATAA
Organism: Vulpes lagopus; assembly: GCF_018345385.1. NCBI lineage: Eukaryota > Metazoa > Chordata > Mammalia > Carnivora > Canidae > Vulpes > Vulpes lagopus. The sequence continues at coordinate 61,044,464 of NC_054832.1, forward strand.
ATCTTCAGAAGTGAGATTGCTGTCATATGGTAGTTCTTTTTTTAATTTTTTGAGGATCCTTCATACTCCATATATTTTCCATAGCATTTGCACATTTTGTAATCCCACCAATAATGCACAACAATTCCAGTTTTCCCATATCCTCACCAACACTTGTTATTTTCTGGTTTTTTGATAGCAGCCATCCTAACAGGTGTGAGTGCCTTCTTTTTTACGGGTGTGAGGGGATGAAATCTCATTGTGGTTTTGATTTACATTTTCCTAATGATTAATGATGTTGAGTATCTTTTCCAAAGAAATGTTTTGAAAAGAGTAAGTAGCTAATACTATATTACAGCATTGAATGCTCTCTGTGGTCAAATATCTTAGTTTCATATATTGCTAAAAAATGAGGGCACCAAACATGACCTTAAGCTAAAAAGGATGAGGAGGAGGTTCTTAGGTGCAGGAAGACTCCTTGAGGCAAATCTGAAGTCAGTTGGAAAGTGAGAGAAAATTGCAATGACATTAAGATTGCTCCTCTGAGATACTCTGCCTCATGTCAGCCATTTCTCATGTTCCCCTAAAGGGTGTTTCTCTCCCTGAAGCCATTTACTACATAAGACTTCTTTATATAGGTTAAAAGAAGGAAGGAGTACGAGCTTCATAGATCATACTGTTTATATATAATGTGGGGGTGGACAAACAGAGGCACTCGTGTATGTCACTTCCCAATTCCCTTTCTAGTCTTGTTCATTCTGTGATACTTTATTTCATTTCTGCTTAGAAAATGTTTACTTTGGGGATCCCTGGGTGGCTCAGCAGTTTAGTGCCTACCTTTGGCCCAGGGCGTGATCCTGGAGTCCTGGGATCGAGTCCCACATCTGGCTCCCTGCGTGGAGCCTGCTTCTCCCTCTGCCTGTGTCTCTTCCCCTCTCTCTCTCTCTCTGTCTCATGAATAAATAAATAAAATCTTAAAAACTGGGATCCCTGGGTGGCGCAGCGGTTTGGCGCCTGCCTTTGGCCCAGGGCGCGATCCTGGAGACCCGGGATCGAATCCCACATCAGGCTCCCGGTGCATGGAGCCTGCTTCTCCCTCCGCCTGTGTCTCTGCCTCTCTCTCTCTCTCTCTCTGTGACTATCATAAATAAATAAAAAATTAAAAAAAAATCTTAAAAACTATATATTTACTTTTTGCTCATTAGTGGGTCATTTATCTGTGGTCATAAGTGCAGCACTCTATTTTTTTTTACATCTTCTCTCCTCTTTCCTGTTACCCTCAATGTTTTTAAGATAATAATCTTAGGAAAACAATGATCATGTTCTTTATCTTCATCATTTATGGTTAAGAAATGGAGACCTCTACAGTTTATGCTCTGCCATCAGCACAAAGTCCAATAAAAATTGGCCTTCTGCAATTTGGGACCTTATAATTGTTAGTCCTGTTACTGCTGTAGACTTGATTTTATCAGCATACAAGTTCTTAAATTCTGTTTTGTTTTCTAAGAATGCAATAGTGAAAGATAATTCACAGAATATAAGAATTGCAGATCTGGTTATAATGCTAATTCAAGACACTTCGGTGTTTCAGTTAGCTAAGCAATTGATTCCATCTCAGCTCAGGTTTTTTTTTTTTTCTTCAAGATTTTATTTATTTATTTGAGAGAGACAGACAGAAATAGTGACTGAGAGCATGAGCGAGGAAGAGAGGGAGAAGCAGGCTCTCCCCTGAGCATGGAGCCCAATGTGGGGGGTGATCCTGGGACCCTGGGATCATTACCTGAGCTGAAGGCAGACGCTTAACTGACTGAGCCACCTAGGCACCCCTTCAGGTCAGGTCTTGATCTCAGGGTTGTGTGTTCAAGCCATGCACTGGGTTCCACATTGGACGTGAAACCTACTTTAGAAAAAGAAAAATAAAGGGATCCCTGGGTGGCTCAGCAGTTTGGCACCTGCTTTAGGCCCAGAGTGTGATCCTGGAGTCCCGGGATCGATTTCCGCGTCGGGCTCCCAGTGTGGAGCCTGCTTCTCCCTCTGCCTGTGTCTCTGCCTCTCTCTCTCTCTCTCTCTCTATGTCTATCATGCATAAGTAAATAAATAAATCTTTAAAAAAAAAAAAAGGACTGGATACCAATTAACTTTAACCTGAGAATTGATTTTAATTTGATCTTTTATTTTTAAGTTTATAGTTGAGTGACATTAAGTATACCTTTGTGTTGTTGTGCAACTGTCACCAATATCCATCTCCAGAATTTTGTCATCATCCCAAACAGAAATACTCTATTAGATAAATACTCACCCCTCCTCCCACCAGCCCCTGGTGACCATTATTCTACTTTCTTTTTTTTTTTTTTTCTTTTTTTTTTTTTTTTTTAAATTTTTTATTTATTTATGATAGTCACAGAGAGAGAGAGAGAGGGGCAAAGACACAGGCAGAGGGAGAAGCAGGCTCCATGCACCGGGAGCCCGATGTGGGATTCGATCCCGGGTCTCCAGGATCGCGCCCTGGGCCAAAGGCAGGCGCCAAACCGCTGCGCCACCCAGGGATCCCCATTATTCTACTTTCTGTCTCTGAATTAGACTACTCTATGTACCTCATATACATGAAATCATATAGTCTTTATTTTTTTGTGATTGGCTTATTTTACTTAGCATAATGTTCTCAAGGTTTATCTGTGTTCCTATAGATGCATATATATATATATACACGTCGTCATTTCCTTTTATTTTTTTTTAATTTTTTTTCGTCATTTCCTTTTAAAGGCTGAATAGTATTCCATTACATATATAAACAATATTTAGTTTATCCATTTATCCATTAATGGACATCTGGGTTATTTCTACCTTTTCGCTGTTGTAAATCATGCTATTATGAACATTGGTGTACGAATATCTGTTCAGATCCCTGCTTTCATTTTTTTGGGAATATATACCCAGATGTGGTTTGGCTGGGTCATGTAGTAATTCTATGTTTAATTTTTTGAGGAACCATTATACTGTTTCGAAAGTGGCTGTAACTTGGCTTTTTAAAATCAGGTTTTAAAATATTTTTGCTAAACAGATTGAAAATTTACCAAGGGTTAAAATACCACATTCTCTTAACTAGAAACCTTAAAGTATTATTTTATCTCCTAAGTGGTTTCTACATACTCTCTTTTCTGTTTATCAGGGGACAGTTGAACTGGGCAAAGGCCAGTGTTGGTTGTCCTCATTTACCACCATGGTAATTAGATGGAGCAATGAGATGAAAATTACACTCCCAGCTCTCAATTGTGAAACTTGGTTAAGAGTGGGTCATGGTGAGTCAAAAATAACACATCGTTTTGTGAGTCAGAAAATACCTGATGAGTGCCACCTCTTTTACGGAGTCCTAGAATACAGCAATGCTTAGGTGACATGGTTGCCGCCATCATGGAACTTGGAGTCTAGGAATTGGAAAGATAGGTCATTGATAAGTGTGTAGTGGTGCAAAATGTATGTCTAGTGTAAGGCCGGTGTGCTCTGGGAAGTATATATTCTCGCCTGAGGTTTGTGGAAGATCCTTGCTCACTGACATTTCAGCTAGAGATGAAAAATAAGCCAGGGCTCATAAATTGTGTTCTTATAATGCTTAATGTATGTCCTAACAGTGGTAGGTGCATGCAATTTATAAACAAATGCATATTTTGTGTACATGGTACACACCTATCAAAAGTACTGATAGAATGAGTTATCAAAGAAGTTTCTTCTAGAGAATGCTTGTCTGGTTGACTTTCAGTGGATGCGATTAGCCTTACAGCTAACAGAGGAGTGAACAGAGAGACATCAGCATGTGGCATGGGACCCAGAAAGATCTTATCTTCTAAAACCTTTTGATGATGGATTCCTTCTCCACACTACACTGTTCCATCCTTCTTTGTCCCTTATTTCCAGGTTTCTTATAAATGAAGTAAGTTATACGCTCCCATTTTCTGTGTGCTCACTAAAATCTGGCCTGTTTGCTTGCCACTGCTCATCAAAAAGTGCTCCCTTGAGATGCCTGGGTGGCTCAGTAGTTGAGCATCTGCCTTTGGCCCAGGGCATGATCCCAGGGTCTGGGATCGAGTCCCACATCAGGCTCCCCATGAAAAGCCTGCTTCTCCCTCTGCCTAGGTCTCTGCACCTCTCTTTGTGAATAAATAAATAAAATCTTTAAAAAAAAAAAAAGCACTCCCTGGAATATCAACAGTGACTTCCTGTTCACCACATCAGCAGGCCTCTTCCTCCTCCCTCACCTGCTTAGCTTCTCTACTAACCATCCTTTCTCCAAATACTTCTACTTGTGCTCCATGCTGTAGCCATACATGGTCGCTGCCTTCTCTTTCATCTCTAATCCTGGACTGCCTTTTATCCCCAACTAAAATCCCTTCCTTGATCAGTTTTAGTTCTTTCCAACTTTTCTTGCTACCGACGTTAATTTCCTAAAAATGTGTGGATATGTAACGGCTGTTCTCTGAACTTTGTGAGTCTCCCCTGTAGAGATGAAAGTAAAATGTCCTCACCTGGCATTTAAGGTACCATCTGTCTAAACATTCATCTTTGCAGAGCCTAAAGCCTTAGTTACTCATTAACCTGTAGCCGCATAGCTTGTGGGCTACAGTTAAGTAAAATAGATACCTCATTTTGGCTTGTCACATAATAGTTTAAGCTTTAAAAACAAAACAAAAACTCCCTACTACCATTCGAACTCTGATAGAAGAACCATAGCTTATTCGTTTTTATATCCTTTCCCTAATGCCTTGCACATAGGAGATACTTAATAAGTGTTTATGTAAATAATGTACAAAAATTAGGGTTTACAGGAATGTGAAAGCAACAAGAAATTTAATGTTTTCTTTAGCTATTTCAAGAAGGTGTGACTAGAATGATGGTGGGGGGTGATAAATGATAGAAGGCATTTAAAGACCATCATTAACTACTGTGTGAGTTTGAAATAGCATGTAAAGTAAATTTCAATGGTGTAGTCTGAAAATGAGCAGGGTCCATATCATAATTATTTTGAAACATGATTTCTCATTAATTCATACTTCTATTCCTGGTACATTTACCAGATGCCCTCTATGTGCCACATACTGTGCATCAGAGATACAAGGAAAAGCAAAACACTGTCCCTGCCATGCAGGGGCTCATTAACAAAGAAATCATTAAAGCCTTTTTAGAATAGCTTATCCTTAGCATATGTACATCCTTCTCCCTAATTTGAGAACGCACCCTAGAGGGAGGCCTGTGGTTGTTCAGCTTGGCCTGTGCCTACATTTATTAATAAGTGATTAAGCTGGTATTTGGATCTAAGAAAAAGAAGAGATACAGTAAGTGAGGAAGTACTATGATAGATGAATACAGATATGTAAGCATAGCTAGATGGAGACAGAAGGCAGACTGTGATAACAGAAGAGGTAGGAAATACAACTCTTTGACCTCCAAAAATATATTGAAGTTTACCGTGTGAGTAACGCTTAGATAAAATCTGATGTCAAGAATTGGGATTCCTTATATCCAAGGCTACTGGTTTTTTTCTTTAGCAATATTTTTCAAATGTCATATAAATATACCTGTACATACTTTTTCCAGCTACCTTCTTATCCATTCTGGAAGCCTGCTGTGTTCTGTACTCTGTCCACGGGTTACCGCGGATGGCCCGACTCTCAGGGGGTCTTGATGTGTTGTCTGTTTCATAGATAAGGAAACCGACTTGGAGAAACTGTAGTCAGATTGAGGCCGTAACTCTAGTAAATGACAAAGGAGAATTCCAACTATAGTCTGTTGGTGATTCCAAAGCCTGTGATCTTTCTACTGTGTTCCATTACCTGCCTCTGAGAATGGTGGTCATGTCTTCGACTTTGCCTTTGTTTGAGAGAAAATGTTGATCTACAGAGAAATTCCAAAAGTAACATACTCAAAACCAAAAGAAAGATTTACAATAGTTACTGCTGTGTTATTAGGGGTAGTTCTAACACATCTTATCATAGAAGAGATTTTGATGATTTGGGGTTAGATGTGATTTCATTAAATATCTTAAATCTTATGGGGACTGCAGTTAATGGCTATGAAGCATTGCAGCTCAAGGAACCATTAGAGCAAATAGCTCCTAGAGGTTATAATTGCCTCTAACCCGGTTCCTATGTGTTCATGTCTATGCATTTCAAACTAGGCTTCTTTGATTACTGATGAATATCTCCTGATACTATCTTTTTTTATTGTTTTTTTTCTAATAATCTCAGTATCAAAGAATGAAAAGGAAAAGATGCTAAGGTGTTGTTCATTGGTGAAAAGAATTTCACATAGACATGAAAGCTGTTGCTCTGTATTCAGAGCATTCACATTTCTCCAAGAGCCAGATGCTGACATGAAAAATAAGGGAAATAGGTTAGGAATTTACGTTGTATACTTTCAGAGGCAGAATTACCACTAAACTAGTGAAGGTTGGGATGTAAGCATTCTTACTTGTACTGGCCCCAGTGAGTGCTGGGAGTTGTAGCATGTAGTGAGATGGGGAAGCCATCTTTTCACATTTTCTATAAAAAAGATGGAGAATTAACACTTAATTTGTGTTCTTGAAGAGACTCCCCTCACATTGTCATAAGCTTCGGGCCCTACAAAACAGAGTCATCCCTGTAGACTAGCAAAGTGTAGAGTATATACCAGGTCAAAAGCAAAAGGTCAGCTTCTACAGTGCTCACATATGGAGTGCTTACAGCCATCGTCATTTCATCCGTGCAGCACCACTGTGTAGGGTGAGTTTAGGTACGAGCTCCATTTTCCAGACAAGGAATTTAAGGTTTAAGTCACTTGTCTAGAGTCACACAGCTAGAAGGTGGTGGAACTGGAACTCAAATCCAGATCTCTGCTTTGCTCCAAAGCCAGAGTCTCCCCGTGAAGTGGAAGGATAAACAAACACATCACCCAGGTGTTCTCTTGCTTTTGTCTGCCATTTGGAAGAAGTTGTTATAAGTGAATTGGGTGAGCATGTTATTGGCTGAATTTAAGCTCTACTGAGACACTGGTTTAGTTACTGGGAATAATTTTTTTTTTGCAGATCCCTATTTCAGAGGATGATGTACACTTTTAAGGCAGCTCAGCTTTTCCTGTCAGGAAAAAAGATGATAAAAGATCCCAAGAAAATAGAAGGTTGCTATCCAGGCCAAAAAAGACTCCTTGGTATTTAGCCAGAAAATTGGATACCAAACTTGTTTTAGAACATTCATTTTGTACCCTGATGTGAACAGATGAGGAATTGTTCTGTCAGAGTGAATGTCTCATCATTTTATCTGTCCATCTTTTTGTGCAGTATAACCTCTAGATAAACAACAGTCTGGCCTGGTTAAGGTATTCTCTCCCATTTCAGAAAATATATGGGAAGCAAAACAGAGACTTTACCCACTCTACTTTAATCATTGTGACCACCTCAATATTCATTACATTATGGACCAGAAGTAAAGGAAGGGAACAGAATCTGAGGTCCCTGTTTCACACAAGACTACTTAGCTATATACGAGACAATGTAGTGGGTGTTTTAACATGGGTGCTGAAAAGGAAGTGTGTAAAATGCAGACTTTGTCTGTAAAATGGATTTATTAGATGTCAAATATTTAAACTCAAAATTTTAGATATCCATAGCTGTCCATAGCAAAAGGCTACTTTGCCTTATGTTTCTCATTTCAGTCATTTGAACAGAAGAAAGCCCCAGTTCAATGTGGTCACATACCAAAAATACATTGATTTTACCCAGGAGAGAAAAAGTGTTCATTGGAATGGACTTGGATTCTGCATGTTAGAACCTTGGTCACCTGTAATAGATTTAGAGTCCTTTGGGCCCAGCAACTTTATAAATAAGACATTTTGTCTTGTAGAAGAAAAGAAATGTAAAATAAATAATGCCAGTACTTGGCTTTAGTGCTGCTTCCCATATGTTCATTACTGAGACGCCTTTTCACTCTCATGAAGACAGTGGACGTTAGAATTCCTGGGCCATTTGGAGACTATGTCTTCATTTCTTTAGGCCTTTAGGGGCTTGAAGAATTCATTTTTTTCCTGCTTCCATGCTTTCTTTTTAAATTTTTATTATTTTATTTGTTTCGTCATGTTAAGTGTACTCTTTAATCCCCACTACCTATTTCATCCATTCTCCACCCACCTCCCACCTCCCCTCTGGTAGCATCAGGTTGTTCTCTATAGTTAAGAGTCTGTTTCTTGGTTTGCCTCTCTTTTTTAACCCCCCTTTGCTCATTTGCTTTGTTTCTGAAATTCTGCATATGAGTAAAATCATATGGTATTTGTCTCATTGACTGATACACTTCACTTAGCATTTATACTCTCTAGTTCCATCCATGTTATTGCGAATGGCAAGATTTCATTCTTTTTCATGGCTAATATTGCTGTATATATAATATTTATTATACTTATTTATATATATATATATATATATATATATATATATATATATATATATATATGCCACATCTTCCTTATCCATTCACAATCGATGGACACTTGGGCTGTTTCCACCATTTGGCCATTTTGAATAATGCTGCTATAAACATAGAGGTGCATGTGTCCCTCTGAATTAGTATTTTTTTGTTTGTTTGTTTGGGTAAATACCTAGCAGTATGATTGCTAAGTCGTAGCGTAGTTCTATTTTTAACTTTTTGAGAAACCTGCGTACTATTTTCCACAGTGGCTACACTAGTTTATTCCCATCAACAGTGTAAGAAGATTCCCCTTTCATCCTCACCAACGCATGTTGTTCTTGTGTTACTGATGTTAGTCATTCTGACAGGTATGAAGTGGCATCTCATTGTAATTTTGATCTGCATTTCCCTGATGATGAGTGATGTTGAGCATCTTTTCCTGTGTCTGTTGGCCATCTGTATGTCTTCTTTGGAGAAATGTCTTTTCATGTCTTCTGCCCATTTTTAAATTGGATTATTTGTTTTGGGGTATTGCGTTAAATCAGGTTTTTTTGTTTTTTGTTTTTTTAATGATTGTATTTATTCATGAGAGACACAGAGAGACATAGGCAGAGGGAGAAGCAGCCTCCCTGTGGGGAGCCTGATGCAGGACTCAATCCCAGGACCCCGGGATCACGACCTGAGACAAAGGCAGATGTTCAACTACTGAGCCACCCATGCACCCTGAGTTACATAAGTTCTTTATGTATTTTGGATCCAACCCTTTATCAGATATATCCTTTGCACATATTTTCTCCCATTGAGTAGATCACCTTATAGTTTTGTTGATTGTTTCCTTTGCTGTGCAGAAGTTTTTATTTTGATAGAGTCTCAGTAGTTTATTTTTACTTTTATTTCCCTGGTCTCAGGAGGAATACCTAGAAAAATGTTGCTATAGCTGATGTCAGAGAGACTACTGCCTAGGCTCTCTTCTAGGATTTTTATGGTATCAAGTCTCACACTTAGGTGTTTAATCTATTGTGAGTTTATTTTTGTGTATGGTGTAAGGAAGTGGTCCGGTTTCATTCTTTTGCATGTGGCTGTCCAGCACCAGTGGTGTCCCAACATCATTTGTCGAAGAGACCTACTGCCGTTCTCTCTCTCTCTCTCTCTTTTTTTTTTAAAGATTTTATTTATTCATGAGAGACACACGGTGGAGGGGGGGGGGGCGGGGCGCAGAGACACAGGCAGAGGGAGAAGCAGGCTCCACACAGGAAGCCTAATGCAGGACTTGATCCCAGGTCTCCAGGATCAGGCCCTGGGCTGAAGGCAGCACTAAACCACTGACCACCCAGGCTGTCCTGTGCTTTCTTAAGAAACACAGAGTCTTGGGGTCCCTGGGTGGCTCAGTCAGTTAAGCGTCTGACTCTTTATTTCAGCTCATGTCATGATCTCAGGGTCGTGAGATTAAGCCCTGAATGAGGCTCCTAGCTGAGCATAGAGCCTGCTTAAGATTCTCTCTCCCCCTCTCCCAGTCCTCCCCACACCCACCCCATTCCCGGCTCTTTCTCTCTCTCTCTCTAAAGAAAAAAAAAAGGAAAGAAAAGAAACACTGAATCTTCAACTTTAAAAACCACTTTTTCCCCTAAGATTTATATATAAGTTAATTGTTTGGAATGGAGGATATTTTCCATCAAAACAATGCAATTTCGATGATTAGATTCCTGGACCAGTTCCATAAAGCCTATTGTAACCAATAATGCCTCTAATTACAATAGTTCTTTATATATGAGGTATGTACAGCTGTGTCTCCAATATAGAGATGGCATGGAGATAAATAAGATACGAATTCTTTTAGAAGCAATACTAAATTTATTGTAATGTTTTCTTTCTGTTCTATATCATTTCAAACATAGATGCTGAGGGGCTCTGTGGACATTATTGATATTTAAAAGAGCCCTCTTACTTGAAAAGGTGGGAACCACTGACCTGATATTTATTACAGGTAACAGCTACTATAGAAGCTGATCAATCAGCACATTCTTCTATTTCCTGGGAAGATCTGTTGTGGATTTTCTGAGATGCCCGGAGCATGGTTTCTTTTTCCTTCCATTCTGCCCTCGTAGGCTGTTCTGGATTTTTCCCTTTCCAGGCCTCCAGTTACTAGGGAACACTGGACACCAGTCAAGACCCTTACAACAGGGCAGAGTCCCAGCAGGACAGGTCCAGGAGTTTGTTTTTTGTTTTTTTTTTTTTTTTTTTTAGGTCCAGGAGTTATAAAGGGAGTTTGGGCACAGGCCCTTGAGTGCGTGGAAGCCAGGAGTTACTGTGGGCTCAGGCTGGTAGAGTAAGAGACTTGGGGCCCAAGTTGTCTGTGGTCTTCATGGTTCACCTGCTTCCCCTCCCTCTGTGTTCTTTTACTGTTCCCTTTATTCCTACTGGGAGTCATCCTCTCCCCTGGTTGACTGCAACACAACACTCAAGTTTTTATGTGCACCTCTTATTTCAGAAGCAAACGTTTAATTCTGGAATTGTTTAGCTAGTGAAACAAAGAAAAAATAACAAAGCAAAAGTTACAGACTTACAGGAAGTCTTTAAAACACTTAATAAATCATGTTCTTTGAAATGTAAATGAAGCTCTGTTTCAATCTTTGCATCCCAGTGTCATCTTCAATCTTTAGAAACTCCTAAACTGGGGATCCCTGCCTTCGGATCAGGGCATGATCCTGGAGTTCCAGGATCGAGTCCCATGTCAGGCTCCCTGCATAGAGCCTGCTTCTCCCTCTGCCTGTGTGTCTGCCTCTCTCTCTCTCTCTCTCTCTCTCTGTGTCTCTCATGAATAAATAAATGAAATCTTTTTTTTTTTTAATAAATAAATGAAATCTTTAAAAAAATAAAAGAAGTCCTAAATTTATCTTTTTTGATCCCACAAGAGGTGCCCCCTTACCTCTATATGTGTATCCCCCTTATATGTGTCTTTTTCCTTCTTCCTCTCCTGTTAGTCCTATTGAGTCAAAGACCACATATATAAATAGTGAGTCTTAGATTATATGGAGAAGAAAAGAATGGCTCCCCTATGTTTTTGAGGAAATATTCAAGGTGGGGCTGCTGAGAAATAGGGGTGAGGCTACCTGTGCAGTTGTAGAGGTAGAAAGGGATCTACTGTGTCTCTCTTGATTGGTTTTGTTTCAGTATTCAGGTGAATGAATACACATTACCTACCTGAACAGGTGGACATTTGACTTTTTGGTCCCTACTTACTGGCTTCAAAGAAATAGCAGTTTTATCTTTGACATCCATCTCAATATAGGAGTTACTCAGAATTTAAGAATATACTTACTGCCTATCCTTTGTCTATAGAATACAATGAGCTATCTTCATATTTAAAACACACACACACACGAATTAACAGAACAGTTTTTAATTTTGTCCAGATTGACCCTTGGGAGAGGAGAAGATGGTCCTCATGAACCTGCAAGATTATAGATCCAATGTCAGGGGTTGTAAAGACCTGCAATATTAAATATTCTTGTCCAAAGTCTTAGCTGCTGTGGTTCTCAATTTTTCTGTTAGATCCATGCCTTAGCTCCCTTACCAAGGTATCTTACCAAAGTAAACCTTGTCTCTCAGAAACATCTCACCCCTCCCCAGTTTGTCTCTTTCATAAAAGAGTCACTTGGAATATTCATCTCCTCAACTTTCTTTGATTTTCCTTGCAGTTTGATTGCAATAATTCCCCTGTATTGCTTTTCTTCTGTATAGTAATATGAGGAGCCCCTTAGGTTCTCTTCACGCACTATATGAAATCCTCCTCCTTTGGAATTGAGGTTTTAAAATCAAGCTCTTGGTTTCTGTATTAAGTGAAAGAAAAGATCTAGACACGTGTGTTTTAGCTCTACTCCTCACTCAGTGATTCATACTTTTCTTTGAAAGGACACATACACAGCCCATGTTGCAGGCACCTTTGTAGTGAAGCGATTACAGGTTTCTCTTTTAAGTTCACCAATGGGGGCAGCCCAGGTGGCTCAGCGGTTTAGTGCCGCCTTCAGTCCAGGGCGTGATCCTGGAGATCTGGGATCGAGTCCCATGTCGGGCTCCCTGCATGGAGCCTGCTTCTCCCTCTGCTTGTGTCTCTGCCTCTCTCTGGGTCTCTCATGAATAAATAAATAAAACCTTAAAAAAAAAAAAGTTCACCAATAGGTTTAACTTTGAAAAATTAACAAATAATTTTATGCCCGTAGAGTTTGCTCTCAGCCTGAATTTTTGAGACCTCTAAGTCTAATTTCCTTGGCAATTGGGTTTACCCTGAGAGGATAATACAAAAGATCATTAACCTTCACATTTTTATTTTCCAAAATTCTTTTAAGCTACTACACTTCAGATAACTAATTAGGCCCTGTTAGCATCCTGAGGTGTATGCATTGTTCCTGGTGTGTTGATGGAAGTTTATTTTGAGTTAAGTAATCAGCTCTTGCCATGTTCAGTCTCTGATGAAAGCATTCCCAGTGAAATCTCAGATAATTAAGAGTCTCTCTTCATTCAGCATCTGGATCAATGCTGTTTCCTGAACTTAGCTGAGTCTTACAGCCAAATAAATAAAAAACCTCCTAATGCTTAGAAATTTATAAATTTCGTTTTTCCTTTTTTTTTTTTTAAGATTTTATTTATTCATTCATGAGAGACCCAGAGAGAGAGAGAGGGAGGCAGAGACACAGGCAGAGGGAGAAACAGGCTCCATGCTGGGAGCCCGACATGGGACTCGATCCTGGGTTTCCAGTATCACGCCCCGGGCTGAAGGCAGTGCTAAACTGCTGAGCTACCCGGGCAGCCCTCATTTTTCTTTTATTGTACAAGTCCACAACACTGTACAAAGAAAATGCAGTAATAACTCTATTTCTGGACTTGGCTTAATCATTGCAGTGTGCCCTTACACAGGAGGGCAAGGCTTGTATTTTTTATCTTTGCATCCTCACCATGTAATACCATGTTTATGTTCCTTTAAAAACATAAAATACTACCAGCGCACCTGAGGGGCCCAATCTGTTGCGCATCTGACTCTTGATTTCAGCTCAGGGTTGTGAGAGTGAGCCCCGAGTTGGGCTCCAAGCTCAGTGGGGAGTCTCCTCGAGATTTATATTCATTCTTTCTCTCTCTCTCAAATAAATCCTTTTTAAAAAACTAAAATACTATCTCTTTGAAAACAAAATTATGAATAAAAATTAGAAAGTAAAATCATTTGTTCCCCCTGTATGCTTAGAATGGATTCTGTACAACCTACCCAGACCACTTGAGGGATTCTTCCCGTTGCTTTCTCCGGAGTATCATCAGTTCAACTCACTTTTATTAAGTCTGTCTACATGCATCAGCAGTTGCAGTGGAGGATGGGGATACAAAGATGAAAAGTACAATTTCTGGCTGAAGGACTCAACAGTATGAGGGAGTCCAGATCAAATCAGATGATTGCAGAACACCTGGGTGGTTCAGCAGTTGAGCATCTGCCTTCAGCTCAGGGTGTGATCCCACAGTCCTGGGATCAAGTCCTGCATCAGACTCCCCTCAGGGAGCCTAATTCTCCCTCTGCCTGTGTCTCTCATGAATAAATAAATAAAATCTTTAAAAAAAAGATGTGATGATTTTCATATGATGTAGCAAGTGATATTATGGCAGTGTTATGGAGGAACAGAGGGGGGAAAAAAAGAATCCTCTGAAATTCCAGGAAGATTGCTGAAGGAAATGATAACAGATATCAAAAATGCCCACGTGCTATCCAATAAAGACAGTGACACCAAAGGACCCAATGATGCCAGCTTAGCCTGGGCCTGCTCTTTTGGAGACACCCTATTTATTTATTTATTTATTTATTTATTTATTTATTTATTTTTTTTATGATAGTCACAGAGAGAGAGAGGCAGAGACACAGGCAGAGGGAGAAGCAGGCTCCATGTACCGGGAGCCCGATGTGGGATTCAATCCCGGGTCTCCAGGATCGCGCCCTGGGCCAAAGGCAGGCACCAAACCGCTGCGCCACCCAGGGATCCCGAGACACCCTATTTAAAGTAGACTTTCTGCTTGGGCTTATCCAGAAGAACAAGAAAAAAGTGTATGCCATCGAGGAGACAAATGCTATTGGGGTGGGGTGGGGGGAGGGCAGCATTATTTTAATATTTAATAAAGAAATTTACATTTGGTAAAATATACTCAGGTCTTGTCCCCATGAGAGTTAGAATTTATGTTTTTGGTTTTACCATTTTATAACCAAACAAATTTTATTATTGTTAATACTGACTTTGATTTTTAAAAATTAAATTTATTGGAAGAAAAACCATAGAAATGATACTAAATTTAATTCATTAATAGCAATGTCTCAAGATAACATCAGTAAAATATACTCTTATAAGTTTCTGATTCGATTTCTATTTTACCACAATGGGATGTAATTGTCTTTTAGTAGAAACGTGTCTAGTTGTATTTTTTTCATTTTGACTTTGCCTTATGAGGTGTGTCCATTCCACTTTTTAAACATGAACGATTTCACATTTTCCTTTGTCATACAGTTATTTATGTTAAATTATTTAAAGTCGTTTTTATTTGTAATTTGTGGACAAGTTTATTGGATTCTTGTATTTGTGAGACTGCTCGTAATTATAGATGCAGAATATTATTACTTAACGCCTTTCTTCTGTGGAGCTCAGAGTACTTCACATGCATTATCTTATTAAGCTTCATAACATCCCTGTGAGGCAGGGGCATTTTGCAAGTGATTATAGATTGCTTTGCTGAATCAGCACAGCCTTACAGCATTATGATAAGCTTGGAAAAGATTGAGGTCATGTACTAACTTGCTCTCAGGAAACTCTGTATGCAGCCAAATATTTTCCTTGGCAATACTGAGCTAACAACTGCCACCATTCTACTCTCTGGGAAGCCCAATGTCCTTTGATACAATGAAAAGTAAACAGTACATTTTGAAGAAGCAGATCTAAGACCATATACTGGAGAAGCAGCTGAAGTACTTATGGCAGGAGTACAGCATCATCTTCTAGTCCAGGCTCTAGATCTACAGAGCAACGACCACCTCTGCTCTTATTATGGCTCTCAAAATTGACCTGCCCAGTTGTCGTGTCTGTTGTGTCTCCACCCACTTCATCTGCTTACCTATAATCCATCACCTGGCAGGCAGGATTTCCAAAAACAGGTTTCTGGAATTCAGCCTTTCCATCTGTGTTGGAGCTAAACCTATTCCAAAATGACATTGGGTAGAACTTTTCTGAACTCTTGATGACAGCATAATACTAACCATCTAGCATTTGGAAGCTTAAGTAGGATAATTAGAACTGAAAGTAGGAAGAATAAATTTTATGAAGATTTTATGTCCTTATTTGAAGGATTGTAGAATGGTGGGGAAACTTATCTCATGGCTAATATATGTAAAACAAGACTATACTCTTACGCTAATTTAAACTAGTTGATAGGAAGTAACTTAATTATGATTCTGTCTTTTTTTATACATAACTAGATAGTTAATTTTTATATATTCCGTGGCCTGTATGGAAGTTAGAAATTAACCCCTCTTTCTTTTTGATTTATCCATCAGGTAGCCACGGCACTCATCTGTAAGTGTTTCAGTTGTGGCTTCAGCTTTTCCGTAACTTTTACTGAAGAACAAAACTGTCAGACTTTAAATAAGATAATTTCTTACAAGTGGATTTGACTGCTTAAATAGTCTTCGTATCCAAGAGAGCCCTTAATTAGAAAAATCCAAGAGAATTATGGAATTGCTGAGGAAGTATCATATTTTCCCCCTTAACTTAAAAAATGTACTGAAGAATATAGGACCATATGTAAAGAAAGGAAAAAATTCCCTTGTAGGAAAGGTAGTTAGGACACCAAGTTTAGGGGTCTTCGTAAATGTCAGCCTTTTTAAATTTCATTCTAACTGCCTTATGCAAATTGGGATCAACTCTTGTCTATACTTTTGCTGGGCTTTGAAACCTACAGTTTCCACAGTTTTTGAGGTCCTCATGTCAGCTCCCACTGTCCGGTGAGGAGTGTCTGTGTCTGAGGGAAACTGACCCCTGTTTCTTTTTAATTGCCTACTGTTTTAAATAGATGATTCACTGCCATTCCTGTTTAACCTGGAGAGTTTTCATGCCATATTTAAAGGATCACTTTAAAGAAGTCTTTAAATGTACTCCTGTTGTCAATATGAAGCACAGTATTGGATGGATATTTGACAAGAACTCTTTTCTAGAATGTCTTTTGAACTTTGGATACTGTGATAATGATCGTGAAACTTCATATTTTAGAAATTAGGAAGATCTACTTTGGAATTCTTCCCAAATTCTTCTTCTTCTTGCCTAATCTGTTACTCTATTTTATTTTTTAACTTTTATTTATTTATGATAGTCACAGAGAGAGAGAGAGAGAGAGAGAGGTGGAGACATAGGGAGAGGGAGAAGCAGGCTCCATGGAGGGAGCCTGATGTGGGACTCGATCCCGCATCTCCAGGATCACGCCCTGGGCTGAAGGCAGACGCTCAACTGCTGAGCCACCCGGACGTCCCCTAATCTGTTACTCTAAATAAGGTGATCCTTCCCCATGATCAGACAGAGTTTGGGTACATGTACTGAAAATGTAAAAAAATACAAATTGAGTTTCTCCTTGTTTGTGTAGGCAAACTTTGCTTTAAAAATTTTGGAAGCAGCATATATTTGGCCTTTGAAACCAGTCAGACTCTTTATGTTACCAGGTTTTGCTTCTCGTTTGGTCCAGTTTGAGGTGGCAGTTTGTGCCTGTAAGAGGGCCCTAATGACCTTAGCACGGAAGATGAGCCATCCATAGCAGCTGTGCCCTCTCTGCACCCTGTTGTGTATGTGGTCAGCCCTGATCGCTGCACTGCGGTGGTGGATAGCCCAAGTTTCTAAGACCAGAACCAGTTTGAGATTAGTTGGGAGGAAAGGGATACTCGCACTTTTATATGTAAAAATGTGAGTTCAGATCAAAACTATGTCAAGCATTAGAATATACTAATGTCCTATTTCTGTGTGATACAAAAACGATACTTTGTGTAGTTTCTCCACAAAAGTTCTGTTTTAGAGAACATTAGATCTTCTGACAGTTAAGTTCTTCTTATACCCACGATTGTACACTTATTACTTTTACACCTTCCTTTCTACCTGAAGCCCTGGAAAGTAAACCTGGTTACGGTCCCAAGCTGGCTTTCTCTGGAATGAGTATATACAATTCTTTCAGGTTTTGTTTTTATGTTGTTTTGTTTTTTTGTTTTTTTTTTACTATTAGGTAGCTTCACTTCCATGCATAGTTCCTAATAAGTAAAAAAAGAAAAAGAAAATAGAAAAAAAACGTAAAGCCAAAACAATCTTTTTGAACCAGGAGGAACATAAGCAAACATAGAAGGATTGTCAAAACCACCGGTGATGATGGTTTCAGGTTCACAGGAAATGATAAACTTTGTAGTGATTGTTCAAAATGCCTAAAATGCTTGAGACCTACTCTCTTTGTAGTTTCTTCCTTTCTTCCCTAAACATTCACGTAGGATTTACTTTGTGTTTATGTCTTAGTAATTAACCTGGAGAGTTCATCTGGAAGGAACCTCCTTTTTAGCTACTAGAGATTTTTACCCCCAGGGGATTTTTGGTGGTCACAGATGGTAGGATTTTCCAGAGCCCACCTCTAGCGTTGGGCCCTCCCGTGCCTCTTGACCCTGGGAGTGGGCACTGTGTCCCTGGTCCCTGTGCACAGAGAGCTCTTGCCATGGACACTGCATTCACCTTACAGTTCTCATGAAGCCTGACCTCCCCTTGGTAGCATGTCCTTCCCTCAGCTCTATTCCCTGCCCTCCCCCCACCCCACCTTCTGTGGTTGGCCAGAGCCATCTTACTATGTATATTTATGCAAAGTTCTCACATTGTTATCATTGCTTTGCTTTCTCTGCTAGGATGATATGATTTAGCATAATTTAATGTTTTAGGTCTCTAAATTGGATGATTCTATGTTCTATTATCAGCTTCTTGCATTAGGTGCTTTAAATTGGGAACACCTGCTTTTAAAAAACTCGCTCGTGAGGCCCTCCCGTGATTGCTCAAGCAGAGACTGAGTGAGGGGACTGGGGATAGATGGTAGTAGGCAAAATGAAACTGGGAATTTTAGCCTCTCTGTGGTATTGTTAGAATCACAGTCAGGGGGAAAGGAGAAGGATATCTCTACAATTAGCTGTCACAGTCTCTCTAGGAGGCCCAGGCATCAGGTCCTGTGTCTGTAGAAGAAAACTGGAAGTGACAAATAGCCAGATGGGAGTAAAACAGAAGAAAAAAGCTAGCAGGTCTTACAAGTAGAACATACAATGTATCCAAGAACAAGATGCGTGTCAGTGAAAGGGAAGTGGGGAGCACGGGATGCCTGGGCATGGACGAATGCCCCCCAAGGGACCAGTGAAGGTCCGGTCCTGGGATGCAGGTTAGTCCCTGGAGATCCACCCCGGAGGTGAAGCAGGGGCTTGAGGTTGAAGCCCTGTGAGCAGTTGGAAGGAAGTGCGGCAGCAAGGGATGAGGGGCGGCAGAGGAACAGCCCTCCTTCCTTTCCCTCATCTCCGCAGCTCTCCCTTTCTCCCCTGTGCTTTTATTGGACATTGCTGTGGTGGTAAGCTTTCTGTTAGCCACTGGGTGGACAAAGTTGATTGAGAACAGAACCTTACCAGCCTCTCTAGGAATTTCAGTCTTCATCTTTCTAAGTGGCCTCCTGGTTCTTACCCCAAGAGGCCAGGGCTCTCCCAGCCCACCATGGGGAAGGAGCAAGAAACTGAATGAAGCACTCTTCTCTCCAGGGCCCACAGGCAAATGGGTGGCTTGTAGGACCCTTCCTGGGTTGGTTTATTTTCTTAGGAGCTAGCAGTGGTTGGGGAAAATCAAAGAGTCTGATTAAAAACCCCTGTGATGCCCAAGCTACTTCTTTTTTATGAAGCAAGTTATAACTTCCTAGATGATAATCTAGATGAATAAAATCAGTCTGTTTTTGTTTTCCTTCATCTTCTCTCAGATGTAGAAAGAGCCTCAGTGACTCCCCTCCCAGCCACCACTGAATGCTTTCCCCATTGGCCTGACCATGGGAATTATCTTGAGGCCCCACAGGGGCTGACTTTTTTTCTCATCCCTTCTCCACCCCATACATTGAGTCCAAAAATCAGATTCTTAAAATAAACCTCCATTATGTTAAGTATACAGTAAGGCTTTTCAGAACAGATCCTTCTAAAGAGGCATTTGTGATTTTTAGATCCTGGCTATACTGAATTTCAGCAGCAGCGGTAGAACTATTCAGTATTAACACCCATGTTATTGAGCACCCACTAGATGCCAGGCATCTAGAATAAGACGACCTTTCTTGTAGCCAAGGGGCCAACAATGCAGTAAAAGGAACAAAGATGTAAACAAATCAAGTATTTCAAAACATCAGGTCAGTGAATGTGCACAGTTATGGGAATGGGCATGGGGCATTGTAGAAAGACAGAGGAAGGCACCTCACTTGACTGTAACGAGCTTCTGGAACAGAGATGGAGTCTTAAAAAAGAACGGTTAGAAGGGCGTCTATGCCCATGGAACAGTCCGAGAAAATGCTTGAAATCTTTAAACAGTACGATGCATTTGGGGAGATGATTGATAACAATTGCTGGGGTGTAAGGTAGGAATATTGGGTGATGATGCTAGCTATGCCAATAAACAGGATAATGATTTGGGAGAGAAAATATTTACACTTCTTAGACCAAAGTCTTTTAAAGGATTTTAGAGACAACTTTTTCTTTCCTTTCCATGTTTTAGACTATCAGAAACTTTATTGAATGCTCCTATAATGTAACTCTGTTGGCCTTGCTTAAGTTAATGTATGTATTTGAAAGAAATAAAACATCTGTATAGTTTGGTCTTTGGAGATATGCTGCCTTGAAGTATTCTGACTAAATGCTGAGGTTGCACACAGTACAGGCGTATTTAGATTGTGTAAAAGAAAGCAATTTTGGACAAATTGTCATTTACTCATGTAGCTTAACTATGAAAGACTGTCCATGGCCTATTTTACCTAAAAGTGCATTCCATATTGCTAGGTAACAGGTGAAGTGGGGTACTAAACAGAATTCTACATTGGTAATAGTAGATTCAGTGATAAGGAGAGATAAAGCCTTTTCTAGCCAGTTACTATCTGGAGTCTATTCTCTTTACTGTCTTCTGTCTGGATAAGCGTAGTACATTAATTTCAAAAGTAGAGCCTTTACATTCCAAACTTGTGGCATGATTGTCAGTTCTATTTAAGTAGTCGTGCCCGCACCATTGATGAAGACAAAACCAAGCATGTCGCCTTCTCTGAAGCAGAGCGTGGGGGGTGGGGGTGGGGGTTGCTGGGTGGAGATAGCCTTGAGATTGGTGAATGTTGCTGTTTCTTCCCACTGAAGGGAAACCATGATATGTTAACAAGAATCTCAGTGTCAGAAAGAGGGAGGCAACTTGGGGCTTAGGTCCCTCCCACTACTAAAG
This sequence comes from Vulpes lagopus, assembly GCF_018345385.1. Taxonomy (NCBI): domain Eukaryota; kingdom Metazoa; phylum Chordata; class Mammalia; order Carnivora; family Canidae; genus Vulpes; species Vulpes lagopus. Next base: position 61,065,387 of record NC_054832.1, read on the forward strand.
AAAGTGCAGCTGCGCGGTTTTAATATGCACGGCAGGAGATTTCACCAGCTTGATGATATATAGTGCATTAATGTTGAAAAGATAAACACATTTGGAGAGCACAGGAAGGGCCTTGTGTTTTTATGTTAGCAGAATGCTTCCTAATGAATAAGAATGTGCTGCTGGCTTCACAGAGCCATATGGCAGCTTTTCTAATTTTAGTTGGTGCAGATGCATAATTCTCTGGTTTTACCTTCTAGAACCTTTGAGATGCTACATAACTTTTCCTGTAATATTTAATCTATAGCGCTGGGCCAGAAATTGCCTGTCACTGTTTCAGTGACTCGGCTCCACATGCATCTTGCTACTGCTAGGTTTGACAGTCCCTTTACCTGAATTCATCCAGCTCCTAAGTGCAAGGAAAGATGAAAATTGTGGACCTACTCCACTAGAGTCTGAAAATTTGTTGTGGAGGTGATTAGACTTGTGTTTGACATCAGTCTACTGAAAAATTGATAGTTTCTGGGTGAGTGATTTTACTCATTTTTGAAGCAGTAGAATTAATTATAAAACCGGCATAAAGTATCAGGTTCCATTTTAGTCAAAGATTCTAATACTTTAAATAACACTGCTTCAGTTAAAAGCAACTATCCTCATGCTTGACCAAACATAAAAATAACTTTTAAACTCCTACTTGGCTTCACATGTCAGAGGTATCTAAACCTCAGGTGGCACTAAGTTTTTTTTCTATATCTGTGTGAAGACCTACTATGAGTTATCTTTCAGCTGACGTCTTTTTACAGAATGTATAATTAATACTTGTTTGAATTCTGACTTTTTAAAGATAGACTAATTTCCACAAATTTTCCACACTCTCTTCAGACAAAGAGTGTCAGTCTCTTCCATAATGGCCACATCACCCTGTCCCCCTAAAGGGCAGATGTTAAACAGCATTTAGGGTTCTAAGACCTCATCAGTGGTCATTGCCACTGCTGCTGGAGTTACAACAATTATGTGGCTGTCCCTTGAGCCAGGACCTCCATCCCTGTGAGGAGATAGCACTCTGTTCTGGCAGTGATTTCTGGGAAAAAACCTTGGAATGTATATTCTCAGTTCAGCTGAGAATATACAAATAAATAAACAAGGTAGACATGACTCCTAATGTTATAAGATTAAGTTACCAAAAATCAATGTGATGTTTTAAAAGAACATGTAAAGATCTTTTTAAAAATACCACCCTGTAATTTAAAAATAGCTAATTGCAGTTTTTTTTAAAGATAAATACATTTTTTGCCAGGATCACAGCTTCTGATTTGTTGCTGTTCTCAACAGAAACTTAAATTTTACTTTCAAATTTATGTCTGTAGATACCAGTGATAAAGAGCAATTTAATCCAGTTGCTTCAAAAAAAAAAAAAAATACCTGCATTTTAAAATCACTTACCTTTCTAGAGATCAAATGCTTCCCTATTCACTTTTCCTTTTAAGAGAAAACATGAACAATAATTACTTGTAAAGAAAGGCATATGGAATATAATATTAATGATTTTCCCCCAGTTTGTGGTATGACTCATCTTAATACAGTCCCTGAAGAGATGGGGTTTTGTTCTTTGCTTTGAAACTGGAAATCTAATTAATTGGTATTGGATTTCTGGAGTGCAGGCAAATGGAGGAAGGAACCGGATGGGATTGCTCTCGGAGCAGCCACCCAGGAGGGAAGGGACACTCAGAGAAGGATTACAGAGGCATCTCTGGGCAGTCTCTCATCAGGATTTTGCATTTGTAAAACTGTGCTATGAAAAAGATCATAGCTGTTTTATGATATTTTTCTCTTTTAGGGGAGTGAGGAAAAAGGGGATCGAGTTATTATTTTCATTGTTATTCTCTTGGGTCGTATTCTTTATCTAAAAAAGAATAACTTTAATGCCGAAAGTGCAGCTGAAAGAAACAGAAGTCACGGCATGAAGGAGAAATCTTTTTGTAGGCTTTGAAAATTAAATTTTATCATCTCTTTTTCTGATTTAAGAGTTCCATCTATAATAATGAGATTTCATAAGGTTTTAACCATATGAAACTCCGGGACATCTTTCTGCTCTTGGATTTACTGAAGGATATTTTTGTAACAGTATATTTTTGTGGTTAATGGATGCAAAATATAGAAAAGTAAATATAATTTGTGACCGCTGAGAAAACTGCCTAATTTAAAAATATTAAATAGTGTGTTTTAGTATAGTAATGCTGTACTTACAGAGGTATAAATATATCTAAGGATTTAAGCTTATTTATATCTGGCCCTTAAAAATAGCATACTAATTACTGAAAGTCTCCATCAGGATACCAGTATATGTCCAGTTATCGTAATAATGTATCTCTCACTGGAGTCCTTTCCTTCCTCCTATTTAATTTCAGGGCTCAGCTGAACATTGAACAGAAGTAGTAATTACCTCATGGAAAGGACCCCAAAACATAAATTCAACAGCCAGTTTAATTTAGATTTCAATTACATTGTAAAGCCGTACTTCTGAGTGTTTTCTATCATTTCATATTATTGATTTTATTCTCTTTAATATTGAGAAATGAAAGCACGAACTCAATACAGGATTGAATACTAGATGACAAATCAGTTGGAAATGCATATAATACAAACATTTAGTGAGGACAGGAGTGAAAAACTCTAAATTCTTTACCCTTTGTCCCTTACATATTTATTCTATAAATAGTGAAAATTTCCCAGGCTCTTAGTTATGTGAATAGTATTGTGTAAATATTGCAACATTCTCTTGCAGATAATCGATAGATTCATTTAGAGTTTTCTTTCAAAGCACACATTCTACTAATATAATTTCAATTTCGATCTTGTGAAATTTGTATTGTTTTCATTTTTAGTCAGGGATTCCTAGAATTCCAGCTTAGACAAAATTTTGCCAATGTTTCTTAGCCTTTGCATTAGTTTTCAGAGGCCAAGCTGACATTTCCTCGGGGCCAGATGCCACATGTCCATTCCCGCTGGTTTCCTTCTTAGATTCTTGCTTTTGCCATCCACTTGCTTATCCTGCCGAGACCTACTCAGTTAAAACGTACTGAAATATTTTCAGCTACGTCCAACGATTTTTATCTCTTCTTTGAACTTAAAGTTAGTTCCTTGCAATTATCCCTAAATTGCTCTCATTTAGTTCGATTGTAATTGTTTTGCCCTCCCAGCTAGATTTAATCTCTCAGCTGACAAGGATTATTCACTCCACTTGCAACACAGATAGACTGCTGAACAGATCCATTGGTACTGGTTGATTTCCTCCTGGTGGCCACTCACTCTCTGTGACTTCCTGTTAGCTGCTTTTCTCCTTTGAAAGATTTATCAGTTGAATATGATAAAGAGGGGGGAAATGGCATGTCTGACCAATACAAATAATTTTTCAAGATGATAATTATTTTTATCCAAACACACGTTTTGCCAGATCTAAATTATCTCCTACTTTAAATTTGGGGCCCTTATCCTAAATTTCATCTGATCTGTAGATTTTTAGAATAAAATGCAATGTAGTTATGATCCTCATTCTACATATTTTCTGATAAGAATTCAAAATTCAGTGTCTGAGCATGTTGCTAGAATATTTAGGACACCCCAGCATGAAAGTTTATCAGTGTTTAAGGACCTGCAAGATTGGGTTTTCGTACGTTGTTTTTTAAAGTCCACAAAATATTAATGGATGAATTTAGGGACATTTGGGTCTTCAGAAGGATGATCAGGCCCTCAAAATGTAAACATCTCACAAGGTATATTGCTTGTCTTTAGAAGGCTTGGAAACTGATTATCACAGACGAACTAGGGGTGGTGGAAGGGGAGGAGGGTGGGGGGTGGGAGTGAATGGGTGACGGGCACTGAGGGGGGCACTTGACGGGATGAGCACTGGGTGTTATTCTGTATGTTGGTAAATTGAACACCAATAAAAAATAAATTTATTTTTAAAAAATCTGAACGATTTTTTTGTATTATGTATTTATTATGCCCTAAAACTGGCATTATCATAGACCCCACCAAAACCAGGAATTTCTGACTGTTGTGGTAGCAGAGTCTCCTATGTCACATAGCCTGCTGTCTTCTAGCAGTCAGCAGTAGTACAGAATTGCCTGTGAATTGTAGCTTGTGCCTCATGTCTCACTTTCCCCCAACATAAATCTGAATTAATCAATTCATTCTTTAAAAGAACAAAGCCACCAGTTTCAACAGTGGAAGAATAAGAGAACTGGAGACCCAAGAGAATGTTAGATGCCCTGAAACTTACTGAGGAAGGCAAGACAAGATGATTTGTTTTATTTTCTCAGGAAACCTCTTCCCTGTATTTCTGCCCCCGCCTACCTGTCCCATTCCTCCCCCTGCACCCTGGAGGGCTGTTAGGCCTAAAGGAGGAACTCTGTTCTTTTTCCACCTACACCCACCTCTCCTTACCTCCTACACATCTGGGAATAAGTGCCTGAGGTCAGGATCTAGTCTGTCAGCCACTGAATACTTAGTGAAAACCCGTTCTGAAATACGGGACAGTGTCCATTACGGATACAGACACAGTGCCCCCTTCATGAAACTTCCCTTCTGATGGGGATCATGTACCATTTCCTGGACTGTGATTCTCACTGCGGAGAGTGGGGAGGACAGCATACTTTCCCAGGAAGATGTATCAGAATGTCATGCAAAGAAGGCCTTTTTAGTCTTCAAATTCTGATAGATCCTCTCTAGGGAGGTTGTCTGCTCATGTACACCATTCCAATTTGAGAATGACTGCTGCTGCCAAAAGATGTTCCTGAGGGGAGCATGATGCTCCTGCAAAGAGTCAGGAGGCAGAGCAAAGGCTGCAAATTACTCTTTCTGCAGGCTGTTAGCACATTGCTCTCACACTGTCCCAACACCAAAGACAAGAAATGAATTAGAATACAGTAGGACTACATAAATATATAATGTCTATTTTATGAGTTTTAAGATTTAGTATTAATGAAACTCAGGATCCTTAGACCTGAAGCCTGCTGGTATCTCCACAGAAGCGGGCTGCTAAATTAGATGAAGCAGCAGGTGACAGGGTCAGTCCTGTTCCTGGACTGGTGGGTAGGAAGGGGAGTGGAAACTGAGGAGAAATCTGCAGCTTTACAGAGTGAACCAGCAAAGAAAAAACAGTATATGCCCAGTGTGTATTTACTTAGGATATGTTTAGTGGTGAAAAAGATTCTAGAAAAATGGGGTGGACTGGGGGGAGGGAGGTCATCTGCCGTAATTGTCTGGAGAGCCTGAGGTACTTCCTACCCCATTGAGGCTGAGGAATTGGGCTGACACCAAGCCTGCAGGTAGAGCCAAGAGGTAAAGTACTTAACAATCAAGAGCTAGGGAAGACAGAAGAAAACAAAAGGAAGACTGAGAGATCCTCACATTATTTTTTGAGTTTATAAAGGCTACCAGATAAGTCCTCTCCCCACCCCCCACCCCCACTCATTCTCTCATTTTAAAATAAATGATGGGGAGGGGGAGGGGCAGAGAGAGAGAGAATCTCAAGCAGACTTTGAGCTGAGCGAGCAGCCCAGCATGAAGTCAGACTCGATCTCACAACCTGAGAACACAGCCCAAGCTAAAATCAAGAGTCAGATGCCCAGCCAACTGAACCACCCAGGCGCCCCAAGTCCTGCCTCTCTTAATAAGTGGTCACAATTATTTAGATCTAAGGAGGTGAACCAGGAATATAGTAATTGGAAAAGCAGACACAGTCTGCTTATGATAAACTCTGTGAAGAAGTTACTACATTTGGGACTCAGGAAGAACTAACAAAATATGCTAGCAGTAAGTTACATTTGTAAACTATTTCATAGTTTTTAGAAGATGTTTTATATATCATCCCATTTACTCCTGTCAGAATCCATGATGTACAGAAGGCAGGTACTAAAGCCTTAAAAAGTTGGAATGACTTCCCCTGACTCATACTTCTAAGTGGCTGAACTTAGACTTGAATTCACACAGTTCATCTTCTCCATTGCACTGATAAATATCCGTGTGGAAGCACTTCATCCTGGCAGTGGCAAGATTTGGAGAACCTGAATGATTCCTAGTTATGTTCTAGGTTCTCAGGTACCACTTAAGCTTTTCAGATTTTAAGAATACCCTATAAAATCTTTCCTACCAAAAAAAAAAAAAAAAAAAAAAAGAAAGAAGCAACTGCAGTGAAATTTACCAAAGTCATGAAAGCAGGTTGATCCTGAGTACTAAATCAATTTACAGTTTTCTTTATTTGCATTTAATTACAGTGATAACATGCAGTGCAAATAAGGATATAATTTATTCAGGTACAAATAATTGGCACATTGTTTTTGTGTTGTTTTCTAGCAAGCTGACGATATGTACCTGTTATGCTTTAAACTTTTTTTGGTGTTCTGGATATAACGACTTTGCATACATATTGATAACTGCGCATCTATTTGTTCTCTGAGAATTAATCATGATGGATGGAGTGTTTTCCCAGGCCCTCCAGGCCTGAATGCTGCCTCGCTTGTTGTAATCCGGGAGCAGGTGTTGTGCATCTCTGGACTAGATAAAAGGGCAGCCATTGAACTCCTTTGGGTGCCTGATAGGGTGCCTCTTCTGTCTGCCTTAAATCGTTAAGCACCTTCTACAAGATAGGGATCACATCTTTCAGGCTATAGATGCGAGTGTGACACAAGGTGGAGCAGTACAAGAGTCCATAAGGCAGTTGTTAGAGCTTGTCACATGGGGGCAGCCATAGGAGGTTGGGACTCCTTTTTATTTCCTTCTCCAGATATGTACAAATATATCTCTAATCAGAGATATGGTACTGAATTCTGAATGACAGACCTCTTGTTATCCTAGTTTGGGGAGTCTCCTGAGTAGAGACTAATTGTGCCATAGCATATAGCAGTTTTGTAATCTAGAAAAAAAAAATGCTTGTCGGGGACTAGCACGAAACCACTAAAGTCATTTTATCAACTGCCTGAAAAGGAGATCTGAGCCACAGGTTCTGGAGGTGAAAAGTTAATGTTCTGGTTGCTGCTTCCAGCAAGTGTCTCCCATCCAATGGCAGTGAGAATGTGTTCTAACTCTTTTATAGCCCCCGTCTGATTCCACTGGAGATTTTAAGAATCATCACAATAAAAATGTTTCTGTGTCACTCTGTCCTTGAAAAAGCGCTGCCATTTAATTCACACTTATGTTTGTTGCAGAGAAAGCAGCCGCCGCCAACATAGATGAAGTGCAGAAGTCAGATGTGTCATCTACAGGGCAGGGTGTCATCGACAAGGATGCCCTGGGGCCTATGATGCTTGAGGTACCATACCCTCATTTTGGTTATGTACCTTGCACTGTTGTTGGTCTTCACATTGTTATGGTTAATTTTCAGGTGAATGTAATTTAAGGACCGTCTACACTTAATTTTTACTCTTAAGGCTTGAAGTACTGCTGACCTCTGGTGCTCACTAATATGCATTCATCTAGCTCCTGATTTCAGCATATATACATTTCAAAGTATCAATAGATAATTACATGAACCAGATTACCAGACAGCATTCATTTTGGAAAGCCATGTTCACAAGTCCTATTAAATTCCATGTTATAATTTTCATTTGAAATGTTCTCCCAATTTTTAGGTTTTATATGTGCCATATCCATATGCCTATATAGGCAGGTTAAAATTCAAGGACCAGATGGAGGTTTATGCTTTTTATTTATGCTGCTTCAAACTAGTTTATCTCACAAAGATGAAAACTGAAATAACAGGCAGAACTGTTAAGCATCACAAGTGTAGTGGTTACTCCCTGTTCTTTATTAACTCTGGGAAGTTTTATCACCAGACTACTGTTTAGAATTTGTGAAGTCTAGCTTTCCCTATTTTATTAACTAGTACAGTATTAAACACCAAGTGCTTTGCTGTACCTATTCCAAAATTAAAATTAAAGATGTAGGCTATGGGAAGATGAGGGGGAAAAATGTTGGTGAATATATAACAAGAAGCAGAGGAGCCCTGAGACATAAATTATGTCAGTTCTCAGGATAATTTACTCTGCTGATGATACGATGAGATTGAAAAGCACTGCATGGCTGGAAGCTGGGCAGCATTGCCATGTAGAATCACTTTTATCTTGTGGTAATAGCTGCACGTATATGAGAAATTAGGATTTTTAAAGCAAAGATAACCAGCGGTTACCCCTTTTTTTCAGTTGGTGCATGTGATTATTTTTATTTTTAGAAAATCTCATTTTGTGAAAATTTATCAGACACTTGGAAGGTGAAGGAGGCACACAGAAAAAATTAAAAATCATCTGACCCAATCTTTGTATTTAGAAATAACAGAATTTCTGGAGATGGACCTACTAGTCAAAAGACTCTAAATGACCCTGTGTTGTCCTTTGCTTATTTCTCTTAAGTCAGTAGCTTGACAGTATCCAAGTACAATTTTCAGGGAAAAAGCAAAGACACATTTAACCTGATTTTCCAGAGTCAATAAGGAAAGCTAGAGTGCTACTTCCTGCTTAGTTCTTAGAAGCAGATAAGAAAACTCAAACAAGGTAGACTATTTAGAATTAGATGAAAGAGATATGTTCTTGTGAAAATTTTTTGAATTATAAACAAAATTGATTTGAAAATTATGATAATCTAGATTATTAGGAAATTCCCAGGTATCTGCATCAGTTCCTTATATGGGGGAAGATTACCGTAGGGTGCAATCTGAAAGTCCTATAATCAGAAATCCTGAAAAAATTTGTGAGGCTTCTAAAAAGAAATATTTGGAGTAACCACAAGACTGTGATCTAAGCCCTCTGAGAACAAGTTCATTGATTATAAAAATCAGATCGCAGAATATCAGTGGGCCTTCTCTCATAAAATCAAACCAACGTTTTTACTGTTTCAAAATAGTCTTCTGAGAATTCTGCGTATTCAGATTTGAGCGAGTACTTATGTGGCAGGACTTTAGTGTTAAACATGTTAGAGAGCTAATGCTTGAATCTAGTGACTTTAAGGTTTGAATTTAGTCTTTATTCCTGTTTGTGTGGAATAATTTAAATAGGGAAAACTTGTTCTCGTTGAGCTGTTCCTAGGCATAGATGCACACTCATGCTTACATCATAGCATAGTGGTTGCTAGGCAACAAAACCAAATGTCAGCTTTTTTCATCAGCGTATCATAGTGTGCTTTAAAAAAACACAGTCTTATAAGATGAAACACTTTCACCTTTCAGTCATAACTTTGCTACAAATCAATCTTTCAATTGTAGTACAAAGTAGTGGGAAGCTCTTTGCATTTTGAAAAGGGAACTATAGGTAATATACTTATGAAAATCCCTGGGAATGTATATCTAAAGCACTTAGTTTGAAAGGACTCGTGGCACATAACCAGTCAACTGACTTACCTCCTTTCTCCCTTCACAAAGATACACTCGCACGCACTTACACAAGGTTTTCAGGGGTTGATGTCAACCTAGTATGGAAGTCCATTTCCATACAGTCTTGCTTTGCCCTGCTTATTGTTTATACCATTGGTAAAACGTGACAAAATATTTAAGAAAAACTTAAAACTGAATGGTGTTATTTTTTTTTTAAGAGCTTTTTACTGATGCCTTATGGTCATTTCTAATTTAAGAGAGCACTTAGTTTTGTGATGGAAATAGAATTAAAGATGGAATATATGCAAAGAAAGCTCACAAAACAGGAGCCTGTTAAACAATAACCCAAGGAAAAGCAAACTATGCCCCATCCATATATGTTGTTCTATCAACATGTACATGTAACATTCTTCTTAAAGATAGTAGCAAATCCATAGCATGGGGAAACCCAATGGCATAAACTGGGTAGACCAGGTGGCCTTGTTTCCAGGTTTTCCTGATCAACATCAAGCCTTTCCTAGTTCTGATCACTCACCTAGGCCATAAACCAGGATTCTGACAAACACGGATCAAAAAGGGAAAGGAAGAATCACTAAGAGAAACTCCCTGTACTCTCAACTTTTACATCACCACGGTGAACGTGATAGGATCAGATCGGGGTAAATGTTGAAGTAGAACATCCTGCTGCAGAATAATCATAAGCATGAGCTTTTGAGTCTGGGTCCCCCTGGATTCAGAGTCTAGCTCTGCCCCTGACTGAGTTCCAAAAGCTTATGCAAATCACTTCACCTCTTTAAGCTTCAATTTCTTCCTTCTCTGTTAATTGGAGAAGATAAAATATAACTTTCAGAATTGTAAATTTTCAGATGACACAGTATGTTTAAGGCACAGTAAACATGCTCATAGTTATTGTCATTATCTTTATTCCCTGACATGATCCTGGAGTCTTTCTGTCCTTCCCTAATCTAGATTGGAATGACAGCAACGAGGAGTGAGGCCAAGCCACATTGCTGGCAAAACGCTATCCAGGTGGTTAGGGACCTGCATCATGATGACCCAGAGAACAAACAATATAGGAGGGCACGACTATTTAACTTTCCAGTTCTCACTATCAAAAAACAAGGCCTCAAGTCCCCTTCCAGTTTTAAGACAGTGCTGGTCACGTCTCAGCCTGCGATCCCCATTGCCATATGAGAAAGATACTTCCCAGACCCCTTCCCCAAACAATAAAGGATTGACGTTTGAGAACACCAGCACTTCTTTCCTTTTAAACTCTGGCAGCTTTCAGGGTAGCAAAGCTTGGGGTTTGTTGTTTGTTTTGTTTTTTGTCCTTGAACTGGAGGAAAATTATCAGTGACCCTCTCCTCCCCTTGTATTACCTGAGAAACTTTACAACATAGTTACTTTGTATTGGGTTGGGAACATAAACATTCTTGGCAAGGTGGAATCCATCAATATAATTTGGAAAATACAGATAAATGCCTGTACTTAGTTGGCAGTAGTCATCTGATAAAATAACAGAGTAAGTGTTTGTCATTTAGTTTGCAACCAAGAAACCCTGATCTTGGCCCTCTCCCACTTACTAAGATGGAATAGTTGCACCGTAAGGAAATGTGCCCATTGTTCCCCAAAATTAGTAGAAGAGCGGCGACAGAGCACTCTCTCTTCTGTCCACGTGTAGGTGACACATCTCCCTCACAGGGGCCATCCCTCCATACCCACTGTGTGCCATTTTCGGTTGCGCCCTTCCTCATAGTTTGTGCCTCTTCCCTTAGGCCCTAGATGGGTTCTTCTTCGTGGTGAACCTGGAAGGCAACGTTGTGTTCGTTTCAGAGAATGTGACCCAATACCTAAGATACAACCAAGAGGAGCTGATGAACAAAAGCGTGTATGGCATCCTGCACGTTGGGGACCACACGGAATTCGTCAAAAACCTGCTGCCAAAGTCCATAGGTAAACGATGGTCTGCCGGATGCCTCGGCTGCCCCCCATGCCTGCCTGTTCTTGGTCGGAAGGGGTCACAGAGGACTGGCTATAGGGGATAGGAGTAACTAGGTAGTTCTTTAGAGACACTTTTATGAAGTATTCAAAGTCATGGAGAAGAGGCCATCTGCAGACAGTGATCTTGAAGGAATGATCAGGGTTGGGTTGTTTTTTTTTTTAATTTATTTATGATAGTCACAGAGAGAGAGAGAGAGAGAGGCAGAGACACAGGCAGAGGGAGAAGCAGGCTCCATGCACCGGGAGCCCGACGTGGGATTCGATCCCGGGTCTCCAGGATCGCGCCCTGGGCCAAAGGCAGGCGCCAAACCGCTGCGCCACCCAGGGATCCCCGGTTTTTTTTTTTTAAAGATTTTATTTATTCATTCATGAGAGACACAGAGAGGCAGAAACATAGAGGAAGAAGCAGGTTCCCTGCAGGGAGCCTGATGTGGGACTTGATTCCAGGATCCCTCAATCATGCCCTGAGCCGAAGGCAGACACTCAACCACTGAGCCACACAGGTGTCCCGGAATGATCATTTTGATCCTATATTTAAAGTACGTGAAGATAATTCAGAGAGATAGTATCCTGTGGCAGCTGCCTTCCTGGGCCTTGTGTCGTTGTTGGAGCAGTGCCAGCTCACTCAGTTTTGTACTTTTTCTCTCTGACCCTAAGAAGTAGGAGGTCATGATAAGTTTGAGATTTAACTTCCCAAAAACCCCCAAAATTTTGAGTCCTACTTATGAAGAGAGTATGCATGTGGGTGCATAGGGAGTTCTAAAAATGTTAGGGAACGAGTAGCATTTAGAGGTTCAGTTGCTCTCAGCCTAGGAGCCCTGAATGGGCTCTTTTATTTCCCAGGCCCTTGGGTGGCTCTGTGGGTGTCGCCATCAGACACTGCCTCCTTACCCACTCTCCCTGTTCTCACATTCCTGACTTCATCTCGTTTTGAAGATGCTGTCCAAAGGTGTACGTGATTATCGAGGGCCATATTTTAAAGTGGGCGGTTCACAGTGTACACCCACCTTAGTCGCTGCCCTAGACTGTGGCCGTTCCCACTTACTAAGTGGTTCCTTTTTTAATATTCTCACTTAGACTGATGACGCTAAGAACATCTTCACAGATAAAAGGAAGTGCATATTTTAGTACAGAATAAGGTCAAGTCCTGAGTTAGCAAGTATTTCTGTTCTTTTTTATCAAATGGTTTGAATTAGTTGGTCTTATTGTTACCACAGTAAATAGAAGGCCCTTTTATGGTTAGCTTTGCCTTGATAGACTAACCCTTTGTTCAAAGGGACTGCAACAGTAATACAAAACATGAATACTCATGTGAGATTCTTTTATTATATTCTCTAGTAAATGAACAAGAAAATGGGATTTCTTATTTCAAGTAACTAATATTTCAAATCTCTTCACTAATTTTATGACTTCCTCAAAGGACCTATACTTATTAATTCACTATTATTAATTCAGTTGTCTAAAGAGCTCTTTTCCTTACTTTATGTCATACTTTTTCTATATTTTAAAATTACTTATTAACCTAAGTTAATAAGAACTCTTTTTTTCTTTCTTCTTTAATTTCTTGGTGTAGTAGCCATTATGTAAATCAGCTTTTAAGAATACTGATGGTGGAATAAACTTCCCAAATGTCTGCACAGACATATAAAGCTAGCTGTGGTTCCTTCTGTAATTCTAAAACAGTTTCTTACAGTTAACTTGATGTTTCCTTTTTTCTTTCTGGGCTGTGTTTTTGTCTTTCTTCCTTTGCAACCCAGTGGCTATGGGTTTATTAGCATTGCATTCACCAGAACACTGAGGTGCCCTTTTAAGTGTTTTCCAACTAGTGAGTTTTGAGAATATGTTTGCTTATCACTGGCCCTTTTTTTGATCCCCTCTTTCATTGTCCTACTGGTTGTAATATTTTTTAGATAAAACATAAAGAACAGTAAAGAAAAGACAACCAAAATGAGGGTTAGGTTTGGTTCTGATTCCAGCTCTTTCAGTAGCCGAATATCTTTCTCATCAGTTTTCTCATCTGTAGAATGAGAAAGTTGATCTGGTGATCTGTAAACACCCTTCAATTCTCAAAATCAGTCATTCTTTCATTTCTCTTGGTTTCTCTAACACATCCCCCCCCCAAAAAAAAAGTGTCTTTCTTCCATGTCATTATCTTTCTTGAGCTAATACATACATTTCTAAGTATTGACTAAAGTAGAAGACATGTAAAGTAGTCTTTCACTTGATAAGAAAGAAGTGACATTAGCAGTGCATCCACAAGGATTTTTTAGTCTTGTTTTTCAAGATTTTATTTGTTTATTCATGAAAGAGGCAGAAACATAGGCAGAGGGAGAAGCAAGCTCCCTGCAGGGAGCCCGATGTGGGACTCAATCCTGGGACTCCAGGATTACACCCTGAGCCAAAGGCAGACACTCAACCACTGAGCCACCCAGGTGTCCCTAGGATTTTTTAATCTTACGGAGAAATTGTACACGAAACAAAAGAAAAAGCTACAATAGAGTAATTCAGCAACAGCCAAGTTAAAGATACACACTAAAATTTCTACAAAAGAACAATCTGTAAGAGGAGGCAGTGTGGGGATCTCAGCCTTAGAGCAGGGTACTTTTGGGTGAGAGAAATAGAGGCAGCTGGACACCTGAGACAAAGTAGCAGGAACGCAGGTGTGCTAGTGGGGATGGCTGGGGAGGCTCGTGCTGGCAGACACAAGAGATCTGGTTAGATGGGTACGATGAGGCTGGCTACTGAGATGCCATTTATCAGTTCAGATGGCCTTCATATCTCTAACTTAATGCATGCTGCAGTTGGTGCCAGTTAGAGATTTTTAGGCAGGGGGCAACACTTCTGAAGCTGGAATACAAGTAGGTTGAACCAAATTTCCAAGAAACCAGAGTAAGGAAAACCCAAACATGAAGAAGAACTGTGTTCTAGTAATAAATAAGCAAGGCCTGAACTTGAAGGAGTCAGAATGAAGAGTAAGAAGTATGAAAATTTTTTGGAAAATCCCAAGCATTTTCTGAAATTGTTAAAACACTTGCTTCGTTTTGTTAATTTGGTAGCAGCGAGTCCAAGGTTAGTTCCTTTATAATTGTCAGATTGCTTTTGCCTCGTTCAGTGAATGGGGGATCCTGGTCTGGCGAACCTCCTAGACGGAATAGCCATACCTTCAATTGTCGGATGCTGGTAAAACCATTACCTGACTCGGAAGAGGAAGGTCATGATAACCAGGAAGCACATCAGAAATATGAAACTATGCAGTGCTTTGCTGTCTCTCAACCAAAGTCCATCAAAGAAGAAGGAGAAGGTAGGGCCAAATCTGTGGGATATTTTATATATCTGCGTATTTATTCTTGCACTGCTTTTTTCATACTTTATTATCTAAAATGAGTGGCCACACAAAACTTTAGAAGTAGTTTCTTCATTCTTTTTTTCTTTTTTTAAGATTTTATTTATTTATTCATGAGAGACATAGAGAGAGGCAGAGACACAGGCAGAGGGAGAAGCAGGCTCCATGCAGAGAGCCTGATGTGGAACTTGATCCCAGGTCTCCAGGATCTCACCCTGGGCTGAAGGTGGCGCTAAACCACTGAGCCACGGGGCTTCCCAGTTTCTTCATTCTTTTTAACCCACTTAATTTTTTTGATAAATTCAATTTTTAAGTCACTATCTATAGAATATTCTGCATCGATGGTAGAATTATGTATCATCAATGTCTGTTGCAGTCTCCACTGGCTGCACGTGGCTGCTTGAACACTTGAAATTTCAATAATGCAACTAGGGGATCAAATTTTCTATTTTATTAGGTTTACATTTACATAGCCATATATGACGAGTGGCTACCCTACTAAAGCTCTGTCAGTGGTTAAGCTTTCCAGGGATCCTAGGCTCTTCCAAATGTCCACTGCAAGCTACTGGTCTTAGACCTAGAAAAATGTGCAAGTACAAACAATATTTCTCATATACTTTTCAGGAGTTAATGGATTCCATATAGTTTATCCATGGATTGCAGGGTCCAGAATATGGTGTAATAGAATGATACTTAAGAGAGAATGGAGATGGGAGTGTGGAATGGAGAGGATTTTAAACTCTTAAGTTCTTAGGCCCTCCCCCTTAATGAGATGCTGATGTAGCATCCGCTCCTATGCTCTCCAAGCGAGCCATTCCATGCTGCTGTCACTCTCTCGTACGAGGCAGTGCATGCAGAATGCATGCATAGCAGAGGAGAGAGGGCAGAGGAGCACTGGTGAATGGAAGCCTCATGGGTTTTATCATCAGACAAACCAGCTCTTAATTCAGCCACTTACCAACTCTGTGGCTTTGTGCAAGTTTTTTTGACCTCTCTGAGTGTCAGTTTACTCTCTTACCAAGTGATGTCAACAATACCAGTATCACAATGTAGTAAGCATCAAGTCAATATGCCTGAACCATGATTGGCATTAAATACTCCAGAATGGGGCGGGGGGGGGGGGGGGGGCGATACTCCAGAATATCACTGACTTACAATGGTTTGACTTACTTTTTTTTGATGTGCAAAAGCCATACACAGTCAGTGAATACCATACGTCAAGGTTTTGCATCCGGATCTTTTCCCAGGCTAGCCATAAGCCTATAATAATACTCTCTCAGGATGCTGGGCAGCAGACAGTGAGCCACAGCTCCCAGTCAGCCATGCGATCACAAGGACAAACAGCCAGTTCGCTTAAAACCGTTCTGTACCCATGCATCCATCCTGTTGTTAACTCTCAGTATAGTATTTAATAAATTACATGAGATGGCCAACACTTTATTAAACATAGGCTTTATGTAGACTAGTGCGTTTGAGCACATTTAAGGTAGGTTAGGCTAAGTTATGATGTTTGGTAGGTTAGATGCATTAAATGCATTTTCAACTTACGGTATTTTCATCTTAAAATGGATTTATCAGGATATAACCCCAGTGTGAGTTGAGGAAGATCTGTAGTTAATTTAAATATATATATATTTAATTATATATATTATATATGTATTTAATTATGTATATTCTATATATACACACATATATGTAATTTGTAATTAAAGTTCACTGAAAAGTAATAGAGTTCTCATAGATGTCATAATTTTTCAAAATTAAGTTTTTATATAAGTATGCAATGTTGAGGGATTTTTTTTTTTCTTTTTATGTAACAGACTGAGTACTGCTAATTCACCTATCTAGGAAACTGTTCTAAAGTGGTATAAAAAAGAGACTTGATTTTGTGCTGTATATTTAAACACTTTTGTACATTTAAAGTCTGGTTCTAGATGTTAATACAGTATGGCATGAGAGTAGGGTTTCTGAGCCATGGTATACTCAGGTTCGAATCCTGGCTTCACCAGTTTTGTATGGTGTTGGGCAGCTTACTTAAACTTGATGTTTTGATTTTCTCCTGTGGTGAATGGAGATAACACTAGTACCTGCCTGGTAGAGTTGTCACAAGGAATAATTGAATTGGTAGCCTCTAAAGCAGCTAAAAAGATGTCTATCCATAATAAGTGCTCAGAAATTTAGCTTTTATTATGTTGAGAGTAAGGATTACATTTATATTCGGGGTACATTACTGGATATATTTAAAGAAATTCTTCCCAGATTTAAAGATGAATAATCATAAATCAGTGACATAAGATAGGAAAATGATTTTTTAACCTTTTTCCCAGCATTTTTGAAATTGAAAGAGCTACACAACGTGCTCTGCATGTTACAAAGATAAATAAAACATTTCCCTGTTCTCTATGAGGGGAACACGGATGAATAAAACAATTGAAGTGGTAAGAAATAAATGCTTAGCATTGGCTATATGAGAAACTAGCCAAGGCTGAGCTTCTAAACTGTAATGCAGCTGCTCTGGCACATGCTACACTTTCCAGGATTTGTTCTCTAAATTCCAATCTAGACTCAGTTTATATTCTTTGTTTTAAATTGCATATTGCCATCCTAGGAGTAGTTACATGGTTGGGTAGAAGGTGTATCTAGTTTTCCTGTATGTGGCAAACCAAAAACTCAAGAAACAAACCTTGACAAAGCAGAGTATCAGATTTTAGTTTTCCTCATTTGGGTACTTAATGTTGAATTAGGCTGGTTGTTACTATCAGCTGGTGAATAAGAAGGGATTACGTGCTCTTCCATCGATCACTAAGGAGGTAGTTTCAGATTATTAAGCTAGTATGGTGGGTCTACCCTCACAGCATGTGTTGTGTGGCTTCAGCAGTGCATCTGACCTGCCCCAGCTCATACCACAGAAGACCTACCCTGTTTCCCCAACTGCTCCCCACTCAGGTGGGGAGAGAATGAAGCCAGTGAGAAGCAGATACAGAGTGTTTTGTCATTCCCTCCCTCATTGATATACAAGGTCGTGTTGTCATAAATACATTTGAGTTTGTTTGAATCACTGCAAAAACCTAATATAACCATAAACGTATGTGATTAAAGATTTGCAGTCCTGCTTGATTTGCGTGGCAAGAAGAGTTCCCATGAAGGAAAGACCAGTTCTTCCCTCCTCAGAAAGTTTTACTACTCGCCAAGATCTCCAAGGTAAATTTTCTTTCCATAGAAGACTGAAGAAATCATTTGAGACTCTCTCCATATTTGTAATGCAAGGACTCCATTCAGAAGACTAGGAAGAAGCTGGGAATAGTGACTGGTACTGGGGCAGAAGTGTCGAGGAGATGCAGGAGAGAGAGGGAAGGACATTTATTTTTACTGTCTACCCTTTTGGCCCATGTACTTGCACTACCTATTCTAAATAAATAAATTTTTATCTTTTAAAATGTTAATCATTGCCATAAATAATAGATCAGTATGTAGGTGTAATGCTTGCTGTTATTTAATAGGCAAGATCACTTCACTGGATACTAGCACCATGAGGGCAGCCATGAAACCAGGCTGGGAGGACCTGGTGAGAAGGTGCATTCAGAAGTTCCATGCACAGCACGAAGGGGAATCTGTGTCCTATGCTAAGAGGCATCATCATGAAGGTAAGCATCTCTACGTGGTATTTCTCTTGAAGTTGATTTTGCTATGTTACTGCTTCTACTGGGAGCTTTCTCTGAAACAGTGATACTGAAGTTCACCTCAGGAAGCTTGGACCTGTTGACTTTTTTGTGTTCATACATATTTGCATCATCTGGCCCAGAAAATGTTGCCATCTAAAGGAAAATTTAATGGAATCTGAAAGACAGAAGAATGAGATAAATAGGAGATAATTTCATAAAAATAGGAGAAAGGAAAGGGAAAGAGGTCATTTTCTCTGATTGTAAGGCTTCTATCTCTCTCTCTCTCTCTTTCTATATATATATATATATATACATATATATATATATATGACTACATAATAAGGTACTATTTCATATCAAAAGAAATCTCTGAATCATAAGGAAAATCTGGAAATAAGAATGAAATGAAATTTGTGAGAGCAGCTGAATTCCTGATAGAAGTAACAATGGGATCCCAAGCCCTCCTTCCAGATCATGACCACTGAAGACTGCCCCTCTGTTTCTAGAAGGCCAAAAGAAATGAAGTGATTTGTCTGAGGTCACAGGAAAGCTAGACTGACAGCTAATAAGACAGCTAGAAAAAAAAAAAAAAAAAAAAAGACAGCTAGAACTAAACCCAAGACTTCAAAGTCCTATGTCAGTAATAATAGCAGCCCTTACCGAGCACCTGGTCTGACATGTTCCTTCTTTCCAGTGTCTTGACCCTCAACATTCCTGGGAGGTAAGCATTAGGACTCAAGCTATAGATGGGGAGGCAGAAGCTGGTGAAATGACTGGCTTGTGAGTGTTCAGTTATTAATTGTCCACACTGGAGTTTAATTGGAGGCACATCCTGGCCATCACTCTGCTGTGCTGCTCCCAGAGTTCTTCACACAAAATCACATTTCCTCAAGTGCGTTCTGGTTTTTTGTTATATTGGTGAGGACAAAGCACTTATTAAGAACTCAGTGGAGGAGGGAGACTTCTCCTGGTCTTTCAGTCCTCCTTTCAAGGACGCTGTATGTCCTGGCAGGGAGCACTGGGTTAGGAAGCCTGGGTTCACCAGGAAGGGACCATGATGCCCATGATGGATGGGGGCAGCAGGGTGTGCCTTGTAACTCGGCTTGGCAAATTGTCCGCATTTTGGCAGAAAAAAAGCCCTAACTCCTCGTCGAAAACAGAGTTCTAGTGTGTCATCTTCCATTTAATGTGCATCTGTGACCTTAGCATTTTACCAGTAATGTTTGTATACTTAAACTCTGTGCTTTGGGCAGCCCTGGTGGCTCAGCGGTTTAGCGCCACCTTCAGTCCGGGGCATGATCCTGGAGACCTGGGATCGAGTCCCACGTCGGGCTCCCTGCATGGAGCCCGCTTCTCCCTCTGCCTGTGTCTCTGCCTCTCTATCTCTGTGTCTCTCATGAATAAATAAATAAAATCTTTAAAAATAAAATAAAATAAAAATAAACTCTGTGCTTTAAGATCACTTATGAAAAAGTACATACCATAGTAAGTGACCCCTCTCCCCATCTCATTTTTTTCTCATCATATCTTTTTCATCTTATTTATCCATCTTAGAAATAAGTACATAATCCAGCAATTTGTGCCTTTCAGCATTTTTCTCTAAGTTGGAAAGAATAAGGAAGTAAAGATTCTATATTTGGCAGAAATCAGTGTTTAACCTACTATTTCACTAGATCTGGCTTAAAATTTAAAAAATAGTAATGATGGGGCACCTGAGTAGCTCAGTTGGCTAAGCCTTCCGACTCTTGTTTTGGCTCAGGTCATGGTCTCAGCATCATGGAATCAAGCCCCTAGTTCAGCAAGGAGTCTACTTCTCCCTCTCCATCCCTTTCCCCCTGCTCTCATGCTCTCTTGTTCAAATAAATAAATATTGTTTTAAAAGATAGTAAGAAATAAATAATAAGTAAAATTTTAAAATCACCATGAGCAAACACATTCAATGTCCTTGAGTCCTGAGTAGCAATGACCTACACTCAATTCTGTGGTTTCCTGATTCCTTACAAAAGGGTTTACAGAAATGTACCAGGCAGCATGGTAGGCTTCCGCAGGTGGGACCCACTGAAAAGAAACTACAAAATGTAGAAATACACTACATCCAAATGTGTGAAGTAGATAAGATCGAAGGTAATCAATCACATTGAATAAAAATCTAAAAGTTTATGTTTTAATGGAAGAGCTTCCTAAGTGAATTCAGGTGCATGCACAAACATATCTACTTAAGTAGAGATGTAGACCAAAGAGAAAATCTTAAGTGATTACAGATGAAATTCCAAAATTTTAAGCTATTGAAAATAGGAATCCCATTATAAATATTGTATTTATTCTGCCTTACAGGAACCTACTCATTGTGCAGAAAGCAAGATATACATACATACAGTAATTCATTGCTAGTACTACCACTTCAGAGTAACTTCATGCAACAGTTGATGGCAGAAATACCTAAATTATGCACGTAACTGAAACTGCAGAGGGGATTTCATCAGGGAAATTGCTCAAAGTAAAATTTTACCAAGAAAACTCCAGATCCATATTATGTGTCAGTGACTCCCTCTCTCACTAACTCACTTGTGACAATTTTGTGAAATCATGAATATGCTCGGTCTGGCTGTTCTTGGAACTAGCTATTCAACCCACAAAATTTGTGTAGAAGATTATGTGATAAAAACATGGTAGTCGGGCAGCCCCAGTGACGCAGCGGTTTAGCGCTGCCTTCAGCCCAGGGTGTGATCCTGGGGACTCAGGATCGAGTCCCACATCGGGCTCCCTGCATGGAGCCTGCTTCTCCCTCTGCCTGTGCCTCCCCCCCCCCCCCCGCCCTCTGTGTCTCTATGAATAAATAAATAAAATCTTTAAAAAAAAAAAACATGGTAGTCTTCTTAAAATGGTTTAAGAGGGTAACCAAATTACATGGCTACTTTTTTTCTGAATCAAATGTTCTTTTTTTAAAGAAATATTCTTTTTTGATAGGCAGTATTTGACAACTTCAAAATATAGTTGTTTTAAAAAGATAAATCTGAAGTTTTAAGAGAAATTACATTAACCCAGTTGGTATATGTTATATGTTCTTCTGTTGTCTCACAAATGGAAACAACCAGATTCTTTATTCAGAAATTAAACTAATTCCCCTTTTATTGTTTCAGTTGCCTATTTAGCCCTTTTGTCCTCTGAAAAGATTTTTCTGACTGTTTATCTTTACTTCCTGTTGTCCTATCCACAGAAATAATACTTCTTACATACTGAGAAATAGAATGGGGATAGTATTATGAGATGATGAGGAGTAATAACTTTAGGAGGAATATTCAGAGAATATATTTAATATCCTAAATTTTTAATATAATATTTTTGTTAGTTTAAAAGAAACTTAAAGGCAAATTATACACTTTAAAGGTATCATGTTTATGCATTATATTGTTTTCTGATATTTTGAACAAATCATTGAAAACTAGTTTTGAGTCCATAAATGATTTACACTCTTTTTTGCATTAGTACTGAAGATTTTAAAAAGAACATAGTTTGAGGGTCCAAGCCTTATTTTAAAAACAAAACAGTACATTGAACTTATTAGCTTTTTGAGTAAAAAATAAATGTGCTTTTAAAATGTTAAAATGCTTCAGTATCATGAAATAGTACTTAGACTCTTGTTAACATGCCCATAAGAAAATATGAAACTTAATGAAGTTTATTACTATGTCTTATCCCACCCCCACTCTTTGATCTTTTTTTTTTCTAAACATGCATTCTGTTTCCTTGCTTGCCTACAGTGCTGAGACAAGGATTGGCGTTCAGTCAAATCTATCGTTTTTCCTTGTCCGATGGCACTCTTGTTGCTGCACAAACGAAGAGCAAACTCATCCGTTCTCAGACTACTAATGAACCTCAGCTTGTAATATCGTTACATATGCTTCACAGGTAATCCTAGTTATAAGAAATCACTTTTCCTTCCCCAAGTCAAGAGGAAATGGTACAAAAGCAACAGATCACCCTAGAGCTTTCCAGCCTTGTTAGACATTTCTGCTTATCAGCCCCAGGCATGTAAAATATAAAATTAAGTTGCTATTAACTTTTGGCTAAAAGACAATTTATGATACTAGCAAAGTAGGGCTATACTTCGGATTTTTGTCTTAATGCTAGTGAATTTTAAACCCAGCTGGAAGAACACAGGCTAGCACTCACTTGGCTCAGACATGACCACCTATATCAGAGAAGGGAAAATTGATCAGTTCCCAGGGAGACATGTGTGATTCAGAACTATTGAAGCCACTAGCATGATTTCTGCTTCTGTGTGCTGAAATCTAAAACTTTCAAATATATATACTTAGAGGGAATATTTTAGATTTTTTTTTCCTCAGGTTTAAATTAACTTCTTGACATAAGCCTTTAAATTGAAAGGTAATAAAGATTTCCATAAAAAACGAAAGTGCAGAAAATTAAATGTTGACTTTAAAATAAATGTCATAAACTATATTGTTTTAGAGCACAAATTTAGGAAAATGATTACGTTTCAAGTTATATATAAGTATTTATGTATGTGCTATATAAAACTTTATGAGGTACTATCAGAAGATACATAAAGTTGCACTGGTTAAAGAGTCGCCTTTTATTACATTTCTTGATTATGTACTTTCTTATTTAGGGATTAAAAAAAAAAATCAGGCAGCCCTGTTTGCCAACTGTTAATAAATCTGACCTCAAACCGAAACAATTTGAAAGTGATTACAGATGTGCCAAATTTCACCCCCACCCCCACCCCACCCCCCAGTGAAAGCTGATGTTTGACAATTTGTGAAACCTGTTTTGTTTGGATTTGTGAACACATGTGGTAACTCACTAGTGACTGCCAAGGCTGTAAATTAAAGCTCATAGGGTTTGGGAAATCACCTAGCCCAGAAAACCTGCTTTTAGTCACTAGAAAGGAGTGGATTGGAGTTGTCTAGGCGTTGGAGAATAAGATCACAGACCAAGATCACTCTGTAGTTCTGTTTCTTGTTGTCTGTTTTGGAGGCTCTTGCTTTGACTTGCAAGGGGATCTGTTAGACAAGGTGATCTAATTCTAAATACTTTTGGTAACTTTATCAGCTCTAGAACTTGTAGCCTTTCTAATAGTTAGAGGTGAGTTTCCCCCTCTCCCCCCGTATTGAGCCAAGTAGTATACCTCAGAGCTCTCTGGCCTTACAGACGTGTCTATTGTTAGGAATTGTAATCTGGCAAATAATTGAAGACGGCTCTACTTGTTTGGGTCATTCCTTTAAGAGGTAGTACAAGTTCTCAGTTATTCCTGATAATATGTCATGTAATGAGAAAGGAGATATTATGTAATTGGAACCTCTCTAATGTCTTGTCTAGTTACTACGGTGTCAGTACAGTAGTAGTTGAATTTAAAGATACCCCCTCTGTAAAACCGCAGACATCTTAATGAGTTGACTGAAAAACATCACTCTTGATCGAAAATTATGCATGTTCGGTCTTGTCCATAATTGCAGATTGTTTCATCAGAGTATTATCTGTCCTTTAAAAATAGTCTGTTCTTTTAAAGAAAAGAGGCCATCTCATTTTTTAAATTAATAACAACTTGCTAAATGTTTTTCCTTCTATATTTCTTTCCTCGTTATACAGAGAGCAGAATGTGTGTGTAATGAATCCGGATCTGACTGGACAAGCGATGGGGAAGCCATTGAACCCAATTAGCTCTAGCAGCCCTGCCCATCAGGCCATGTGCAGTGGGAACCCAGGTCAGGACATGACCCTCAGTAGCAATATAAATTTTCCCATCAATGGCCCAAAGGAACAAATGGGCATGCCCATGGGCAGGTTTGGTGGTTCTGGGGGAATGAACCATGTGTCGAGCATGCAAGCAACCACTCCTCAGGGTAGTAACTATGCACTCAAAATGAACAGTCCCTCACAGAGCAGCCCTGGCATGAATCCAGGACAGCCCAACTCCATGCTTTCGCCACGGCATCGCATGAGCCCGGGAGTGGCTGGAAGCCCTCGGATCCCGCCCAGTCAGTTTTCCCCTGCAGGAAGCTTGCATTCCCCTGTGGGCGTTTGCAGCAGCACAGGAAATAGCCATAGCTACACCAACAGTTCCCTCAACGCACTTCAGGCCCTCAGTGAGGGGCATGGGGTCTCCCTGGGGTCGTCGTTGGCTTCACCAGACCTAAAAATGGGCAACTTGCAAAACTCCCCCGTTAATATGAATCCTCCCCCACTCAGCAAGATGGGAAGCTTAGACTCCAAAGACTGTTTTGGACTTTATGGGGAGCCATCTGAAGGTACAACCGGTCCAGCAGAGAGCAGCTGCCATCCTGGAGAGCAGAAGGAAACAAATGATTCCAACATGCCCCCGGCTGTGAGCAGTGAGAGAGCTGATGGACAGAACCGACTGCATGACAGCAAAGGACAGACCAAACTCCTCCAGCTGTTGACCACCAAATCTGACCAGATGGAGCCTTCGCCCCTGTCCAGCTCTCTTTCGGACGCCAACAAGGACTCCACGGCTGGCTTGCCCGGCTCTGGGTCCACGCACGGGACCTCGCTCAAGGAGAAGCATAAGATTTTGCACAGACTCTTGCAGGACAGCAGTTCCCCTGTGGACTTGGCTAAGTTAACGGCAGAAGCCACAGGCAAGGAGCTGAGCCAGGAGGCGAACAGCACAGCTCCCGGCTCAGAAGTGACAATTAAACAAGAGCCGGTGAGCCCCAAGAAGAAAGAGAATGCACTACTCCGCTACCTACTGGATAAAGATGATACTAAAGATATTGGTTTACCAGAAATAACCCCCAAACTTGAGCGACTGGACAGTAAGACAGACCCTGCCAGTAACACAAAATTAATAGCTATGAAAACTGAGAAGGAGGAGATGAGCTTTGAGCCTAGTGACCAGGTACGTTTTGTTACATGTCCTCTCAAGTATACGAATCTATATCCATCAAGGATTTTCATGGGGGCATTTTGAGGCCTTGGGTGTTGTTCTTACTGGGAAACACCTAATTCTCACTGAAGCTATCTGTTTCAAACACTCCTGTCTAGCAACAAGTGACATTGTCATAAACCCAGGGTAGGCTGACCTTTCTTATTTTTTATTTTTTTTTGTACAGGACCAAGTGATAAGTATCTTAGGCTTTACAGACCATACAGTCTGTGCCACAGCTATTTGGCTCTGCTGCTATAGTGCAAAACCAACCATAGACCTTATACAAACAGATGAGATTGCTGTGTTCGATAAAACTTTACCTACAGAAACTGATATTTGGATTTTATACAGTTTTCATGTGTTACAAAATACTCTTCTTTTGATTCTTTTTTCAATTATTAAAAAATGTAAATCCATTCTTAGCTCAGAGGCCATAGGAAAACAGGTGGTGGGCAGGATTTAGCCCACAGGCCAGCTGTATAGTTTGCTGACCCTGTTAATAGAAGATGCCTAAATTGGAGATAATCACGTCCTTGATACTGGCTTTGTCAGGACAGACTTAATTAAATTATTTCCCATTTACCTTTCTCTCTTTTTAATATCAGAGTTTGGTTTCCAAACTAATGAAGATCATCGTACCTCTCTTTATTGTCAACTGATACTTCTGGTTAATGTTAAATTATTTTATTTTTTGAAAGAGTTACTTTTGACATAATAGTTTGGCATAAGATGTCTCATGGGGACTCGGTGACAGGCTGGATTAATGATCCAAGACTTCACCCTGCATTATCAACTCTCTAATCCCTGGGAATAACCCTGTACTTTAAATCTTTTAAGTCATGATTGGTTAACAAATGAAGAAGCTACATAGGCCTTTCTACTTAAAATGGTTTAATAATTTGTCTTGAAATTTGTTTTGCAAGTGGATAGTTTATGTTCACTGTCTTGGGGGACTAGGTGTGGATGGGGAGAGAAGAAAACAGTACTCTCTTACTATAATCTTGAACTCTGCTGAGTCAGCAGAGGCTGGCCCAGGGGCAGGTCTAGGATTGAAAGCTGGAATCAGGAGAGCTGAGGCTGTATATGCCCTTATAGCTGGGCTCCATCCACAGCTCTAAGCACTTAGCTTCCTTTATTTCACTTTGATGTCTTGGCAGCTGCTACATTCCTAAAGACAGATAGGATTTTTTAAAACTTTTGTGCCCTTCGGAAGGGAAGCATCCTAATTATATAATCATCTTTGATAATTAATCCTGGAACTTAGATGTTAGTGCAAGGTTCGATAATACAGCTATTCTGTAATGCTGTAAAATCAGTAAATGGGGAAAACTCAGTTTCAACAGAAAGTTAATAGCAATACGTTGGATTAAGTGTAGTCTGAAACCAGATTGACAACTGTAAATGTTTTAATCTTTTGAAGTTTTACTAGATTAGAATATGCAGAGCTAGTGGCAGTTCAGAGTGGCAGGCACAGATACAGTATCTGTGCCTGCCTGTGTCAGGTCTCCCTAACACATGTTAGAGGGCAAGATGGTGACTCATGTGAGCCACCTTAGCTAAGTGGCTGGCCCCTCCCTCCATACACAGAATTTATTTCTATCCTAGGCCTGTGGCCCTAGGGACTTAGAGGGCCAGGGAAGGGGGACACTGTTGGCATTTCTATATTTAATGTCTGATTACGCTAACTTCAGACAAGAAATTGACCCAAAACAAAGAATTTTTTTTTAAGTCCTTGAGTCACTTGCTGTTTCTAATTGTTGTTTAGCAGAAACATTTTTCTAATCAAAATCTTCTCACCTAGAGAACGTAATCAGCACAAATCTATTATTTTGGGTAGACCAAAAAGTAATGTGTATACACACACACACTATTTTTTTTTCTTAATGAAACCAGTCCCTGGTCTCATCCTCCATTCACTCCCATTTAAAAATAAAACTCCACCAAAAAACACTGCTTCAGAGCAAATTTAACATTGAAAACATTGCAACTTGAAAAGAAAAGTTACCACAGGAAGTATGCATTACCTAAATTTAGATCAAAGTTAGAATGACTTATTTGAAGGAAAAAACAGTGATTCTTTTCCCTCCTGCTCTCCCTTCACTATTCCCAAAACAGATTAATTGTATCTCCTTTGAACTGCTGTACCAGTTTGTTAAAGTTTTTCTTTCATTTCAAGGGAATACAAGTTTTTTATTTAATAAGATAAATGGTTAGAGGCCTGAATTACACACTTAACTGTCTTGTTATTTTGACTCAGAAAAGAGCCATTAACCAAGCGTGTGTTTAGCCTACCTATAACTTATTAAGGACAGGAAGTACTTCGATGGCGCTATTATACCTAAAATAGCGTTCCTTACTGGGTAGAGTATTTAAATAACATTTTTTTATATGGCATTTCGTCACCAACAGGAAGCAATGTCAGAAAAATTTCCAATATGTTTACCGACTTTTAAGTCACATACTTATTTACCCAGTGGAGTATGTTGATAGTCTTAAATTCTTTCTGATGCTACCAGGCCACTTATAATGAGGGCTTAGAACTAGTCTACAAGGAACGTCTTGTAGACGTTTCTCCACTAGAAAGGAAAGCCATATTTTAAACTGGTAATGTCCTGAAAATTTCCCTCCAAATGTGGTAGAATTGTATTACCATCTTTTAACAATTTTACCATTTTAAAAATAATTCTATGTTAGGCAAATGTGGTAAAATTACACTTTTTATTTAAATTTTTGAAAAGATGTTTTATAACTTATTAAAATACTTATGTTATTAAAATGCATGTACTCTTTATATTTCCTTCAGAGGACCAGTTGATTTGACACATGAAAAATTCATAAAACCAGAAAAATGAAAAATTAAAGAAATCAAGTCCAATTTTCATTTTGTAGAACTTTTATAAAAATCTTTCTGACTCATTTTCTGCCTGAAATAGTTTAAACTAACTATTCAAATTGATGTGGCTAATTTGAGCATTCGAATAGATGCCTAAGCAAAACTTTGAAGAATCTTGGCAAAGCATTTTAAAGGAAGGCATTAATTTTTTTGTCTTGTGAAGAAATGCCTAACAGAGTAGACACGGACTAGAACTTTTTTTGGGGGGGGGTGGACAGGGAGGGGCATATTTGATCAGAAACTTAATGTGATCAAATCCGTCCCTTCCAGAACTACAAAAGAGAATGCCGTAGTTGTCAGATTTTATTGCCAAACAGCCAAAGGGGTTATAGTAGACATTCTGAATTTTATCTCCTTGATGAAGAACATTTAAAGTACACTTAAGACAATTAGATGAATGTTAAATGCATACTCCAAAAATTAACAAGAAATAAACACATGCAAAACAATATTATCTCTAAAGGGGAAAGTTACATAAGGTATTCTTCTGGTGGTAAGCTGGATGAATTCAAATAGTGTCCATAGTTATGGGGATCCAAAGAACCAATTTCTTTTGAATATACACCAAGAAGTTCCTGCATGGCTTCCTTAAGACAAAGAAGCATTTAATTACTTGTCAGAACTAGACTGACCCACAGTTGAATTTGATCGGCTCTTAAAATGGCAGAGATTAAATCAGTTTTAATACATTTTTTTAATAACATGCTTTTTAAAAATAAAAATCGAGCAGCCCCGGTGGCTCAGTGGTTTAGCGCCACCTTCAGCCCAGGGCGTGATCCTGGAGACCTGGGATCGAGTCCCACGTCGGGCTCCCTGCATGGAGCCTGCTTCTCCTCTGCCTGTGCCTCTGCCTCTCTCCTTGTGTCTCTCATTAATAAATAAATAAAATCTTAAATAATAAAGTAAATAAAAATAAATAAAAACCAAGGAAAATATTGGATTTAAAATTTTCTAATTATTTGAAATTTAAAACCCAATAAATTGACTTAAGCCATCCAAATATGGTTTAATAAATATGGTTTGGTTTTTTGTTTTGTTTTTTAGATTTCATTTATTTGAGAGAGAGAGAGCACAAGTGGGGGGAGGAGCAGAGAGGAGAGGACAAGCAGACTCGGCTTGATCCCAGTACCCTGAGATCATGACCTGAGCTGAAGGTAGATGCTTAACCTCCTGAGCCACCCAGGCACCTCGAACATCCAAATATATTTTAACATCTTATATGTATAATGTTAGACTTATTCTCAATTTGTAGATTACAAAGGAAGAATCATGAATTTTGTCATTAGAACTCTTTGAAACTATGCTGATAATTATTTTTGTTTGACATTTTTTAAAGGATAATTTTATTTGCATGGAAAGAGCGTAAAAAGGAAAGGTAGGAGTCGGTACAGGCTGTTGTTAATCTACATTGTAAAAACTTTCTTTTACACGTATCTGGGATTAGGGGCAAATATAAGAGCATTCATTGAGGATAATAATATATATTTATTATTGTTTATATGAACCTATTTATTTTGATGTTTCTCATCCACGGCAGTCTGCAAAACTTTCTCAAGAAGCAACTTATTACTTACTTACTCTCTACTTCCTCCCTTTGCACCCCCAATTCCTCCCCACACACATATAATGAGCTTCAAGGGCCACTTTTTAAAATACTCTACATAAGGCAGCAGCATAGTAGGTAAGCTTGGTTTTATAGGACAGCAGTAAACATCAGTTTATTAGACTCTCTTATCTCTATAGGTATTTGAATGATACAATTACAAGGATAGCATGGATTTTTATGAAATATTTTTCTGCGAAAATAATGGAAATTACAAGAATTTCTATGAGAAATTTAGTTGATCCCGGGAAATTTTCTTAAATCACAAGTTAACATGGTTGACTCAGTGTCCATTACTATGTTCCAGGCACTATCCTTGGAGGACAATAAATGTTCATAGTGATATTTATACCCTTTGTGTTTAGCAAAACATGATAAAGATAGATTTACAATGGAGTCACTTTACATGTACATTTAACTTACACAATATCATCATTTAAAAATGATCAATTCAGAAGAAAGGAATAGGTGACTATGAAGTGGTTAAGTAGTGTGAGCCTATCATTTTGCCCAATAAATATGTACCCTAGCAGAGTGATCGTGAGATGAGCGACAGGAGTTTACTGGGTGTTGGTACTCCTATGGCTCTAAGAGTGTGAAAATGTAGCCACATGTTTTTTAAACACACAGCTCCTACATACACGACATCATTTAGGACTCAGATAAGAAAGAGTGGTGTGCTTCCACGCTAGAGGAGAACCTGACTGTGTTGCCCTTGGAGGGGACAGAGATGTGCATTGAGATGTCTGCTGAGGGAGTTTTGGGGTTTTGTTTGTTTGTTTGTTTGTTGTTTTAAAGATTTTATTTATTCATGAGAGACACAAGCAGAGACCTAGACAGAGAGGGATAAGCAGTCCTAGACATTGGGGAGCCCAGTGCAGGACTGGATCCCAAGACCCCCGGGATCATGACCTGAGCCAAAGGCAGACACTCAGCCACTGAGCCACCCAGATGCCCTTCTCTAAGGAGTTTTAAGGTTCATTTTATCTGTCTGTCTAGACTTTGGGATGTTAACGTTGGAACCCAACCCTTACCTAAGATGTATTTTTCCCATATTTGATGCCTCCATCTTTTGTTAGAAATGTGTAACTAAATTAGAAAATGGTCTTGTAATTGTCCCAACAGCACACTGGGAATCTTCTAGGAATCAAATAAAATGTCACTTCAATTTATCTTTCCTAACTTGAGAAATATGTCCACTAAGACTTCCCATACAGTTATTACATGTGCCATAAATTGCAAAATCTTTAGCAAATCCAACATCTGCATGGGGAATAGGAGTTATAGAATAAAACCATGAGCCCTTTTGCTTCAAGTGTACCTCTTGTCAGATATAAACAATTTCATTTGAATTCCCTCTGTTGACAAAATGTCTAGTCATGGCCAAGCAAGGATTCAAAGTCCATCCAGTGATTTTGGGGAAATTACCTAACTTCTGTGTTTCCACCCACACATCCTAGAAATCATTCTTACCACTTTCTTCATTAGAAACTACTAACATTTAATTTATCCATTTTCTTGTCTTGTGGGCACTGCGTGATTTTAAATACTTGGCACATGGATAAGTTCTACTTAAAGAATATAAAATAGGTTGAGCTTTCTGGAAGACAAGTAGTAAGTATGAGATAGTGATGGTATTTACTTTTCTTA
The DNA here is from genome assembly GCF_018345385.1 of Vulpes lagopus. Classification (NCBI taxonomy): domain Eukaryota; kingdom Metazoa; phylum Chordata; class Mammalia; order Carnivora; family Canidae; genus Vulpes; species Vulpes lagopus. The sequence continues at coordinate 61,096,795 of NC_054832.1, forward strand.
TTTTGATGTTGGTAATTGAAATGAACTTACTTCAGTAAAAAGAAGAGCCCTGAGAAACATCATTCTGCCTTCTCTGAAGCCAGGTTAATAGAATCTATGCATGGGAACACCCATGTTTTTATCCTGCTTCCCTACATTTTGTCACCTAAGCTGGTGAGTGACTAAGAAGGCCAGTGTCATTTGAAACTGAAAGTGCAAGCAGGAAAAAAAACACCAGTCAAATTGAGAAGGCAATGCTTAACTATTCATGATTACTTTGAGCTTATTTTGTTTTTTACCCCATACTCTTACAAAGAGAAGTCCTAGAAGGAAATAACCATTTACAAAATACTGATGTAGTGTAAACTTGAATCATATTTTTTTTTACCAGTTTTTTGTCGTTATTTCTTAGAGAGTGTTAGCCACAAAACCTAGACCTGCACTATAAGTCATAATACACTCAGTTAATTAGAAATACACATACTCATGATTGATTGAATTATTAGCATACAATAAAGAGGAATTTATACATTGCCAATGAATCACAATGCTGGGAGGGAGCTTTCTAATTCATCACCACTCTTTTCTAGATGAGGAAATTGGGGCCTAAAAGGTTAAGTTATTTGGCCTTTGTCAATTTAATTTTTTAAAATGATCAATTCACTTGTTAGATGAGAGGTGTGCATGAGTGTCTGCATCTTTTGTTTGGCTGTGGTGGTGCCTTATGCCAGTGAGGTCTGTAATTGTAGCTGGGGCTGTGGTGCCCACACTCAGGGCAGGACTGGATCAACTCTTCTGTTTGTTCACTGCAGCCTGGCAGTGAGCTGGACAACCTGGAGGAGATTTTGGATGATTTGCAGAATAGTCAATTACCACAGCTTTTCCCAGACACGCGGCCAGGCGCCCCTGCTGGATCAGTTGACAAGCAAGCCATCATCAATGACCTCATGCAACTCACAGCCGAAAACAGTCCTGTTACACCTGTTGGAGCCCAGAAAACAGCGCTGCGAATTTCACAGAGCAGTGAGTATGAGATATTGATGGTTATGCCAAGAAATTCCCATATAATCCCCATTAGAAACAGTGATTATTAAAATCTGATACAAACAGCTTAGTCACTTCAAGGTTTTTGTGGTCAAATAGCACCATCTACTGTCCTGGTTCTTCAAAACACCACTCAAAATGGACTCTGGTGAACATGGCCTTCCAGCATGCTCTTGTGGTTAATCAACACGGAGTGAGCCTGACCTACATAGATAAAGTTCTTTGGATGATTGTCATGTCTCCCTTTATTTTAGCTGCTGCCTTCAGAAATGGAGTTTAAAATAGACTTTATGTGCCTTAATATATAAGTGGATACTTTAAACGTAGAAAATTAGAAAGTTAGGCTGACTTTTTAGGAATAAAATGCTATTAAAAATTCTTAATATTTAACCATAATATGTGAACAGGCTACACACATTAAAAATATCCTATTCCTTAGGAATAATTCTAAAAATACCAGTTCAAATGGAACTTTATCATAAATGTTTTTAAATGCACTTTAATAAAAAGCTTGAAGACCTTAGACTATTTTAGAAAAATATATTTTTTCTATCATTTATTCTTTTTATTTTAGATTTCTAAAGTTTAAAGTAAATTATTTCTTCACCATAATCACTTAGTTTACAAACTTGATATATGTAAAGTCCAACAGTTTTGAATGGAAGAAATTATATTTCCTGTGCAAAGAGATGTGATTTACAGAAAGATAAATGATGTCCTTAGTGTTCACTTGGTGAACAGAATGACTTTTCCCTTGTCAGGTACTGTCTGATTCAGTGCTCAGCATTTGTTCTCAAACCAGAAATGGCAACCACCAACCAAATCACAAAATATCTTTAATTACTAGATCTTTCCTCAAGTGATTCTTGATTATTCTGGAAGGGATAAAACAAAATAGTTTGTTGTCCTCTCTCAAACCTCCATGTTTCTTGAGGAATGGAAGGTACTTATGGACCTCGGGAGATCACAAAGTCAAAGAACTGGGGAGTAAGAAGCACACTACTGGGTTTATGTTTATGAACCAGAGGCATTAATTATGGGCAGCATGGGAACTCATGCTTTCTCCTCTGTCCCTCCTGATGTAATCAGATTGTTGAGTGCTAAACCGAGAGCTAAACCTGAGGGAATCCAATTCAGCATGTACATAATTTCCATTCTGAGCCCTAATTCTTCTAAATGTTTTATTTCTGTTATTAATTGATAAGAACTTATTTATTTTGAATGTACTGTTTCATACTATGTTTATGTAATCCAGTGAAAAGAAAATAATTGGTATTATTTAATAAAGTAGCTCTAAAAATTGTCATTAATAATATCTGATACTTTTAAAATGTAATGATGTTCTTATCAAATTATTGGTTGTCTATATGATAGTATAGTGCACACTACCCAGTGGATTCTTGTCAGTCATCCGTAAGAATCCTTTCAAATCTAAATGTGTCCAGAATTTAAAGAAGCTGTTTTTAGAAGATTGAATAGGGCCCTAAAGCTTTAATACTGACTTCAGGGGGCAGAGTTCACACTTAAAAGATAATAACTTCCAAGGCGAGTAGATACTTTTAACCTAATTCTACTCGCAGGAAAGGCCAGTTAAGAAATAATAGGTCCAAACCACGTCTGGGTTTGGGGCTGTGTGCAGGAGACGTTTATAGCTTCATAGCTGTGACAAAGCAGTATTCCTGAACTCTAATACAGTGACACATATGGACAAGACCATACGAGTGTTTGACTCAGCAAATACAATTAAATGTTAAAAAATTAGCATTGGGGCGGGAAATATATGGTAAATAATAGACATGAGTTATTTTTCTTTCTTTTTGCAAGATTTGTTAAAAGTCGAGTAAGAGACTTGATTAAATTACGAGTCCACATTTTGGTGCTGCCTGTGGTTTTTTGTCTGTGAGTTTGTCTTTTATTTAGGCAGTTGGTCCCTGATGTGCATATCTCTGATACTTTACAGACAGCATTTTCCCTGAACACTACTTCTGTTGCTATTCTTTTTCATTATCCTATATTAACCTTCAATTTTCATTTGTTTTCTCCTTAGCTTTTAATAACCCACGACCAGGGCAACTGGGCAGGTTATTGCCAAACCAGAATTTACCACTTGACATCACATTGCAAAGCCCAACTGGTGCTGGACCTTTCCCACCAATCAGAAACAATAGTCCCTACTCAGTGATACCTCAGCCAGGAATGATGGGTAATCAAGGGATGATAGGAAACCAAGGAAATTTAGGGAACAGTAGCACAGGTAAGGGCTCAAATGCACTGTTACTTTATTGGTGGGTTATTTAACTTAACGATGTATTCATCCACATCCAACTAGTAGAATTTTCTAAATGAATTGTTTTATGTTAGAAATGAATACTAGCACGTAAGAAAATTCTACAAATTTTTACTGCGAGAGTGGCATGCGAAGCATCGAAAGCATTCCAGTAAGCCGACCATTTTATCTGTGACCATTACTTTTACAGGATCTCTAATCATTAATCCTACAGCATAGTCTTATTTCTTCTATTCCAGTTTACCACTCCAGATGTTATAGTGTTATGTGTGAAATAATTTGGTGGTTGCTAGTATCTCATGTAATCTGTTGATAATCCCAAAACTTCCTATTAATCAAGGATTTGTTTTTGGAGAATTTGAGAATGAAAGTTTATAATGCAGCTAACTTTTCATACTTATAAATGATACAGTTCTTTGGAAAAATAGTAATTTAAAATTAAGAACTTTAAATGGTAATATGCTTGGCTAAAGAGTACCTGGTCCAGGGCTCACTTTTTGAAGAAGGATGACTTTGCCTGTAATCTGTTTTGGACCTTGACCTGCTGTAACTTGAGGTGTCTGCCAAGTTACCTAAGCTCATTTGCTGAGTGGTAATCAGTGTCATAGCAGCTACCGTATTCCCAAACTTCCATCTAATTAAGGCTAGAAACCATCTTAACGGCAATGATCGCTATTACCACCACGTCCTGTACGCTATAGTATCTATTTATCACAGATCTACTAGCAGGATTCTGAGTTTCCTAATGAAGAACTGCTCACAATTTACAGCATTCTTCCTTTGTCAAAATGAAGTACTCAGGACAAAAGCATTGAAAGAAATAGATATTATAAAAATATGAATTTTATATTTTAAAATAAAGTATTGATTTATATAAACAAAATACCGCTTTATGCAACATCCTATAACAGAAAAGGAGCCAATGACTTAATTAAAGGTTCCTCCTTATTAGCAGAACACAAAGAAGACCTGAGTTCTTATAAGGAGGAATTTAGAAATATACCTGTTTTGAAATCTGGACAGCCTAGAGATAACTGGTGTCCAGACTCTGAAGATCATACAATGCCTGTGCTTTGTTTCAAAGAAGAAAAAGAAAAAGCCTGAAAGATATGTAGACCCCAGTTACTATAATTGCATGAATATTGTTGAATTACAGGTCATTTTTCCTTCTGCTTTCTAGACTTGCTATAATCTTGTTATATTATTTAGAGGCTAGATTTTTGGAAAAATACAGTGCCTTTTCTCCCATAATACATTTGTGTAGTTCAAATTTAATCTTCAGATGTTTTTTAAAACATGTATTATTCTCTGGGGCACCTGGGTGGCCCAGTTGGTTAAGCATCTGCCTTTGGCTCATGTCATGATCTCAGGGTCCTGGAATTGAGCCCCTCTCCCTGCTTGTGCTCTCTCTGTCTCTCTCAAATAAATAAATAAAATGTTTAAATAAAATTTTAAAATTGTATATTACTATAATACTCTAACTTTTTCAGTGAACTTAATTACCTTTTATTCTTAATAATCCTAATGTAGCACATTCTCATTTCACCAATGAAAATCCACCCACAATACATGTACTCTCCATTTCTTAAATATACTCTATTTTTAGTTATCATAATTAAAAGTAAATGAAAGCAAGCCATCTATTTGAAAGCAGCACTTCTATTTTTTAAGATTTTATTTATTTGAGAGAGAGAGAGTGCACAAGTGGTGGAAGATGAGAGGCAGAGGGAGAAGCAGACTCCTTACTGAGCAGGGAGCCCAACTGCAGGGCTCAATCCCAGGACCCCAGGATCATGACCTGAGCCACTCAGGTGCCCCATAATGAAAGCAGAACTTTTATATATCCATCACTAAACATTTCAAAATGAGAGGTTCTTACTTGGGAGTTTTTCCCCTTTAGAATATCAAGTCTTAGCAAATATTTAGCGACTGTCAGCATTCCCAGGGGCTAGGCCAGAGAGACCAAACACTTGATCCTGCTTGGAGTATTATGCTCTTATTGTTAAGTGTGGCTGCATAACTATTAATATCTCAAGTGTAAAAGGATCTTTACCAATCTGCCCTAACCCATTCTAGAGCTATATAATTAGGAATGTGGTAGTCCAGGTATATTGAAGTTAACCTTTAAAAGTAGGAGTCTCTTGCCTTGGATATAAAAAACTGTAGAAGAAAGATCCTGTAAATTCTTCATGTTTTAGAGGCTACCATGGTCACTTTTGAAGCTTAACAAATTATAATACTCTGAAAGGGATTTGAGGATTTAAAAACCTGACATCATAAAAAATTTAAAATTAAAATTAAAAAAATAAAAACCTGACATCAGCTTCATGGGATATTCTGTGATTTGGGTTTATAATTAGAGTATTGATTATCAGTTTAAACCTTGTTTCTCTTAGCCGTACCTCCCTTTTGGAAAGTAAAGCATTGACGTGTAGATCAGCTAATGTGATTCACTTCCTGAGGAAGGAAGTTGGGGTTATCCACACACCACAGCACCTGTTTCTAAGTACATATGGGAACAATCTTAACAGCTTTTCCGAACTCTAAAGAGTGGCAAGTCTGTGCTTTGAAAAACTGTCGAAATTGCCAACTCTTGTTTCTTAGCTGAGGGTCCGTGTCTGTCCCAACGGGGGCGTTAACTCTTGGGCTGTGTATTACAGAGTGATTGTCTTATACACAGTAGGCTCATCTAGTGTTCATACGTGCTGACTATGTTTTCAGTTACTCCATGTCTCAGTTTCCTTTGGCTTGCCTACAGGAATGATTGGTAGTAATGCTTCCCGGCCCACTATGCCATCTGGGGAATGGGCACCACAGAGTTCTGCTGTGAGAGTCACCTGTGCTGCTGCTACCACCAGTGCCATGAACCGGCCAATCCAAGGAGGTATGATTCGGAACCCAACAGCCAGCATCCCCATGAGACCCAACAGCCAGCCTGGCCAAAGACAGATGCTTCAGTCTCAGGTCATGAATATAGGTAAGATAGTTGTAGTGATTTTTTTTTTTTAAGATTATTTCTTTATTTGAGAGAGAGAACACGGGGCGGGAGGGGCAAAGGAGAGGAAGAAGCAGGCCCATTAAGCAAGGAGCTGACACAGGGCTCAATCCTAGGACACGAGATCATGACCTGAACAGAAGGCAGACTCTTAATAGACTGAGCCACCCAGGTGCCCCTCTAGTGCTCTTTGCTTTTAATTTTCATGCTTTCTTAGAAAAGAATAACAGCTCCAAAAATTATTTTAAGATATGCTCCTCATTTGCAATTTAGGTGATTCCCCTCATATCAAGCTGTCATAAGTGAGATTTTTGCTGGAACTCTGTATAGAATCATAGAATCTCAAAAGCTTTCTAGTTACATTAGAGAACCAACTACCTATGTGATGTATTTTTATTAAATTGTCTAATCTCAACTTTTCTGGGAAGTGAATTGGAGTATCATACTGTAAATGTTATATATATATATATATATATATATATATTTTTTTTTTTTTTAGTATTTCAATGTTACAGAATTGGTCCTAACTCTGGGTGATTATCAGAATCATCTAAGGACATTAAGATGCAGATTCTTGAGCCGCCATCCTAGACTATTAAACCAGACTTTCCAGGGTCCTCTCTGAAGGTACAAGGTCTTCTAGACTATCTCACGAAACATGAGGATCACTAAAATTCTTTTTTTTTTTTTTTTAAAGATTTTTATTTATTTATTCATGAGAGACCGAGAGAAGGCAGAGAGATAGGCAGAGGGAGAAGCAGGCTCCTCGCAGGGAGCCTGATGTGGGACTTGATCCCAAGACCCCGGGATTATGCCCTGAGCCAAAGGCAGATGCTCAGCTGCTGAGCCACCCAGGCATCCCCAAAATTCTATTGGATACAGTTCATGTGTTATTAAAATTAATGGCCTGATAGATTATATGATACCATTTGTATGAAATGCCCAGAATAGATAAATTTGTAGTGAAAGAAAATAGATAAGTGGTTGCCTAGGGTTTGGGGTGTGGGGAACATGGGGAGTGACTCCTAATGGTCATGGGGTTTCTTTTTGGGGGAATGAGAACATTCTAAACCCAATTGTCATGATGGTTGTACAACCCTGCAAATTTACTGAAACCCACTAAGTCATATACTTTAAATGGGTGAATTATGTGCCATGTGAATTATCTCTCAGTAAAGTTATTTAAAAAAATTCAGCCCTGGTGGCGCAGCGGTTTAGCGCCGCCTGCAGCCCAGGGCGTGATCCTGGAGACCCTGGATCGAGTCCCACGTCGGGCTCTCTGTATGATGCCTGCTTCTCCCTCTGCCTGTGTCTCTGCCTCTCTCTCTCTGTCTCTATGAATAAATAAATAAATATCTTAAAAAAAAAAATTCATGGTCTGAAAAAAAAATTCATGGTCTGTACAACTCACACTTGAGTGATATTTCCTTAATCACTTACATTAGCCTTCTTCTAAATCTTGCATATTAGCATAATTCAGATAAGTTAATGTTTATGTACTTCTTCATATACTTAGATGTTGCGCAATGAGTAAGCACTAAATCATTATCGGAAAGGTACCAGGATTGTTTTGACAAGACAACGCAGAATTCTCATCCTACTTCTGGCCTCCGCTTTCTTACCTAGTTATGTAATTGCTCAGCACATTTTGACTTGTTTCTGAGAGGTGACGTTCAGATAGCCTTCCTGCAGAGAAGGATGAGTGGTTCAAAATGATGAGTGGTTTCCAAACATAAATTCATATGCTTTGAGGCTGCTATGGAACAATGCTAAAAATGACCAGATTTTCATGTAAAATTAAACTGGAAAATTTTTTAATGTATTGATTCATTCATTTAAATATCATAATTAAGGGGCACCTAGCTGGCTCAGTTGGTAGAGCATGTGACTCTTGAGTTCAGGACCATAGTCAAGTTTGAGCCTCATGTTGGGTGTAGATGCTACTTGATTATATATATATATATGTTTATATATAAATAAATATATAACATAATTAATAAATTCCTTATATCCAGAAATTGAATTTGTTCTCCATATTTCTTTATTTTTTTAAGATTTTATTTATTCATTCATGAGACACACACAGAGAGAGGCAGAGACATAGGCAGTGGGAGAAGCAGGCTGCCTGTGGGGAGCCTGATGCAGGACTCAGTCCCAGGACCCTGGGATCACAACCTGAGCCAAAGGCAGTCATTCAGCCACTGACCCACCCAGGTGTCCTTTCCTGTTTCTTTATTGAAGGGCACCTCACCTGGCCTTTGCGCTTTATTGTGTAGCTGAATTTCTCTGATTTTCAATAAGTTCAAAAAGCCATGAACTCGGGGATCCCTGGGTGGCTCAGCGGTTTAGTGCCTGCCTTTGGCACAGAGCGTGATCCTGGAGACAGACCCAGGATTGAGTCCCAAATCGGGTTGCCTGCATGAAGCCTGCTTCTCCCTCTGTTTTTCTGCCTCTCTGTCTCTTTCTCTGTCTCTCTCTCTCTCTCTCTGTGTGTCTCTCATAAATAAATAAATAAAATCTTAAAAAAAAAGCCATGAACTCAATAGAAAATTATCTATTGTCATGGAAGACAGGTCTACAGGTGATGATAACAGCAGAATCCTTAAAAAGCTCATGTCATCCATTAGCTTTAAACCTCTAAAAAGAGGTTTAGAAAAAGAACTTCTAAGAAAGAGCACATCTGAGTTGTCTGGGTCTTCTTTCTATCCCACCCTGTCTCTTCTGGAAGAGCTAACTGAATTACAGTTAATAAAAGTTCAGGAACAAGGAGGGGGATCTAGCACTTCTCAGGAATGTGGTCCAGGACCCTGATGCCCTTTCAGGTGGTCTGCAAGGCTAAACTATTTCCATTATACTAAGACACTCCTGGCCTTCTTCACTCTCAACTCTCACAAGCATACAGTAGAGTTCTAGAAGTGATAGGCTGTGTGGTATCGCCTTGGTGGGATGTGGGAGCACATAGGAGGCTCTGGCTCTCCTCCATCATCCAGACATTAAAGTGATTTTCAGAAATGTAAAACAATGCCAGCAAAAGGTTTTTTTTTTTTTTTTCATTTTTTTATTTAAGAAACTTGCTTATGTTAACACAGAGTGGTTTTATTGTAATTATTTTTAAATGAGTGAATAATTTTTTTTCTATTTTCCAATGTTAATTTCCCATACAGTAAGTAAGTATCAATAAGATAAAATCCACATAAAGAAAACTGAAAGGTCAGGGTGCTGGAGTACCTGGGTGGCTCAGTTGATTAAGCCTCCTATTCTTAATTTTGGCTCAAGTAGTGATCTCAGGGTCATGAGATGGAGTCCCCCTCAACTCCCTCCCCCCAAGGGCTCTAACTCAGTGGGGACTCTACTTGAGATTCTTTCCCTCTCCTGTGCTCCTCTACCCTGCCCCCTTGTGCTCTCTCTCTCAAAAAAAAAAGAAAAAAGAAAATTAAAAGATCTTCACTGCAAGAAGTTTAGAGCTACCACTCTAGATATTGCCTAAAATGGGTGAAAAGCCTTGATATTTATTGCCTTTGTTTCTATTTCAGAACAAAAATTCGGTCTTACTATTTTCAACTAATTATTATTGCATCTGCCTTTTGCATTTTATGTAAACCAGGTATTTCACTTGATATTACATAGCAGAAATAGGCATTCCCTGATAAAATTTATAAAGTTTTGGATTTTTGTCTTCTCTGTTTTTAGGGCCATCTGAATTAGAGATGAACATGGGGGGACCTCAGTATAGCCAACAACAAGCTCCTCCAAATCAGACTGCCCCGTGGCCTGAAAGCATCCTGCCTATAGACCAGGCATCTTTTGCCAATCAAAACAGGTGAGTTCTAGCACCAGGAGATCCAAGAGAATAATGATTCATGATAAGGTCTAGAAGTTATTTTAGCCCTCTGCTAGTGTTATTCTTTTCCTCCTAAATAGTTGGTCCTGACCAGTTTTCATGTATTCAGATTATATCATCAGTTCTTAGGCATGGAATGTGGGAGGGAGAAGTCTAAAAATCAGACCTAGGGCTGTCTGTAAAAAGTTATAATTTGGGGTGTCTGAATGGCTCAGCCAGTTAAATGGCTGCCTTTGGCTTGGGTCATGATCCCATGGTCCTGGGATCAAGCCTGGCATCGGGCTCCCTGCTCCATAGGAAGCCTGCTTCTCCCTCTCCCTGCTGCTACCCTACCCCTGCTTGTGCACTCACGTGCTCTCTCGCTCTCTCTCTCTCTCTCCCTCTCTCTCTGTGTCAAATAAATACAATCTTTAAAATAAAAAATAAAGTTATGATTTAGTTGGAAAATAAAAGATATACATTAATAACTAATATAAGGTACTGTGTACTATAAATGCCATAAGAGAAATAAAACTAGACAATTCTGTTAACATACGTTTTACCACTTAAAAAATAATAGTAAAGGCAATATAAGATTTGGCAGGAAGAGTAGATTAGTAATAGAACAGATTTATAGAAGGCCTTAAATACCGAACTCTGAAGAATTCATACTTTTTTTCATTAAGCCATTGAAAAAGTTTTTTGAAAAAGGAAGTGGGATGTGGTCATGTTTGATAGAGATTTTTTGGTTCTGATTATCAGTCTAATACTTTTCATTTCTTTGTGGGTGATCTTTTCCCTCTATTTGCTTTTGAAATATTCTATGTATTTTCTGTATTGTACCTTTACTACAGGGTGTCTGGATGTGGATTTAGTTATACTGCTTGGTATTTGGTATGTGCTGTACTTTTTTTAATTTGTAGATTCTTGATTTTTCTCGTCAGTTCTGGAAGATTTATAGCCATTATCTCTTTATGTACTACCCCCTCGCCGTTTTCTCCATTCTTTCCTTCTGGGATTCTGGTTAGACATATCTTACACCTTCTCTGCCTACACTGGCTTTTTAAAATTTTTACCCTCCAGGGACATCTGGATGGCTCATTTGGATAAGTGTCCAGTTCTTCATTTCAGCCCAGGTCATGATCTCAGTCAGGGTCGTGAGATCTAATGCAGAGCCAACTCAAGATTCTCTTTCCCAAGATGCCTAGGTGGCTTAGTGGTTGGGCATCTGCCTTTGGCTCGGGTTGTGATCCCTAGGTCCTGGGATCAAGTCCCGCATTGGGCTCTCCACAGGCAGCCTGCTTCCCCCTCTGCCTATGTCTCTGCCTCTCTCTGTGTGTCTCTCATGAATAAATAAATAAGAAATCTTAAAATTAAAAAAAAAAAAAAGATTCTCTGTCCTTCTCCCTCTGCCCTCCCACCCCCCAAAATAAAATCTACTCTCCATATTTCAAAGATTTTATTTATTTATTTAAGAGAGTGTGAGCGAGAACAAGTGATGAAGAGGAGCAGAGGGAGAGGAAGAAGCAGACTCCCCGCTGAACAGGGAGCCTGACTCAGGGCTCCATCTCAGGACCCTGGGATCATGACCTGAGCTGAAGGTCAGATGCTTAACCAACTGAACCACACAGTTGCTCCTGTTTTTCATTTCTGAAACTTTTATTTGCCTGGTCTGCTTTTCAGTCTCATTATTTGCTTATTTTTGTGATTCCATCTTTATATCTTTAAGCATTATATTTCTTTATCTGATAATTTGAATATCTAGATTTCTTAGAGGTCTAAATCCAATATTGACTCTTGCTCGTGAAGGCCTGTTTCCCTTAGTATTTTGGTAATCTTGCATTGGAAGTTCATAAATTCATCTTGGTCAGTGAAACATCTAAGGTTGAAATTGTGGACACTTTTCTTAAAAGCGAATTTGCAGTGCTCTCTGCCAGGGGTGGGGGGTCTACTCTAGGTTCCCTCAGTTCAGTCCAGCAGCCTTCAGTTAACTCTTTTATTTTCCTTTGACCCAAAGCCCCAACTCTTACTGCTTTATGGATAAAAACACACCTATCACCAGTGGCTCAGGATGCTCAAGTTTTAGCTCATACATATGGTTTCTGTTTTGTTTTGTGTTTGCCTCTTTGAGAGTCCCATTATTCCTTGCAAAGCCAACATTACAATTGTGTTATATGCATAATCTCATTAAGTAGAGCACAGATAACCTTGAGCCTTAGGTGATGGTACCACTTGGCTGTGTAGGTGAGCAGAGAGCCCCTATGCAGAGAAATGGAAGCCTAAGCCAGGGGAAGCCTGGGTGGCTCAGTTGGTTAAATGTCTGCCTTCAGCTCAGGTCATGATCTCAGGGTTCTGGGATTGAGCCCGTGTTGGGCTCCCTGCTTGGTGGGAAGCCTGCTTCTCCCTCTCCCTCTGCTCCTCCTTGTTGCTTATTCTCGCTCTCTTTCTCTCAAATAAGTAAATAAAATCTTTAAAAAAACAGAAGAAGCCTAAGCCAGAGGACAATGTAGGAACTAAAGAATGTGAGCAGTGTTTTGCTGGAAGTAAATTTGTTAGAAAACTTAAACTAGGGCAGCCCGGGTGGCTCATCGGTTTAGCGCCTGCCTTCAGCCCAGGGCCTGATCCTGGAGCCCCAAGATCGAGTCCCTATCGGGCTCCCTGCATGGAGCCTGCTTCTCCCTCTGCCTGTGTCTCTGCCTCTCTCTCTCTCTCTCTCTCTTTGTCTCTCTCTCTCTCTCTGTGTTTCATGAATAAATAAAATATTAAAAAAAGAAAGAAAGAAAGAAAGAAAACTTAAACTAGGGGTGCCTGGGTGGCTCAGTTGGTTAAGCATCTGCCTTCAGCTTAGGTCATGATCCCAGGGTCCTGGGATCGAGCCCCAGGTTGAGCTCCCCACTGAATGCTTCTATCTCTCCTTCTGACTTGCCTCCTCCCACACTCATGCTCACTCACTCTCTCAAATAAATAAATAAAATCATTTAAAAAAAAGAAGAGAACTTAAACTATAGCAGTTTGGTCTTGAGGTTCATATATAAAGAGTTGGAATTGAAGGCTCAGTGAGGACCCTATTGCAGACAGCATTTGTCCTCTGGAGATTATTCTAGTTTAAAATTATGTAATATTTTTATCAAATTCACAGATAATTAAAGTCAACTGTATTTCTGAAATTTCATAAAAGTAGAGTATATTTCCAGAGTTTCTTACTTGTTTTTCTTTTTTTTTTTTTTTTTCTTTTTTTATTTATGATAGTCACACAGAGAGAGAGAGAGAGAGAGAGAGAGAGACAGGCAGAGACACGGGCAGAGGGAGAAGCAGGCTCCATGCTCCGGGAGCCCGACATGGGATTCGATCCCGGGTCTCCAGGATCGCGCCCTGGGCCAAAGGCAGGCGCCAAACCACTGCGCCACCCAGGGATCCCTCTTACTTGTTTTTTAAAAAATACAGGTTTCAGTGACACCTAGGTGGATCAGTCAGTTGAGCATCCAACTCTTGGTTTTGGCGCATGTCATGATCCCAGGGTAGTAAGATTGAGCTTGGAGTGGGGCGTCGTACTCAGCGGGGAGTCTGTTTAGGCTTCTTTTCCTCTCCCTTTGCCCCTACCCACACTCACATGCATATGCTCACTCTCTCTAAAATAAATAAATCTTTTTTTTTTCTTAAGATTTCTTATTTATTTATTCATGAGAGGCAGAGACACAGGCAGAGGGAGAAGCAGGCTCCATGCAGGGAGCCTGACGTGGGACTCGATCCCGGGTCTCCAGGATCACGCCCTGGGCGGAAGGTGGCACTAAACCTCTGAGCCACCTGGGCTGTCCTAAATAAATCTTTAAAAAAAAAAAAAAAATGTGAGTTTCAGAGTGAGTCCTACTCCCAAGATGTAACACTTTTGTCACAGTCAGCATTGTAGAGCTTGGAATAGTGGTGTGGTGTCCATCTTCCTTTCTGTATCTTTTGGGAAAGTAAAGGTTTCAGGAGATTCAGTGAAATTTAAAAACAAAATATCAAAAGATGAATATGAACCCAGCACAGTAAGACACATGAGGAAAAGTCAGGGGCTAGTTATTTCACTGAAAGAAAAGATTAGGAAGGGGCACCTGGGTGGCTCAGTCAGTTAAGTGTCTTGCCTTCAGCTCAGGTATGATCCTGGGGTCCTGGGATCGAGCCGCTCCCCCTACTTGTAGGTGCTGTCTGTCTGTATTGAGCATGTGTTCACTCTCTCTCTCTCAAATAAATATTCTTATAAAAGAGGAAAAGAAAAGAAAGCGTTTCATAACTATCTCAAGGAGATAAAGGAAGGTTGGTTGCTTACCAGCTATATTCTTTTCACTGAAGGGGAGAAACTAGTGTTTCCAAACCCTACAGTGCCTATGAATCACCTCTGGGGTCTCATTACAAGATAAACGCACTTTTTAATGGGGCCCAAGGCTCTGCATTTCTGAGGAGCCCCAGAAGATCCAGCATTGCTGGCCCTCCCACTGCACGCTGAGCAGAAAGGAGGCAGCAGAAGGGCAGACAGAGCAAGAACCAGGTGCGGTCGCTGTGGCTCTCCTGGGACTAGCCCCGGAGCTGACGTGCAGGCCTCCATCCCTGGGTCGGCTGGGGGGTAGGGCATCGTGCAAATAACCGCTGTAGTCATACTTGGAAGTAGTACTTTTTCAGGGTTCTTCCAGTTCTTTGAGTATAATTTCAAAGTGTCAGCGAGTGTTATGTTTTTTCTAAATCTGTTTATTTGATATGTTGAAAAGCCACCCATTTCCATGGAAACTTGCACATCATAAAAATGTAGCACAGAAATTAAATCCAGCACCTGATAGTTGTTTGGAATGAAATGTCAAAGATTAGTTCCTAGGGAATACTAGGCCCGAAGTTAGGATTTTCACTGTTGCCCAAGCAGATGAGCATTCTGTTAAGATGGAAGAGGGCCGGCGTTCGTGCTAAGCCCGAAGACGGTAAGCGCGTTCTGCTTGCTGGGCAAGCTTCTGTGACCGGGCGCCGCCCCGTTCTGCCGTTACTCTGGTTACGCTGTGGCAGTGTTCTTTGTATGAGAACTGTGTGGACAGAACATAACATTTTCATCACTTTTGAAGCTATTTCAGTTTTTCCAGCCCCTCATCCTCCATCTTCATTCTAAATAATACAGTTGGGAAGAAATTTATGACCCACTTTAGAATAATCTTACTGTCCTAGACATTCGGAAGTGCTGGATAACAAAGGTTCTAACCACATTTCTCTTTGAAAAGAAAAGAAAAGCATCCCCTTTTTTGAAATCCCCTTCCCTAAGTATCATCATTAACATTTTATAGTTTTACTGCCTACCTGTTTAGGGGTAGGTTTGTAATGTTTTCTAATCCCAGCATTAGTTTAGGTACACATTTCAAAAGGACTGCAGGTTAGTCCTTAGATCTCAAACATATTGTCATATTCATGTATTTATAGCTGAATTTCCATTTTCTCTAATTCCATCGTGTCTTATTTTCCTTGATGTAGTATGTAAAAGAGATGTTTGAAATATAGCCCCATATTTATGGATGATTTTTTGAAGCTTTCTGTTAAATTTATAAAAAGTGTTTTTTCCTCTTGAAATACAATAGCTGCCTTCCTTGAAAAACTTGCTTTCACATTAAGTTCAAAATTTCTGAGTTAATTTGGTTTTCTTTGGTTTGCAATACATCTAAATAAAGTTCCTTTTGTTTATTTCTTATCATGTAGTAGCTGTTACTTTTTGTGGAATTTTGAAGATATGAAAAGTAATGGTAACTGTAGGGTTTCTCAAACAAGAGCTTAGAACTGACCTTATTCCCCTCCTTATTGCCAACCATACTCTTTTGCTAGTTCATAAATAAAAGTGTAGATTTCAAGAAGTGAGGTTTCTATTGGCGATAGATTTATCTTTTGCTAGCTTATAACTTAATCATTTTGCGCCAGCCTATGGCTTGTTTGTGTTCTTTCCTTTATTCCTTTGAATTTCATCCTTGTTTTGTGTCAGACACTGTCTAGATTGTAACTGTATTTGTAATTGCCCAAAATGCAGGGTAATAAGTAGGCATTTATAAAGTTAAGATTAGAAGCCTGGATCGGTGTTTTTTCCATAAGCCAGCCATATTAGGGTGTCTCTAAGGGAAGTGAGAGAAGTCATGGTATGCTCAAATTTATCATTGTTTCAAGCCACAATGCAATGTATTTTTCTAAGTATAAGGTATGATATCCTGGCTAGATCAGGAGCCTTTATTTTCATCAGCTGGAAATTTACTGAACCCATGTAGTTTCAACTAGTAGGCCAACAAAGAGACTTAAGATCTCCTCACTGGGTACAATCTAAAGTTGACATTTTTATCATAAATACCAGTATCACTTTTAAGTGGAAAAGAGAGGAGGAAGCATGGAAAGACAGGTCTTGGCCTCATAGTAGTATGAAAGGCATCTCCTGGAAAAAGATCAATTGCCTAGGGTGGCTGGGGCTCACAGGGAAGTTGTAGACGTTGGGTGTGGAAAGGTTGGGCTTTACCAAAATGTATGTGTCCTTAAATTCTACCACCACCACCTGATCAGGGACTTAGACATTTTCCTGGAGAGTTGAAGTGAGAATTTGAAGCCAACTCAGTAAAGTTTCTTTTAGGAAAAGGAACCTGGCAACATTGTGTAAGGAGAATTGAAGAGAAGTTATAAGCAGGAAAATATCTTGAGAGTCCCAGCCTGAGTCAATGAGGGGCTTGGCCAAAGTCGGAAGGCCTGGAGGTACTGTTGTACTTCTCAATGTAGATCATGCATTGGTTTGGTGTTTTGTTTTGTTTTGTTTTTTTTGTTTTTGTTTTTGTTTTTGTTTTAATTAGGAAAAGCAAGGAACAAGAATGGATTATTTTATTATCCTGGAAATTGTTTTAAATGCAAATAAACTTTTGCATTGGTTTGTTTTTTTCTTTATGCATTTGGATATATCTTTCCTAGGGTAGAGTTGTCTTGCAAAGGGCAACTGTGCCTCCCTTTCCTTCTGACACTAGTTTTCAGTCTGATACAAAACTGGAGAGTCTGGGTTTGTGTGGAACCCGCAGCCTTCCCAGAGTTAAGAGAGTAGACTTCGCCTTATCTTGTCATCAGTGAAGGGGTGTGCTTATGTGGGAAGAAACAGAATTTGAAAATTAGGAAATAAAACTAGACAAAGAAAATCCTTTACTGCCTTATTTCACTAGCATCTTTGGGGAATGAGGTCCAGGTATAAGCGATCTGGTAAGTAGAAAGCATCCACTCTCGGCTGACCTGAACTCCTTTTTTTTTTTTTCCTGAAGTCTTTTTTTTTTTTTTTTTCCACGAAATTTACCACCTCCAAATATTGGTTACTCCTTTGGGGAATGCCCTCCTCTTGTTGCTTCTGTGACATGCGGTTCTGTGGTTTTTCTCCTCCTTGTTGGCTGCTTTCTTTTCTACATCTGCTCCTTCCTCCCACTCCCTAAGTGGAGCAGCAGCAGAGTGATCTGATCACACTTGTGTTTAAAAAACTTAATTCTCGGAGAGAGCGGATGCCAGAGAAGCAGGAAGGGTAAGAGGAAACATTTCCAGTAATGATGTCTTACTGAGAAGCAACACAATGATAGGGAGAAGAGGCAGGTGTAGGAAAGGCCCCAGAACAGCGAAGCATAAGGCCCCAGGAGCATCTGTTGCCTTTAGCAAGGCAGGAACGTTTGAATGGAACTGGCTGGCTGCGCAGCACACCCGCTTGGCTTGTGCTTGTGGCCGCACAGCCAGGTTGCAGGCCTCAGAGGCAGTGGGAATGTGGGCTTAGAACCAGGCATAGCAAGTGAGCAGTGACATCGAGGGAACACTTAATTGGGTGGTTTTCTTTACAAGTTATTGGGAATAAATGGAGAGTAAGTTTTTTTGTTTTTTTTGTTTTTTTGTTTTGTTTTGTTTTGTTTTTTTTACGCACTGTATAACTGTTTGAAATTAATTGTTGGCTTTAATGACATTTCAGGATTCTAGGCCAGAGTGGCATATTAAGCTGTCTTTAGAAAACATGGCATATGAAATTGGGTTAGAAATTGATGGACCTATTCTCACTTGCCTAAGAATAAGGTTACTTACTTGTAAACTTTTCTTTTCTCCAAAACATCATATGGTAACTCTTACAAATCAGACTATCTAGGCAAAATACAAGTGTCATTTTCCTTCTGATACTAAAGTAACTCAGAAGCTCTTTTTAAACAACTTCCTCAACTTGTCATTTAATTTAAAGTATAGGAGTTTTATATACCATAGAGTTTGGAGTTCAGTGTTATGCTTCTATCACCTATGACCTTATATCATAACAAAAAAAATGTGTACATTCATAATCTCCTTTTCTTGACCATCTAACTCAGAATGGCCAAGAGCCACACTTCAGCTTTAATAAATGTCCACAATAGGGATCCCTTGGTGGCTCAGCAGTTTGGCGCCTGCCTTCGGCCCAGGGTGTGATCCTAGAGACCTGGGATGAGGTCCCACATCGGGATCTCTGCGTGGAGCCTGCTTCTCCCTCTGCCTGTGTCTCTGCCTCTCTCTCTCTCTCTCTCTCTCTCTCTGTCTCTCTCTCTATGTGTGTCTCATGAATAAATAAATAAAATCTTAAAAATAAAATAAAATAAATGTTCACAAGACCTGCCTGTGTGTGACTAAAAAATTTCCTATTAGTCCAGCCGAAGTTAGTCTAACGACAGCTGAATTCAAGGAAATTAATGTAGCTTTTATGCTTAGATCTCTAGTCTCTCCCAAGTGGGGCCTCATAGCCTCGTATGAAATAAGACCGTTCAATCAAGTTCATCTTTCCTACTAAAGTTCAGAAAAATCCGTTGGTTACTTCAGGGCAACGTAAATGCCAATGTGCTTGAGAAATCAGTGTATATTTGTGGAAATACAGTAATCAGGTAGGCCCTGAAACCACAGAGGTCTGTGCTGAAATCCCAGCTTTGCAGTGTCTGCTCATGTGGTCACCAACACGTGGCTTAACCTCCCTAAGTCACAGCTTTGCCAGCTTTACTTGTCTGTCTTTTTATGTTTAGAAGTATTTTTCTTATTACAAGATGATTACACAGTTACTTATTTAGCTTTGCCAGGTTTAAAGTGGGGGCAATAAAAACAAAAATCATACATTAGATGCCTTGATTTGAGTCTGGCCTGTGTTAGACCCAAAATAAAGTGTGTCTGTTACTGTGAGTTGTCATTTTGTTCTATGACTGGCTCATATGTATTTTATCACAAAGACCCTGGAAGTCAACTGGTTGACTTCCATCAACTTTTGTCTTTAAGAGGGAAAAAAAATACTCTCTAATCAACTACCTTTCCATGGGCCCAAGATGATGATGTTTGTCTTTTTACAGGCAGCCGTTTGGCAGCTCTCCAGATGACTTGCTGTGTCCACATCCTGCAGCAGAATCTCCGAGTGATGAAGGAGCTCTCCTGGACCAGCTCTATTTAGCCTTGAGGAATTTCGATGGACTGGAGGAGATTGACAGGGCTCTCGGAATACCCGAGCTGGTCAGCCAGGTACGCACAGAGGGAGGCCGATGGGGCTGAGCACTCGTGTGGAGACAAAGTTATCCATTTTCTTTGGTTTACAGATGACCTGCAGGCCACTTTTTAGAATACTTCTTTACCTCCTGACAAGCTAATGCTGTTTTCTTTCTCCCTTTCCTTGTTACTCCTACATCAACTTTAGCCCAAGAGCGGAAAATACTGAAAATGTGCTTTACATATAATTTGGGTTATTGAACTGAAAGGCAGAGTCAAGGCCAGCTCACCTGATGACAGGGAGGGACACACGAGGGGCAGAAAACAGGCAAGTCAGGAACAGAGCATTGCTGCTCTATGACCTAGAATCCTTTCGTCTGAAGAACCAGTCAGTATCCATGACATGACATCCTGTTAATCTTGACATTTGTCGGCTGGTGATAGGAAGCTATTGTGCTACAAAAACACCTTGTGGGGATCCCTGGGTGGCTCAGCGGTTTAGCGCCTTCAGCCCAGGGTATGATCCTGGAGACCCGGGATCAAGCCCCACATCGGGCTTCCTGCATGGAGACTGCTTCTCTCTCTGCCTGTGTCTCTCTCTGTGTCTCGCATGAATAAATAAATAAAATCTTTAAAAAAAAAAAAAAAACCACCTTGCAGTGAGTTAGCAGAAGTCATTTTAGAGGTAGCTGCAGTTAATTAGTCATTTTTACCTTCGTGTGGGTGGAACCCACAATAATTTGGGGGATATTTCAGCATAAATGGGAATATAAGGAAGTTAACTAGTCTTCACCTGTTTATTTAGCTTTCCTCCTCCTGATAATTTAAGTCAGTTCAAGTAATTCTCTGCTTTAAGAGGACTTTATAGCAATATAATAAGCAACCTAATACAGTCTTGTGTGATAGTATAGTATTTTCTCTGTCTGGCTACCCAGCTAACATTGTGGGAAGCAGGCCCCCTGGCTTACTTTGTGAAGAGTAGCAACAGCAACAGATTTTTTTTAAATGATCACAGTCGTGGTACTATCTTCCTTTGTTCTCAGCACAAATCATCTTTATTGCTTATTGCTGAAAAAGACCTTCCCATGTTCAGTCTACTTCTCAGACACGGCATGTCAGGAGGATATGTCAGAAAGGTGATGCAGAGTCATTGGAGGCTTCTCTAAAGCACAGAAACAGTATTGTCATAATTCCTGCAGCCCAGCAGACATAGGGGGAGTGAAGACTTGTCAATTCATATCGAGAACAGCAGAATGGAAAGAAATGACTTAAGAGCTTACATGATCTAATAACTTGAAGTAAATCGAGAAGGGAGCATGGAATTTAAATATTTCCTGTGTGGCTAGTTTGCTTTGCTTTTGTGGTAGTTAGAAACCAGCCTTCAGAACTGTCATGCTCAAGTTTTGTTCAAGTGACATTTAAAAGTGTGGCTACTGGGATTGGCGGGTGACTTGTAGCATTGTTTTTTATCAATGCTAGTGTCGTTTCATCATTAATATTTTTAGTCTTTTTTTTTATCTATTTGTCATCCATTGTCAGTATAATATCATCTTATTAAACTGAATGACAGAAACGTTTATTGAGTGGAGTCGGGAAATGGAGAATACAAATGGATTTATTCATACCCATCAGATTTGTGTGTTTTCTTTAAAAATGGAAGTTAATTAAATGTCTTCCCTGTTACAGAGAGGCAAATATTTAAAGTCCTGAGATACTTCTGTAGGTGTAGTTAGAGCAGTAATTGAACAGTGAATGGTTTCCCCTGGTAGGTTCCATCCACATTTTTAACATTCCTCTGGAGAGGGCATTGGGCCTAGTTCTCCCGGGTGGGCCTCAGGGCCACACTGACAGTGAGCCCAGGGTCCTGGGAGGTGCCCACGCCTCCACTCTAACTTGGATAGACTGGTCTGAGGAAGGCGTAGGACATGACTAAGCTAAAGAAAAGTTTAAGAGATGGCTTTTGCTGTTGGGTTCTGCCCTCCTTATATCAGGGGTTTTGTAGCAATCACTCCTAGAAATAGAAGGAAGACGAGAATTGGCCAGGTGTGCCTTTATACCCTAGACACAGACACACAGGAGCCACCTGGGTCTGAGGTGCTCCCCCTTGCAGAAGTTGTGGATTTTTCATGCCTGCCTCATTCTCACCCAGATAGATGAGGTAGCCATTAGAAACCAAGAACGACGAACACATTAAATATGTCTGGTAGGTGGCAAAGATGCAGGGAATCCTGGCAGCCACAGGAAACAGTTACATAGAGGCAGTGTGTCACACTGGTGAAGAGCCCAGCTACCGAATCACAGACTGGATTGGAACCCACTATTTCTCTAGCCAGATAGGCTTACTGCAACCTGCTTCGCATCTCCAGGTCTCAGCTTTTGTTATCCGCAAAATGGGAATAACGGTGGTGGGCAGCTAGGTACCAAGGTGGTTGTCTAATTATAGTGATGGGTACGGGAATGAATAATTGGTGAAAAAATGTAACACTTCTAGGGAGCATTTGCATTTCAGAGTCTGCGTCTGTCTCCGATTAGCAGAGTGAGGAGGCGGCATCCCTAGTCATGGCCTGCTTCTCCCTTCCCTTGGAAGAAGTGTGGCTGGGAGTCGGCCCAACCCCACTTCTCTCCTCACAAACCTGGATATGTTGAACAAAGATATTCCCTAGGAAGAAAAGTGGAGTCAAGCTAGTACCTTTGTGCGTAGTTTGGTACAGTGTAACAAGTTTCAGACGTGACAGTGAGGAAAAAAATCACCTTATACTTACTCTTAGTATATAGTATAGTATATAGTATACTATATACTAGTATATAGCTGTTTTTAGTGGTTTTATTTATTTGTTTGTTATCTGGGGGCTTTCTCTTCAGAGCCAAGCAGTAGATCCGGAACAGTTCTCAAGTCAGGACTCCAACATCATGCTGGAGCAGAAGGCTGCAGTTTTCCCGCAACAGTATGCGTCTCAGGCACAGATGGCGCAGGGTAGCTATCCTCCCATGCAAGATCCCAACTTTCATACCATGGGACAGCGGCCTAGCTATGCCACACTCCGCATGCAGCCCAGACCTGGCCTCAGGCCCACCGGCCTCGTGCAGAACCAGCCAAATCAGCTGAGGCTCCAGCTGCAGCATCGCCTCCAGGCACAGCAGGTGTGCTCTTCATGGGTGCCTGGAGAGGTGAGGGGTGGGGGGCAGGTTGAGGTGCGATGGCATGACCATCATGTGTCCTTGGAGAAGTCTTAACACTCATCTCATTCCTGCTAAGATGATCCTCCATCTCATGCTCTTTTCTGCTTTACTGATTTCCCTCCCGCCTCCTCCACTAACTCCACTGTAGCACAGAGTAGCTGTCCTTCTGGTGGCCATCCCTATTATTTATTAACAGTCTAGCTCTCTGAGCCTCTGTTTTCTTGTTTGTAAAACACGGCTGTTGTATGGTGTGGTGCAATGTGTATATGAGTAAAAGGACTTCACACGTGGTTTCTAACCCAGTGTGAGCACTCAGGACAATAGTAGCTCCTGTCCTTAGTCCTATCTCAGGACAGAAATAGTCACTATTAGCTGAATGGTGCAGCAGTGCTGCCTTATGAACACCTAGTTAGCTCAAGAAAATGTATTCTCATTGAAACAAGCTGAGATGGATTTCTATAAACAGTCCAAGATACTTTCTCAGTTATAAGCAATATGAAACCTCACTGGTAATTAGCTTTTTAAGGGAATTCAGCTGTAAACCATAGGGTTTCAGTATCTAATGACATTCAGAGGTTGTGTTGGGGAGGGTGATTTCTCCAGAAAGGTGATGTGAAATATATTGTTTTAAAAACGTATTGATTCTTCTGTGTGTATGTATTTAGAATCGCCAGCCACTTATGAATCAAATCAGCAATGTTTCAAATGTGAACTTGACTCTGAGGCCTGGAGTACCAACACAGGTAGGGAGCAGTCCAGCCCAGTGTCTGTTGAATTTCTCTGTCATTTCTTCCCCTCGATATCCCTTGCAAAGTAACTCAGAAGGCCATACAACCCAGATCAGCATGGTGGATCTTTTAGGTCATTCAGATGTCCATTTAGCCTGTCACTTTTCTTTTTCTTTTCTTTTTCTTTTTTTTTTTTTTAAGATTTATTTATTTGAGAGAGAGAGCACGCACATACAAGCTCACAGCACACTGTGGGGAGAAGCAGAGGGAAAGAGAAACTCGAGCAGACTCCTCAGTGAGCACAGAACCCACCTTGGGGCTCAATCTCACAACCCTGAGATCACGACCTGAGCTAAAACCAAGAGTAGGGCGCTTAACCAACTGAGCCACCCAGGCGCCCCTAGCCTGTCACTTTTGTAGTTTCCTCCTAAGCACTGCCATTTTCACTGCCAGCTACAGTCAATTGTCATTATTTACTTTTGTTGCACTTTTTTTTTTTTAAGATTTTATTTATTTATTCATGAGAATACACAGAGAGGAAAGAGAGGCAGAGGCACAGGCAAAGGGAGAAGCAGGCTCCATGCAGGGAGCCTGACTTGGGAATGGATCCCGGGTCTCCAGGATCACGCCCTGGGCTGAAGGTGGCGCTAAACCGCTGAGCCACCAGGGCTGCCCACATTTGTTGCATTCTTAAAGTTAATGCAAACACTGAATTAGTGAAGAGGAGAAATAAAGGGTTCAGGTCCTTCCAGCCTCTGGTGACATCGTCATCAGTCTATCCGTACATAACCACGTGTCATATGTGTTTCTGTTTGAAAACACCTTATGTAATATATATCACTGATCCGTTCCCTTGAACTCAGAGACAACAGCGCTCTGACTCTTGCCTGAGTGAAGCTCATCTAATATGTTTTCCCCATAAGGCACATCACAGCCTCTTGCCTTTAGGAACACTGGCAGCACTGTAGCACTACTCTTAGGAAGCACCGTACAGAGCAAAATGATGGGGGAAAGCGCAGCAGAGTGAAAAATGCGGAACTGAACAGTCCACACAAAGGACGCTTCGTTCACAGTATGAGGCTGAAACAAACAGGCAGAGTGTTGCCTCGTTTCAGCCTCGGGTAGGAATGATACACACCTTAGACATCTCGAATTTTTTTGCCTCTCTGCACATGTCTATAAAATGATGGCAGTGCTGTGAATATGGAGTTGGGGGCTTCAAATAAATTTTACTAAGTAAGTTCACTGGTATGGAATCCATGGATAATGAGGACTGCCCTAGCCTGTTTGTATTATGTTCCTATCCCCCTCTCCCTCCGTACGCTCCCTGCTTTCTTCCTGCCTCTGTCCAGCCTCTTCTGACGTGCTTCAGGCCACATTTTGGCACAAATGATTTGGCTTTCCTCTAGACCAGAATGTCTATTGAATGAGAATCCAAATTGCCATCTTTAAGGTTTATAGAGAGGACATTCGTCTTACAGAGAGGACTGGTGGTGTGAGGTGCTTTAGCTAACTGTGCCTCTCACAGTGAGTTCCGAGTGAACATTGAACTTACCCATGTAAATCATTGCAGATTTCAGAAAAAAACATCATCTCTGTAGGATGTAGAAGCTCACATTCTCACCCACCAGTCATTCAACCCTAAAGTGTTTTTTCTGTATAATTCTATTTTCCAGATGATTTTGTCCTGTTTCTAATAGGTAGTTTGTTTTTCCATCTGTGTCTTCCCCCACTGTTCCCTCTGTGTATTCCCTACCTCACCCCCGTTTTAGGCACCTATTAATGCACAGATGCTGGCCCAAAGACAGAGGGAAATCCTGAACCAGCATCTTCGACAGAGACAAATGCATCAGCAACAGCAAGTTCAGCAGCGAACATTGATGATGAGAGGCCAAGGGTTGAACATGACCTCGAGCATGGTGGCTCCTGGTGGTTTACCAGCAACTCTGAGCAACCCCCGGATGCCCCAGGCAAATGCACAGCAGTTTCCGTTTCCTCCAAACTACGGTACTGGTCTTCCATCCCCACCACCTTTCACCAATCCTTTCTCCCCAGTGTTCCCCTGGTCCTAGGTCTCCACTCCTCTCACAAAGCTCTTTGCATGGCTCCCAGAGGAGTCTGGCTAGCTTGGGGGTGGGGGGCAGCAGGGGCCTAGCGGGAGCCCCCAGGCCCAGCACCCTGCCCACCAGTCTCTCAGCTCAGGTACCACCTTTTCTCTGAGGGCAGGTCTTTTAAGAATGACCGAAGGAAGTACGCATGTGTCTGGTCCCATCAGTCATGTGTGTGAGTGTGTATGAGAACATGTTTTATGTCAGCATCTGTAAACACAGGTGCACGTGTATATGTTTGTTTTTGAAAACCTCTGAGTCTGAACAAATCTATTGAACAAATCAATAGATATATACAAAAAGTTGAAAGACCTATGTAAATGCAAGTATTAGACATTCTATAATTTTAGAAAAAAAGATGATGCCAAATCTTTAATGAATGGATAATTCCTCAAAAGCATGATCTAGAAACCCCAGTGGAGGGCTTCTTGGTTTTCTTCATGTTGATGTGTAGCTTAATGTCGTCTTAAAAGACAAATGTGTAATGTCATAAATGTTAATATTTGCTTACCTGTCATGTTCAATTAATGGTTGAATTATTGATAAAAGTAACTGCTTGTTTTAATGTTAGCATTCAAAATGATTTTACCTATCTTTCGCCAGTTACCTATAAATAACTATCAAGTCTGTGTGGTGCCTACATTCATGTCTCCTATTTCTTTAAAGAAACAGATACTGTGCAGCTTTTTCTGTGTGATCATGGACTTTTCTTTCACAGCTAATCTAAGTACTAATTAAATCTGCATATTGCACACATCTAGGCAGAAGCGCACTTCCTTTACTGTCCTACTTGCAATTTCCTGAGTTGCCGCCTTTGTTTCAAAGCTTCTTTCTCCTGTGTCCTTTTTGATGACTTTGAAAAGGCTCCTAAAAAGTTCCTCTCTCCTTTTAGTGTAAATGTCACTTGTTTCTAAACTGAACAAGAAGCTTACATTCAATTTTTTTTTCTGATTCTTGCTCCTTGTACTTAGCATTGAAGTACTGTGGAGCCCTTTAGAGAGATGAAACAAGCTAATTGGGATCCCTGGGTGGCGCAGCGGTTTGGTGCCTGCCTTTGGCCCAGGGCGCGATCCTGGAGACCCGGGATCGAATCCCACGTTGGGCTCCCGCTGCAGGGAGCCTGCTTCTCCCTCTGCCTGTGTCTCTGCCTCTCTCTCTCTCTCAATCTCTCTCTGTGACTATCATAAATAAATAAAAAAAAAAAGAAACAAGCTAATTATGATGTAGTCACTTGTTTTTTTTAAAAATGCATTGATTTCGGGGATCCCTGGGTGGCGCAGCGGTTTGGCACCTGCCTTTGGCCCAGGGCGCGATCCTGGAGACCCGGGATCGAATCCCACGTCAGGCTCCCTGCATGGAGCCTGCTTCTCCCTCTGCCTGTGTCTCTACCTCTCTCTTTCTCTGCATGACTATCATGAATAAATAAATAAAATCTTAAAAAAAAAAAAGCATTGATTTCATCATAGAATAATGGCTTAATTCAATAAAAAAATTATTCACATGTGTTAACTTCTTTTTTTTTAATGATTTATTATTTTTTTTATTTATGATAGTCACACACAGAGAGAGAGAGAGAGAGAGAGAGAGAGGCAGAGACACAGGCAGAGGGAGAAGCAGGCTCCACGCACCGGGAGCCCGGCGTGGGATTCGATCCCGGGTCTCCAGGATCACGCCCTGGGCCAAAGGCAGGCGCCAAACCGCTGCGCCACCCAGGGATCCCACATGTGTTAACTTCTATATAGCTGAAGTTCAATCTGATTTAAAGTTTAAACATTCCAATCTGGGGCAGCCCGGATGGCTCAGCGGTTTAGCACCGCCTTCGGCCCAGGTTGTGACCCCGGAGACCTGAGATCGAGTCCCACGTCAGGCTCCCTGCATGGAGCCTGCTTCTCCCTCTGCCTATGTCTCTGCCTCTCTCTCTGTGTCTCTCATGAATAAATAAATAAAATCTTGTTTTTTAAAGATCTGTAGTCATATATAAAAATTTAAAGACTGTCTCAGGTAAAAGAGAAATATAAAAAAAAAAGAGAGAAATATACCTCTTTGACTCATTCTTGATTTGGAGAAAGATAAGGGGAAGGAACAGTATTTTCTCTCGTCTCTAGTCACAGTGATTAACATGGTTCTTAGCACTCTTATAACTACCATAAGCAATCAAGATAGGGAAATTTGCTTCGTGCATTTTATACCAGTTTGGAATCTGTTGAAGATGTATGTTATTAACCAGCACGTGATCAGGTTTTTGAAAGTAATTTTCTATGTGTATGTAATTTGTTCTCTTTTCTTCCGCTTAGTCTCTGCAATAAAACTAACACTCTCCTTTGGATTTCTGTTTTTGTTTTTTAAGGAATAAGTCAGCAACCTGATCCAGGCTTCACTGGGGCGACAACACCCCAGAGCCCTCTGATGTCACCCAGAATGGCACATACCCAGAGCCCCATGATGCAGCAGTCTCAGGCTAATCCAGCCTACCAGGCCTCCTCTGACATGAATGGGTGGGCGCAGGGGAATATGGGTGGAAACAGGTATGCTGTGTTTCTGTGTCTTTTTGATATAAATGATCACCAGGGAATCTTTCTGTAGGCCACCTCTCTTTTCTGTATTTTTTCCTTTTTTTTTTTTTTTTTTTTAAATTAAGGAAGCTCTATCCCCAACATGGGGCATAAACTAACAACCCTGAGATCAAGAGTCACATGTTTGGGATGCCTGGGTGGTTGAGCAGTTGAGCATCTGCCTTCAGCTCAGGGCGTGACCCTGGGGTCTTAGGATCGAGTCCCACATCGGGCTCCCTGCATGGAGCCTGCTTCTCCCTCTGCCTGTGTCTCCCCCCTCCCCCTCTCTTTGTGTCTCTCATGAATAAATAAATAAAATCTTTAAAAAAAAAAAAAGAGTCACATGGTTCTACCAACTAAGCCAGCCAGGTGTCCCATCTTTTCTGTATTTTTCTTAACTTTTTTTGCTCCAGCAAGCAATGCCAAATAAACTACTAAGTAAGGAAGTTTACTTTTCCTATGGCAGAAGTTACCAGAATTTACAAAAGCTTAGCATATCTTTTCCTTGGGAATAAAAGGCACTCCCTTTAGAAGGTTGCACCCCACCAATTTAAGCTAGAAACTGCTATGGAAGGCAGTGCTCTACAGGCCATCCTTTATTAGTACCTGTAGTAAAAGCAAACAAGTAAAAGCTTGTTGGGTGCAGAAGTGAAAGTGGAAAATAGAACCCTAGACCTTCCTGGTGATGTAAGGAAAAGAGAGGAGCGTGATCACCGCTGCAGCCTCATTGATACTTCCCCTACCATTTCTGACTTCACCTCTGCTGGCTGCCCCACCCTGGGTTCTTTCAGCCTGGACTTATTCTGAAGTAAATGCCTGAGGAGCAAGTGCTCAAAATTGCCTGCCTGTTTGCCCCACAACTCTTGACATTTTAATCTTTTCCTTATGTTCTAGCATGTTTTCACAACAGTCCCCACCACACTTTGGGCAACAAGCAAACACCAGCATGTACAATAACAATATGAACATCAATGTATCCATGGCGACCAACACAGGTGGGATGAACAACATGAACCAGATGACAGGACAGATCAGCATGACCTCAGTGACCTCCGTGCCTACGTCGGGGCTGTCCTCCATGGGTCCCGAGCAGGTGAGCACCCTGAGAAGCAGACCTTTGTCTTCTGATCATAACTTTTTGTCTATTTCTGCATTCACTGTATCTTTCCATGTACTTAACATCTGCCATCAACTCCCACATTTATTTTGATGAGTGTTTTCTCGACCTTACTTTAACCTGTTAGTGTGATTAACAGAAATACTTGTCAATGATGAAATAAACATGAAAGGATTCCTGACTACTCAAGGATCTTCTAAAATATTTCTTAACTTTGCCACTTAATTTATTTGAGGAACTTAGCAATAACTAAAGTGAATCTCTAAAAATGGAATGGTAAATGTACTTCTTAAATAGCCTTATTTTGGATTGATAGTTTAAGAACTTATTTTCTCCTAAGCGAAAAACCCAGATGAATCCAAAAGGCCAAACTAATTGCCAGCCATCCAATTAGCTTCATTTCCTACTCTCCACACCCCCTACCCAATTAACTTTAAATGATACTTGTGCAGGGAGACTGGCACTAATCATCTGAAAACTATTCTTTATTATCTTGGGGCTGTGAGTGCTGTGGTTTTCTGGTCAATATTTTTTAAAGAATTCTGCTTGGGCAGCCTGGGTGGCTCAGCGGTTTAGCGCCGCCTTCGGCCCAGGACCTGATCCTGGGGGTTGGGTCCCACACCAGACTCCCTGCATGGATCCTGCTTCTCCCTCTGCCTGTGTCTCTGCCTCTGTGTGTGTGTGTGTGTGTGTCCCATGAATAAATAAAATCTTAAAAAATAAATAAAGAATTCTGCTTAAGACTAATTCTGAGTAAGACCAATGCATACCAGCTTCACCTGGTAGCAAAGAGACTCAAAGCATTGATATCTCAGGTAGCCAGCCTGGGATTCAGTCAGTGGTAGCTGATCCACAGGTAAAGATATTAGGGTTTGTTTGTTTTTTAAACATTTTATTTATTTATTCATGAGAGACACAGAGAGAGAGAGAGAGAGAGACAGACACACAGGCAGAGGGAGAAGCAGGCTCCATGCAGGGAGCCCGATGTGGGACTCGATCCTGGGTCTCCGGGATCACGCCTTGGGCTGAAGGCAGGCGCTAAACAGCTGGGCCATCCAGGGATCCCCAAGATATTAGTTAATAATTTTTTAATTATGTTTACAGAAGACCTCATTTCTAAAGGGCACCGAATGCTTGGCATCCTACTACCTCGGTAGTCCATGCAAAGTAGAGATGTGGCAAGGACTCTGAGTCTTATTTCATACATGGAAATCAAGGCATGTAAAGTTTAAATGACTTAATAAGTCACTGACAGAACTTGTGTTTCAGTTAGATCATAATTGTGAAAATGGTGAAAGATTCAGAATTTGATTAGGTCTGTTTAAGCTGATGTTGGTAAACCATGATTAGTAAATTTTACAATGTCTCAATGTTTTATTCTACAAAAAGATATTAATAAAAATGCAGAGTGGTGCATGAGAAAATTTAAAGCCCTTTCAATTTAAGAAAGCTCTCTGTGTGTGATAATTTGCACTTCTTGTAATTGAACTGATGGTGGCTAAAGCCTTTTTGGGTAAATTAAAAACAGACATAATTAAAGATACACTTTTATCTTTTCAGTGGAGAAAACATAGTGTTGATTTTGAATTTTCTACAGAAAGGAGCCAGTGGTGGTTCCTGGTTTGCTTTCTAGGGAAGCGATACAAAGCAACAGACACTGAGATGGTCTAGCCTACCAGGAGTCCCGCTCAGCCAGCCTGGAAGTAAACTGGTGCATTTTTAATAATCCAGATTGCTTCTGTGTAGGAACTTTTGCATAGATTTTTTTTTTAAGATTTTATTTATTTATGAGAGACACACACAAACACAGAGGCAGAGACACAGGCAGAGGGAGAAGCAGGCTCCATGCAGGGAGCCCAACGTGGGACTCGATCCCGGGTCTCCAGGATCACGCCCTGGGCTGAAAGGCGGTGCTAAACCGCTGAGCCACCCAGGCTGCCCGGAACTTTTGCATAGATTTAAACTTTCTGAATATCAGAATTAATTTGGAAACCCAAGAATTACAACTGCCACCTATATACAGTATTAGTATTTGTACCTTTGTAATTTGTGCAAGAATTGTATGAATGCTAATGAATAGTTCAGTTGGTTATAGAAGATTCACAAAATTCAGCACTGTTGGGTACTCAGACTTGCTCTTGCTAATCAACAACTTGCCTAAACAATGAAGGTATTAGGAGCTTCTCAGATGGCTTTAAAGGCCCACATTTGAATCATGGGTCTAATTTGAACCTACCGAAAGGGCAAACCTGTTAAGTCGTGAAAATGTTTCCAGTATTATCATCTGTCAAATCTCTACACAGAATGCAGACTTTAATTTTGAAGGCAGTGTAAGTAATTTCTTGTTCCTCCATACTCCCCTGAAAACCTAAGCATGGGAGAGTAGGTACGGGGGTGGAGCCGTTTCCATGTAGCCGTCTTTCCCCATCATTCTAATCCTGATGACCAAGACGAGGAGGGAGGTTTGATGGCTTGCTTGCTCCTAGTACACTTTTGGATTGGATGTCCTACTGACTATAGCCAATGTCCTGTCTTGTGCCCTCAGGTTAATGATCCTGCTCTGAGGGGAGGCAACCTTTTCCCAAACCAGCTGCCTGGAATGGATATGATTAAGCAGGAGGGAGACGCATCACGGGTAAGAAACAACAAAGAAATATGTGAATACAGCAGTAAAGGGAACATGGATATTTTATAGACCAAAATTGGCAGATAAACTGTCAGCCACTAGATTAAAGACAGTTGTAACGCTTGTGATTTTTAAAAACATCTTGTAATTTTATCTGGCATACAATGGTTTTCTGTGAATACTTATTTTTTTAAGCTCATTTTAATTGAGCTAATGGTGGCATATGAATTAAGAACGCTAATTTTGCTCTGGAATGGTATTATTATAGCAAAGCAAAAAAAACGTAGCAATGAATCAGTCATGTTAGGGCAAACTTTATTTTTACTTTTTCTGAATCATAATGTTAGATTTTCAGGAGGATAAAGAGGAGCTAACTTACAGTTGTTCTCTATCCCTTAATTAGGTGTATGTTTATTCTTTTTAAGGATTTTTTTTCTATATTTTATTTTGTTTAGGCAACAGTCATGTATATTATTTGCCTATTCAACACTTGTTCTAAGAAGAGTGATATTACCATGTTCAGTCAAATCTTGAAAAAGAATAGTCGGTATTTAGAACCCAACTGAATTATGTGCCTAGCAGCAGATCTGTTAACAAGAAGGTTCTGTGAGCAGTTTAGCACATAGATAAATGGGCCTGTGGGGCCCTCTTAAGGTAATGGATACAATTCTTAGCAGTAGATAACTTTTTTTTTTTTTTTTAAGTTAAAAATTTTCTCTCCAGGCACCTGGGTGGCTCAGTGGTTGACCATCTGCCTTTGGCTCAGGTCGTGATCCCAGCATCCTAGGATTGAGTCTCATTTCAGGCTCCTCGCAGGGAGCCTGCTTCTCCCTCTGCCTGTGCCTTTGCCTCTGTCTCTGTGTCTCTCATGAATAAATAAAATCTTTAAAAAAAAAATTCTTTCAATGGAGAAAATGTAGGATCGATGTTCAATTTCCTACAAAAAAGTGAATCTTGGATGGTTTTGTTAATATCTAAGTTTAAAAAGTAATAGATCCAGGGGCACCTGGGTGGCTCTGTGGGTTAAGGGTCTGCCTTGGGCCCGGGTCATGATGCCGGTATCCTGAGCCCCGTATCAGGTTCCCTCCTCAGTGGGGAGTCTGCTTCTCTCTCTCCCTCTCCCACTGCCCCTCCTCCCACTCATGCGTGCTTGTGTGCACACTCTCTCAAGAAAAAAACTTTAAAAAAAAAAAAAAAAAAAAGGAACCACAGTCACATACGACAGAGGCCCAAGGGTACCCAGATGTGCAGCTCATCTAAATGGTTAATGTTGTTACAGTGAATCAAACAGAAAATAGAATATATTTCATGTGTTTAGACCCTAAATGTGTCATTTACTGAAGTTTGAAGCCCCTTAGAGGGCTGGCATCTTCCTGCCGCCAGTCCTGCTGCCCCCACCCCATTGCACTTCTCCGGGGAGTGGCCACATAACCCAGCGACAGCCTGTGTGAGAAAGTGGAAGCATAACCCTGGAAACACTGACATTGGTGATAATTAGTCTTACACTAAAGGGTGGTCCATTTTAACCCAGAAGTGCCAGGGAGCTTAACTGCTGAGCACAAGAGAGCACATGTGAGCTCTGAGGGGAGGCAGGCGTGTGAGGGCCAGGATCACATTTCCATCCCCAAATCTGTGACAGCAGGGACTGGCTCTCCCCTCGTCACCTTCGGTGGTGACTGCGTACTAGGGCAGGCACCCATAATATTTTTTTTCCAGAATTCCAGAAACAGCCAACGGATATTGAACACAGCTGAATTATCTGCCAAGAGCTTTACTGAAATTAGTTCACTGAAAGTCCCTCACAGCCATGTGGTAGAACTCCTGTTTTGAGGGTGACGTGACTTGCCCCAGGTGCCACAACACCGGGAAGGGAACCCAGGCAGGCTACCCCATAAGGGTGTGTCCCCAGTGCCTGCACTCCACCACTGACTCCCCCAGGGGGGACACGGCGCTCCTGTGGCATGTTTCTAAGGCTTCATGCAAGTAACATTGGAGAAGGCCCCCCAAAAAAACCAAATTGGTTGCTCTTCCCTTCTCTCTTTTTATAGATCCTGAAGGGAAAAGAAATCTTCGTACGTACTGTAGGGCAGGCAGACAGCAAACACTCAGCTACATATTGAGAAGAGTCCTCAGCTTCAGGCAACGGGATACTTAATCTCAGGTGGGGAAACCCTCTGACATGAGGAAAGGGAGTGGCCTTTTTTGTTCTCTAGTGTACAGAGGCCATGCCGGGCCCATCGAAGATATTTAGGCCTTCCCAACACTTACAGATGAGGAGACTGAGTCTCAGAGCATTGGGGGATTTGCCCAGGCCCACACAGCTAGTGGGGAGGGGGGACATATATCATAGAGGGGAGGAGGACCACTCCAAGAAGCATCAGAGTGACGCAGGGACCTCCCAATCGCCAGAGAGGGGTCTGGGCAGTGGAGGTACAGGTGTAGGCAAGGTCGGCCAGTAGAACTGGGTATTTACCTTCATGCACATCTAGGAACCCAATGGGTACTCCCTAAAACTAAATGGAAAGATTAGCATCACAAAAGGCAACTTTCAGTAAATCTAGGATGTTCTCTCCATCAAAAGTACCTTTCCGGATCCATGGTGAGAAACCTCTGCCGGTTGTCCTCTAGCCTGGGCCATTTGTGCCCCTCCCACTTTGTTTTTCCCAGTCCCCCTCTTGAATCTTGCTTCCCCATCTGTACTTTGTTCGTGCTCAATGTTAAGGCCAGAGAACAGTCTGTCAGATACTCTTGTTTCCTCCAGGGAATAAAATGTACAGTATATCCCTTCTAATCCGTGGGTAATAACGGGCAGTCAGTTTGTACTTGTCACCATACTACTGATGTGTGTACAGAAGGGGATCCAGTCATCTTTGTCCTCTTGTGTTTCTGTAATATGTCCTGCTGCTGTTGTGATTCAAGAACCTGTTTTCAGAATTTTTATTGGTAACTTGGTTCTATTTGTTGAGCTGGAAACCACTATGATTCATTCTTAATTGAATCTGTGTTCCACTTATCTTGAAACGGAGATTAAAATTGTACCTTGCTTAAAGCAGAGCTAGAATATACAACTGTGGATTCACCAAAACACCATTTAGAGAAAGGCAGTTATTTTATATAACTAAAGAGCCTTCGTTTTACAAGGACTTACAGTATTCCTCTACATTTTTCATATACTTAAACATACCAAAATCAAGTTTATTGGGCAGCTGCATAGCTCCTGTATAAAGTATAGCTGTAATTACTTGCATTTGCTAGTGTTCTGGAAATCCATCATTAACTGGGACCGGCTCTGAGGTGGTGATCATAATGGTGGTGAGAACATTCACTAAGCACTTTCCGTGTTGCGGGAAGTACTTAAACATTTCATGTACATCATTTTGTTTAATCCTCATGACAACCCTAGGAAGTATTAGGGACAGAAGACTAAGTGACTCCCCACCCCCTCAAAGTGACACAACTGGATGCCAGGCCAAGCTGTGTTCCTCTAGAGATGCATGTCATCCTCAGTGTTCTTTCACTACGCTGATCTGGGTGATAGCTGCGTATTGATGCCCATTTGCGTTAAAGAACACTGCCTTTGGGACGCCTGGGTGGCTCAGCGGTTGAGCATCTGCCTTTGCCTCTGGAGCTGCTGGATCAAGTCCCACATCAGGCTCCTGCATGGAGGCCTGCTTCTCCCTCTGCCTCTCTCTGTCTCTCATGAATAATAAAATACTTTTTTTAAAAAAAAGAATACTGCCTTCAAGTTGCTAAGGATATGAATACTTCTCAATAGAATTAGTTTTTCTAGACTAACTGGAAAATTGAAGGATTTTTTTTCATATTTCGGTTGGAGCCATGGAGTATTTCTATATTAAATTATATAAGTGACACAAATTAGGAATAAAGCTGTAAGTCAGCTTTATAGTAGAGAGTACATGAACCGTGCTCTAAGAGGAACTCATCAGAGATCTTCTCACAGGCTGACGTGTCAAGCTTGGGAGAGCTGTGCGCTGGGCCAGGAATGAGCCCGCCTGTGCCGGCTAGCAGTTCACCCGGGTCTCTCTAAGGGACTGGGTGAAACTTCCTCACTCATCTTGTTTGAACTAGATCATCCCTAGTGGCCCTGATGTGCTAACTGTGTCTATCTAAATCCCAGCAGCAGTTGTTACACATCCCCACAGCAACCGGTATTTCGTCTCGGGTAACTCGGGCCATGCCATTTATTTAATTGTCTACCTGGCCCACTCAGTGTTTTGATAGCAGTGACCAGAAACACGTTGTTATGGTTGTGTCCCCAGCACCTTTCACAGAGTCGATAATTAAGATTTGCTACATGGATAAAATATCTTGGGGGGAAACAGTCAGTAGCCAAAGGAAAGCACTGACAGAGACACGCACGAACCCAGCGAATACCTCTACAGGAGTCTTGCTCACCACGGCCCTGAGCGTTCAGTCACTCAGACGGTCGTGAAACCAGACCAGCCAAAACCTAGCGAGAGTACCCCAAGAGCCAAAGCCCCAGCTACTTAGCTTGCTGAAGCCAGGAAGACAGCCCATGGAACCTTGGGAGTATCTCCATAAGGGAGAGTCAGTCAAGAGGGACATTTTGTTGAAAGTGGGTTTGTACTAGATGGTTTTTAAGGAAGTAAAATTCCGAGGTACTTCACAATTTTCTCTGTTTTCCTGCAGAAATACTGCTGACACTGAAGGTAGCTGGTTGCTTCTCTCTTCAGCTGACTGGGCTCACTTGCTCCAAACACTTAGCAGCCTGGAGAGCCGTGTCTATTTGTTTTGACCCGATCGACCTGACAGCCATTTCTGCCAGAGCAAGGTCAGCAGATGGGCCTGGGCCCTGGGCCCTCTCCCAGGGTAGAGTCCACTTGGCTGTGTCAGGAGGAGCCGCCTCCTCTCTTGACAGTCTGAAGCTCTCGTCCAGACAGTTGCTCAGTCTGTTCACTGCATTCACCTTAGTGCAATTTAGATCTCTCCTGCGGAGTAAATGTTGGCAGGCAAATTCATACCCGTGTCAGATTGAATGTACTTAAATGTATGTATCTAAGGAAAACAACCATGCTCTTGTTCTGTTCCTGTTTGGTTCCAGACACTGGTTTCTTGCTTTGTTTTCCCTGGCTAATCAGTCTAGTGCAAAAGATTAAGATTTCATCTCGGGGAAAGAAAAGAATTTTTAAAAAAAATCAAACTAAAGGTATTAGAAGCTAAAGCCTGCATTTGGGATGAAAGCAGAGCAGACACCATGGACAGCGCTCTATGTACAGAGACACCCAAGAAGTGAAGACCAATAAAGTCATAGTTGTATCTTTGTAGAAGCTCTAGAGACCATGTGGGAAAGAGTTTCCAGTTACCGAACAGATGAAAAGGAGCCTGTGAGAGGGCCGTTAACATTAACAAGTGCTTTTTCCTTTTTTTCCTTTGTCAGAATCAAACTGGTTCACCTAAATTGTGAATCAAGAAGAAATATTGTTCATTTCCAAACTAAGTTCCCTTTAGATTGCTCAGACAGCTTTGATTCACACCTCCTCTTCCCCATGTGGTCCTGACTCTTCCCTGCCCCTCTTGGCCTTCCCTACTTCCCCCCACTTTCATTCATCATTTTAAAAAAAAAATTTTAAAAAGCAACAGAAACCAGGTAAGCCCTTTATTTCCTTAAATGTTTTGCCAGCGACTTATCAATTGCTATTAAATTTCAGAAAAATGCATTTACTGGCAAGGAGAGGAGCCAAGTTAGGACTTGATCCCAATCAAACTAAGGATACCTGCTTTGGAAGCATGTCTATTCTGTTCCCCAGCAACACTGGCCCACAAAAATGGGCAAAAATAACAGTGTGTTTAAAATTAACAGCAGATATCACAACAGATTTAACCTCCGCCATGTGTTTTTTATTTTGTTTTTTAGCAGTGCTGACTAAGCCGAAGTTTTGTAAGGTACATAAAATCCAATTTATATGTAAACAAGCAATAATTTAAGTTGAGAACTTAAGTGTTTTAATTGTATCATTTTTGTGAGGTATACATATTGTGGAATTGACTCAAAAATGAGGTACTTCAGTATTAAATTAGATATCTTCATAGCAATGTCTCCTAAAGGTGTTTTGTAAAAGGATATCAATGCCTTGATTAGACCTAATTTGTAGACTTAAGACTTTTTATTTTCTAAACCTTGTGATTCTGCTCATAAATCATTTATCTAATCTATATGATATGCAGCCGCTGTAGGAACCAATTCTTGATTTTTATATGTTTATATTCTTTCTTAATGAACCTTAGAAAGACTACATGTTACTAAGCAGGCCACTTTTATGGTTGTTTTTCTTGCCCACTCTGGTAGGGGAATAATCTTTTATTAATTGGCGTCAGTTTCAGACAACCGCAATACCAAGAAACTGATGGCCTTTTTTGAGCTATTTCTCCCCAACCCCTAATACACATACTTTCTTACCTAAATTTCAGAATGATGTCTTTTTGATGTCTAAAAAGCAAAGTATTTTATATCTCATTAGCCAGGCTTTTTAGGAACAGAGAGGTTTTTCCTTGAAATTTGATTGTTTATTTGTGGCAGGGTGGAAAATGTACAAACTACCCCGATTTCTATTTATATCTCTCTCTGTATGTGCAAATTATGGAGGATAGAAAGAGATATAGCCCAAAGAGAAATGGTTAAGTAGACAGTCTGAAAGTGTTGCTCCATACTAAAGAAATTTTCTGGAAATTTGCATTTCGATCCTTTTTTCCACTCGAGAGGGTCTCACTACAGGGAGGTGGCCAAGGAACAGCACTTCTCGGCGGCCACCAGTTCACTTGTCCCCCTCGAAAGGCTCTACTTTTCTCAGCCGAACCACTGGGCTGCCCGGTTGTGATGGAAAAAAAAAAATGAGCAGGTGTTGGCCCGAAACTCCATGACCTCATCGGTGTGATGAGGCTCACGTTACACAGTTTACGGTGACCCGTTTTAAGTTGATTTTTAGAAATACATGAATCGGAATGACTTTAACTTCACACAGCACAAAGGAGAAATGGAGTTTAAACTGGCTTTGTTTTAAGTCCCTTTTCACTAGAACACTGTCCAAAAATATCTGTGTATCTTTGATTGTTCACCCATCTGCCCAGTGTGTGTCTTTAATGTCAATCCCAGTTCAGACAAATCTGCAAACCTGTGATACCGGTAATTTAGAATAATTCGTGATCATTACTGTTTTGAAGGAAAAGAGATTATAAATTCTCTTATGGCTCAGACCAGGTAATGGATTTTGCTTTACATCTAATTAAGAGAAGAAAAGTCAGTGAAGGAATCCTCTGATCATATTGATCACTATAGAAGCAAAAGCCAAATCAATCCCCTTCATTATCAGTATTTCTCATGCTGTAAACAATAAATTTGTTAGACTGAGTACTTGGTTTTGTTTAATAGAACAAATAATCAGTGTTTTACTTATATTACTAAATGTGAAAAACATAATGTGAAAAGTATACATACATTAACTTGGTTGTAAAACTCATTTAAGTGTTCATGTAATGTGCTAAGTTTAAAAAGTGAAGTGAGCTGTTTTACTACAATGAATTCGTTTGACTCAAAGACTAAAAATGCCCCTCCCACGTGTATCTCTTATGGCCTGTAATAACTGAAAGCAATGTTTTTGCAGTTTATATAATGCAATTTTTAATCTGTGTTTAAAATGGAGTTCATATGGGCTTAACACATGAAATGGGTGGCACAGATCCACTTGCAGAACCCAAAGATACACAATCAATTTTGAAATGCAACTTAAGCCATTAATTGTTGGTGTGAATTTAAAATTTTCTAGTATTTGTATGGTAGTATGCTGCCTAAGAGCAAAGCATTCTCTGCACAAAAGAAAATTACTGTAGTGGCTTCGATTTTAATTAGAATTTTCTCCCTGGTGTTTCTTTATAGACTAAAACAAAATCTTTTAAGTTTCTTACTACAGGTAAAAGCTATGTGCAAGAACCTCAAAATGCTAAAATCTAGCATAATGCCTTAGATCTGTTTTTAAGTCTTGTATATTCCTACATAGCTGTCCAATGTATTATATTTGTATAGTGAATTGTGTACAATTTTTGAATAAGTGCATCATCACTTAACCTTTATGTTGTTGAATAGTGATGATGATACATTTCTTCAAACATTTAACTGTCATTTTTGTTCCTTTGTCATTTGTGGGTTTTATTTGTACAGTTCCTCATGAAGTTGCATCTGAGATGTGTGTATATGAAAAGATTATACAAGGGTAAAATTAAGCAATATATTAACTATGGTTCTTCAGGAGAAAGCTTACAGTGTTTCAGGTTGTGATTTATTTTCAAAATGGAGTTGACTCTGAACATCACTTTGTTCACCTGCATTGATGTTTGTATTTCTAGTGTGAGCAGTTTATGCAAAGGTAGATATATTCAGAGAAATTTTAAATACATTTATGCAAGTTAATATTGCTTTGCTGATGCTATTTGCTTATTTGATGTTAAATAATGCTATTGTAAATAAAGAATTCTGTTGTTATTGCATCACTTAATAAATTTTAATGCCTTCGGGTTTTACATGGCTTGGGAGATTTTAATATGTTCATATTGTATCTTCATTCATAATTGCACTTAAATTTAAAATACCTGACTTGTAATTTAATCATGTCTTACATTCATACAGTAGGTGACACCATCCCCAGCACTTTCACATTTGATTCCCTCACTCTGACCCCTTCCACAGATTTTCGGTCTAAAGCCAAGAGAGGTTATGATTATTTATAGAGGTCTTAAGATTATCTAGTAACTTGATGCAAATACAGCCCCCTGGGTCCTAGATGATGTCACTGTTCTCACCAGACTATTCCACCTCTTGTCTCCATCTCCAAAAACAGGAGAACAGTGTGGACTTCTGACTGCATGTTACATTTTAGAATATTTGTGATGATTTTAATTGATTTGTTAATATCAACTATTAACAAAGTTCATAAATGATACAGGCACATTTCCCAAAACCTAGGTCATAAACTACATGAAATACTAGTGAATACAATCTGGAATTGTATTTTTAAAAGATCTAAAACCAACATAAGTGAATAGAAAATTCCATCAATCCTGGGGCGCTTGGCTGGCTTAGAGCATGTGACTTTTGATCTCAGGGTTTGAATTTGAGCCCCATATTGGGTATAGAGATTATTTCAAAAATGAAATCTTTTTTTTTTTTTTCAAAAATGAAATATTTGGAAAAAAGAACACTACCAATGCTCTTAAGAAAAAACATTCCTTTAATAAATTTGCATAGGATAAATTTCAGCCCCCTTCCATGAGAAGACCTCAAGGAAAAATAAAATCTCTAGGAAAAGTATCCTGAAATTATTTAAGGGTATCTGATGCAATCCCACTGACACATCTTACTTAATGGTAAAATATTAGAAGTATTAGTTAAAGCAAAACAATACAAGGAGACCTCACTATCAGTGCTGGGAAATGAGGTATTACTACTGGAATAGAAAAGGTAAAACATTTTCAGTCAATTTGACCATCTACACAGAAAACCCAAATGAATCAACTGGCTCTTAGAATGAATAAAAAGCTCAGATGACTAGAATATACAAAAATCGATACCTTCTTCTGTCCACACTAAAAATCCATTTTTTCAAATCTCCATTTACAATAACAAGAATACAATGCATATAAAGTAGTACTACAACTAACACAAAGTATGAAAGACCTTGTGAAGGAAACTTTAAACTCTTATTTTTAAAAGACCTAAAAGGAAAAAAAAAAAGACCTAGAAGACCTGCAACAGTGGAGACATCTTGAAACCAGAAGTAAAAAGACCCAAAACTTAAAAACCATCAATTCCCCAAAATCATTACAATCCCAATCAAAATCCAAGAAGTAAAATGTATTTAGGAGATAATGCATACAACCACTGAAATTTTGAAGAAGAAAAAATGTGGGACTTCTATTGATTAGTAAAAATACTTACACAGAAATGGATAAGTACATAAGAAAAGAGCAGACCCAGAGATAGGTCTGTGTGTGTGTGTGTGTGTGTGTGTGTGTGTGTGTGTATATATATATATATATATATATATATGAGATAGGTATCTTGGTATATATATAAATTCAATATAGAGATGGCATTTCTTTCTTTTTTTTTTTTTTTTTTTGAGATGGCATTTCTAATCATATTAGTAGGAACCCATTCCAAAAAATAGTTTTGAGACAATTGGCCACATTTGGGATTACATGGTTGGAAACTGATAGGCATTCTTTAAAAGGCAAGAAAATAAATTTATAAAAATTTAATATTCTAACAAACTGAAGACAGCAAACAATGTGCAACAACGTGATGTTAAAAACAAAATTTATAAAAATAAGTGAGGAAAAGAATTAGAAATGAGCAAAGAGGGCAGTCTGGGTGGCTCAGCAGTTTAGTGCCACCTTCAGCCCTGGACATGATCCTGGAGACCCAGGATCGAGTCCCACATCAGGCTCCCGGCACGGAGCCTGCTTCTCCCTCTGCCTGTGTCTCTGCCTGCCTCTCTCTCTCTCTCTCTCTCTCTCTATCTCATGAATGAACAAATAAAATCTTTTTTAAAAAATGAGCAAAGAATATGAACATTATGAAAGTGAAAAATGGCTACTAAATATTCAAAGATATTCAGTATCACTCGTAATCAACAAAGTGCAAACTAAATGAGCTAAGCTTTTCCCCTCCATTTAGCAAAAAAATTAATAATAGCCATAAACACTTCCAATGAACTTTAGTGGGAATATAATATTTTGGCATCCAAAGCAAATGTTTCAGTGTGAGGAACTGGTGTATCTTCTTTGAATTTTGGGTAATGCTCATCACCAAAGCCATATGGCTGAATTTGGCAAACTGCTCAAAGTCCTCTTAAATCCAGGGCATCCTCCGAGATATCCTTTGTTTTAGACTACTTATGCCATATTCAAACCTTTTTCTTCTTTCCTACCTTGTGCTTTGCATTTGTTTTAGTGGGTTTTTCTTTTTCCTTTTCTGATTGGGATTGTATGAATAATTTTCAGCCTTTATTCTTTATTAATATATGTATTTCAAGGTTATAAATTCTCTGTTTACTGCTTTTAGCAGCATCCTCTACATTTTGTCTATTTATCCTATTAGTTAAAATCTCCAATGATGGCTTTGGGTTTTTCTTTCTCCTGTCACTTTTTGCTTATTGTTAGCCAAAAGTGATGTTTTTAGGAGCATGTACATTTCTCCAAGATGAACGGACTCTTTTATCATTTTATAATGACCCATTTTCTCTCATAATCTTCCTTGTCTTATTGTCTTTGTTATTAATATAGGCCCCTTAAACTGAATCCAATAATAGTGAAAGGGAAAAGAGGGAAACTCAGTGGGGAAAAATTTTAGGAAGACAAACCATGAGAAACTCCTAACTCTGGGAAACAAAGCGTTGCGGAATGGGAGGAGGATGGGGTGACTGGGTTGTCGGGTACTAAGGGCACTTGATGGGATGAGTACTGGGTGTTATATGTTGGCAAATTGAATTTAAATAAAATATTTTTAAAAAACAATTCATTTAACATTCTATGTCTTTATTCATCCTTTTACTTTCAACCATGTCAACAGCCTGAAAGTAGTTCCTAATTTTTTATCTAGTTTTCTATCAGTAAGAGGTATTAAGGTCTCCAACTATGATTGTCTCTTCCTTTATCACCGTTGCTTTTGCATTTTGAAACGTTGTATTTGATAGATATATATACATATAAACATACCTGCATAGCAGATAAGACTCAGGGGAAGAATGTTCCAGTAAAACAAACAGCAAATGCAAAAGTTAGAGACAGAAACCAGCTCTGATATCCAAAGGACAGTAAGAAGGCCAGTATGGCTGGAGAAAGTAACTAACTGATGGACATGCAGTAGGATACAAGGCCTGAGAAGTAGCCAAGGCAAGGAATTTGGAATTTATTCTACATGTATTGGGAAACCGTTCGAAAGTTTCAACAAGGGAGTAACATGATCTAATCTATGTTTTTAATAGACTGGCTACTGTGTGAAGAAAACCAGTTAATAGGCTCTTGAAGAGATCAATTAAAAATGGAGGATTAGGGGGATCCCTGGGTGGCGCAGCGGTTTAGCACCCACCTTTGGCCCAGGGCGCGATCCTGGAAACCCGGGATCGAATCCCACGTCGGGCTCCCGGTGCATGGAGCCTGCTTCTCCCTCTGCCCATGTCTGCCTCTCTCTCTCTCACTGTGTGCCTATCATAAATAAATAAAATAAATAAAATTTTTTTAAAAAAAAGGAGGATTAGGGACACCTGGGTGGCTCAGCAGTTGAGCATCTGACTTTGGCTCAGGGACTGATCCTGGAGTCCCAGGATCGAGTCCT
Source organism: Vulpes lagopus (assembly GCF_018345385.1). Classification (NCBI taxonomy): domain Eukaryota; kingdom Metazoa; phylum Chordata; class Mammalia; order Carnivora; family Canidae; genus Vulpes; species Vulpes lagopus. The sequence continues at coordinate 61,141,075 of NC_054832.1, forward strand.
GGATCAGGCTCCCTGCATGGAGCCTGCTTCTGACTCTGCCTATGTCTCTGCCTCTCTCTCTGTCTCTCATGAATAAATATATAAAGCCTTTTAAAAAAATAAAAATAAAAATGGAGGATTACACCCATAACTTCAGGTCCCTCTAAAAAATCCCACTAAGAAGAAAAAAAGAGAGGAAAGCAAACCATAAAAGACTCATAAAGAACAAACCAGGTTGGTGGAGGGACTTGGGTGGGAAGTGAGCTAAATGAGTGATGGGTATTAAGGAGAGCACTTGTTACGATGAGCTTTAGGTGTAAGTGATGAATCACTAAATCCTACTCCTGAAATTAATACACTATATGTTAACTAACTAGAATTTTAAAATTTTGGAAGAAAAAACTACAAAATCCCACTAAAACAGTAAAGACTGTTATATACAAAGGCATAAACCCAGAAGGACAAGGATGATAGGAGCCAAAACAACAGCAGGAAAGGTTTAGAAGCTGAAAGCAGTTACGAGCAACAACTCATTTTGTAGACCTAAGAAAGCTGAATGCTAAGCTAGCCATGAGTGATGCAAAAAAGCAAGCAAAGTTGCACCACGGAACTTCTCAGCGGCTCAGGAATTAGGTTCCTCCGATGCTGGTTTGAGAAGCCTGGTCAAGAAGCTGGCAGATGTGCTTCTCTGCTCCAAGCAAACGACTTCCCCAACCTGGACAGAAGAATGAAATTATATTGTGCAGAAAAGTTTAAGAGAACAGTTGGGGGATGGTGTCATACTGAAAATGGTATTAAGTGAGATCTGCAGTTAGAATGTTAATCTCTTTTGTGGAGCCTGGGTGGCTCAGTTGGTTAAGTGTCTAACTTCAGCTCAGGTCATGATCTCAGGGTCCTGGGATTGAGCCCCCCGCCCCACCCATAACCCTGCATAGCCCCACATAGCCCTGCACTGGGGAGTCCACTTGTTCCTTTCCCTCTGCCCCTGCCCCCACTTGTGCACTCTGTCTCTTTCTCTCAAATAAAATCTTTTTTTTTAATGTCAATAACGGAAAAATAAATAAATAAAAAATAAAAAAAATAAAATGTCAATAACGGGGCAGCCCTGGTTGGCTCAGCAGTTTAGCGCCGTCTTCAGCCCAGGGCGTGATCCTGGAGACCAGGGTTTGAGTCCCACATTGGGCTCCCTGCATGGAGCCTGCTTCTCCCTCTGCCTGTGTCTCTGCCTCTCTCTCTGTGTGTCTCTCATGAATAAATAAATTAAATCTTTTAAAATAAGTAAATAAAATAAAATGTCAATAACGGAATGCCTGGGTGGCTCAGCGGTTAAGCATCTGCCTTCGTTCAGGGCGTGATCCTGGAGCCCCAGGATTGAGTCTCACATCGGGCTCCCAGCATGGAGCCTGCTTCTCCTCCCTCTGCCTATGTCTCTGACTATCTCTGTGTGTCTCTTGTGAATAAATAAATAAAATCTTAAAAAAAAAATGTCAATCCCTCTTCACCATATTAGTTTCCTGAACACTGTCCAGTCTGGTTACCTAAAATCTAGCAGCCACAAAGGAAAAATCTACAGGTACTAACATCTGTGGTTTCCCCAGGAAAAAACCAGTGTCACCTTATAGTAAAGCCCACAAATGACAATCCTGCTCACATACACTGAGTTTCCATTTTTTACTGCCTCCTTGTAAAACATGAGTGCATAGCTAAGGATCATGGTATTCCTTTTTTTTTTTTTTTTTTTTAAGATTTTATTTATTCATGAGAGAGAAAGAGAGAGGCAGAGACATAGGCAGAGGGAGAGGCAGGCTCCATGCTGGGAGCCCGATATGGAACTCCAGGATCATGCCCTGAGCCAAAGGCGGACCCTCAGCCGCTGAGCCACCCAGGCATCCCATAGGATCACAGTATTCCTAAGGAAACACTGATTTGAACATGCATGCCCCTCAGATCTCCTGTGCAGGGCAGAGCGGTCACCTGAGGGCCCGGCTTACTGCACACTTCCTTTTTTTTTTTATTTTTTTTTATTTTTAATTAATTTTTATTGGTGTTCAATTTACCAACATACAGAAAAACACCCAGTGCTCATCCCATCAAGTGTCCACCTCAGTGCCCGTCACCCATTCCCCTCCAACACCCACCCTCCTCCCCTTCCACCACCCCTAGTTCGTTTCCCCGAGTTAGGAGTCTTTATGTTCTGTCTCCCTTCCTGATATTTCCCAACATTTCTTTTCCCTTCCTTTATATTCCCTTTCACTATTATTCATATTCCCCAAATGAATGAGAACATACACTGTTTGTCCTTCTCCGATTGACTTTTTTCACTCAGCATAATACCCTCCAGTTCCATCCACGTTGAAGCAAATGGTGGGTATTTGTCGTTTCTAATTGCTGAGTAATATTCCATTGTATACATAAACCACATCTTCTTTATCCATTCATCTTTCGATGGACACCGAGGCTCCTTCCACAGTTTGGCTATTGTGGCCATTGCTGATAGAAACATCGGGGTGCAGGTGTTACTGCACACTTCCTACAGGCAACTCCCAGCCAATGACAGAGCGAGTCAGAGTAAGACAGGCCACCCTTGGGAGCTGGAACTGCTCCGATGAGTAATCTGGCTTCTAGAACACTGTATCGGCCTTGCCATGCTATATTAGAATTGCACTGCACTCCAGGACTTTCACCTAACCTTCCTGGTCACACAGCTCTTCTAGCCTGCCCTGGAATCCCCCTACCTTCCCTCACAGGCATGTCACCTAACAAATCCCATCTAATCTTATTTTGGCAACTGCTTCTTGGAGGCTGCAGACTAACACAAATGAACCAAGAAAGCAGACAGTTACGATGGGAACTGGGCCTGGCTCACTTGAGGCCAGTGGAAGAGAATGTCATCTTGGTAAGTATGGCACAGATAGTCCCTGGCACAAGGTGATGACTCAGTTGTTAAGGATTTCACTGGTGGGGACCTAGGAAATGTGAAGGGGAATGCTGTGGCAGGTGGGATGATGCAGGACATTTGAAAGACACAGGGCAGAGAAAGCCCATAAAGACAGTGGAGAAGGCTGATGATGCCAGGATGGGTTGATGCCCGGCAGGAGGACAATGAGGCTGAGGGCTGTTAAGGAATAATTAACACTATGAGCCCACAGGGCCCTGTGGCAGCACCCAAGGAGGCTCCTCTCTCCTGCAGTGGAGCAGCAGACAGCTGAGTGGCAGGCTAAAGTCCTCATTGTTAAGGTTTAAATGCTCAACTAAGGCAGGTTAGTTATGCGACAGACATGGCTCTGGTTGGGAAAACCTGGGACCCTAAAACATGGGTGGAAATATGTAGATGGTTGCTCCTGACTTCGAAGTCCCCTGAACCTTCTGGGTTTGCAGAGGCAACCCACTCTTCTCTACCAAGAACTATTATTGGCTAAACATCTGTAGTTAAAAAGGAAAGAATGAAGGAGCAATGGCCTGAATGCAGGCTCCTCAAAAAATTTGTTCAGTTCTCAGACCTGAACCAACTCAGAAATCCAAAATGCAGTGACTGAAGAGGTGACCAAGTCCTTAGGAGTAAGAACCCTGCAAGACTATGGCAAGTATGCATACCATGGCCATTCCTCAGTCTTTCCCTAAGGGAGCTACAGGTGACTATACACTGGGAGAAAGGGAACGAGCAGTCACTGGAGGACCATTGACACAGGATCTGAGTCGACACAAATACCTGAAAACAAACATCATCCTGAGCCCCTGTAAGAGGCCAAGGAATCAATAGAGTCCTGGCTAAATGAAGTCCCACTCACAACCAGCCCATTGGTTCCATGGGCCCACTAAGTGGGTGTTTCCCCAGCTTCCATGTGTAGGTGCAACCACTAAGTGGGTTGCTCCAACAGCAAATTATATACTTGACAAGGTGGAACGACCCCCATTGGATAACTGGCCTAGGGAGAAAGCCAAATGGATGCTGCAAAACTGCCCTTCCACTAAAACAATTCAAAAACAATATTGCTTTGGGATGGAGACGGATTTTGGAGATGAACATTACTATTAATAAGACCTGAAGATTAAAAAAAAAAAAATAGGGATCCGTGGGTGGTGCAGTGGTTTGGCGCCTGCCTTTGGCCCAGGGCGCGATCCTGGAGACCCGGGATCGAATCCCACATCAGGCTCCCGGTGCATGGAGCCTGCTTCTCCCTCTGCCTATGTCTCTGCCTCTCTCTCTCTTTCTGTGTGACTATCATAAATAAAATAAAAAATAAATAAAAAATTTAAAAAAAGACCTGAAGGACGCAGGACAGTGGTCCTGTAATTCGACAGGCCCCTCGTGATGCAGCCTGGAGAGTGACCACAGATAACCACAGATTTAACTACTTTAAATTTTTATTGCAGCCACTGTGCTGGACGTGGTATTGTGGCTGTAGCAGATGGACAAGACATCAGGCACAGGCATGCAGCCAATGATTTGGCAAATGCATTCTCTTTTTTTAAGGCATTCTTTTCCAATTATATATTTTTTTCCAGCTTTACTGAGGTATAATTGACAAAATTGTCAGTAGAATTCCAGTAGGAATGGGGATGTCAAATTGTGACAACTCTAAATATGTCACCTGTAGATAAGGCTTATAGATCCTTTGCCTGAGTCAAATGGACATTAAAAAGGTCAAAGGCCGCTCCAGGAAGTCTGCAGTGGCCAGCCCTGGAGGTCTGAGCTGTCTGGGAGTTAGAAAGGCAAAACTATCTGAGTGGGTGGGGGCTCTGAAACAGCGCCAGTATGGTCCTCTGGAACCTGGGGCTGTGAAAGCTGTGCTGTTGGAGCTGGAACAATGCCTTGAACCTTCTGAGTTCCAAGGAAAAGGAATATTTAAATTGAGACGTGTTATGTTGCAGGAAAACTCACCATCAGGTTTCAGTTGATTTTAACACTAATGTTTTCTTTTGATGGCAACAGTTGGAACAATCCAGTTAACACACGCACACACAAGAGAAAGAGAGAGAAAAGAAACAGCAAAGAGCTTTAAGAGAATAAAGCAGTTGAGCAACTCGAACTCAAAAAAAATGAAGGAGTTAGGACAGCTGGGGCTACTCAGCAAGAGTTTTTTGACTTTCTCCCCGTCGTTACAATGATTTGGTGGCAATGCCCCAATTTCTGAGTTCTTTGTCCCAATTTCAAAAGTACTCAGAGAGAAAAAGATTTTGGACTACCACGGATCAGATCACTAAAGAGCTATGGTTAAAGAGCAGGGCCACTTGGCACAAACTTGGGAGTGTTACCAGAATCATGGAGGCATGAGGAGCGGGCCCGGAAGCTCTGCTACATCTTTCGAAAGTGGGAGCACAAGGACAAGGAATGTGGGAGCCACATAACCACTGGAAAGGAGGGAACAAAATGACCATCACATATAGATCATTAGTTATCTAGGAAATCCCACAGAATCAATAGAAACCTATGAGAATTCATAAGACAGTTCGGAATGAGAAACATATATGAATTGAGTAAGCAATCATTAATACCACTAATAAAAAAAAAATACCACTAATAAGTAAGAAGAATATAGGAAATACAAAATTGACATTCACAATACCAGTTTTTTTTAATTATAAAGTTCCTAAAGATAATCTTACAAAAAAATGTTTAATTTTATTTTCCTAAGGAACATAAAAGAAGATTTAAGTAGAAGGACATGAGAATGAGAATGTCCATTAGTTTTTCACAACTAATTTATAGGCTTAATTTCAACTTGTGTTTCAATGGGACTTTTTAACTTGCCAAAATTATCTAAATTTTATCCACAAGAAGAAACAGATGCAAAAGCTTTCACACTGCTAGAAAACAAGCTTTAATATAAATAAATAAATATTCGACATTAAAATTCTGGAAAGAAATAGCCCAGAATAGTGACAGTAGTTTCTCCATAGAGAGAGGGATTTTTTTTCTTCACTACAAGTTTTCTATATTCTCCAGATGTCCACAGTAAACAAATTGCATTTATAAAAGAAAAGTAGAAAGAAGATGTTACTTTTAATTCACCTGAGACACTCCTTTTTTGATGTTTTCTTGTAGTCATCATATGCATTTTAAAAACAAAGCTGAGGGTTTGTGGGTGGCTCAGTGGTTGAGCGCAGCCTTTGGCCCAGGGCCTGATCTTGAAGTCCTGGGATCGAGTCCTGCGTCGGGCTCCCTGAGTGGAGCCTGCTTCTCCCTCTGCCTGTGTCTCTGTCTTTCTCTCTCTCTCTCTCTGTATCTCTCATGAATAAATAAATAAAATCTTAAAAAAATAAAAAAAATAAAAACAAAGCTGGGTCTATGGTGAATCAAACTTGTGTATCCCATTTTTTAAAAAGATTTATTTATTTATTTGACGAGAGAGAAAGAGAGAGAGAAAAAATGAGCAGGGGCAGTGGCAGAGGCAGGAGAAGCAGACTCTTTGCTGAGCAGGGAGCCTGACATGGGACTCGATCTTTGGACCCTGAGATCATGACCTGAGCCTAAGGCAGACGATTAACAGATTGAGCCACCTAGGAGCCCCTCACTTTTCTTATTTTAAATAAGCATTTTCTCATGTCAGTAAAAGACAGCTTAAACAAGTTTGTCTGCATAATAGCCCCTTGACTTGAATCATTTCTAATTTTTCAATAGTATGAATAGTACCAAAGTCATTTTTGTGCTTACAAATTTCTATATTTCAGATTATCTGCCTTAGGAAAGATTTTCTGAAAGCATGCAGCATAATTTATTCTGTCACCAACAATATAAGAGTATTTGCACCAGTATAAACTAGTATAATTTTTCCTTATGTTTCCTAGTGTGAGAGACATTTTAAAAAGAGCCAAATATAGATAACTTTTTCTTCAACTCTTTCTAACCTTTGTAAATATACTAGAATGACAATGAACTACTTTTATTATCAGAAATGCACACACACAAGCCTTGTGCAGAAAAGGCCTGATGGTTCCCCCACTGGGGGGCCCCAAACCCTAAGATAACACTATGGCGATGCCTACCAGAAGAGGGAGTAGTAGCTACTGTATTTGCTGCTTCTCAAAGGCTCGCTCAGGATCATAGATCATTATCTATAATCCTGAATGTTTGCTTTTCAAAATTTAATCTGTTATTTTTGTTCCCAAAAACTGACCATTTCCTCCTCCTGCCCTGTACTATCTACTTGCCTTTTCAAAGAGACACCCCTGCACCTACCCTCAGGCTAACACACTCTCTTGTCAATGGTTTCTCCAGCAGAGGGAAGCTCTGCTAACAGTCCCTGTTTGGTCTGAATAACCCAAGAGAAATTTATTTTTTTTAAGATTTTTATTTATTTATTCATGAGAGACAGAGAGAGAAAGGCAGAGACACAAGCAGAGGGAGAAGCAGGCTCCAAGCAGGGAGCCCCACGTGGAACTCGATCCCAGGACTCCAGGATCACACCCTGGGCTGAAGGCGGCGCTAAACCGCTGAGCCACCCAGGGATCCCCCCCCAAGACGAATTTAAAAACAAAACACAGATACGGAAAATGATCCTACCTAAAAAGCAAGCGTTTCCCATCCTTTCCTAAACTGCCCTAGAGATGACTTATTTCACTTCAATGTGTATACATTTCTGAAGTACACACACAGTGTAATAGGAGCTAACAATGTGAGTGCCAGGAGACAGGTAGGACCCAGGCCATCCATCCTGCACACTGCGTAGCAGGCCACATGGGACAAGTAACTGGTGGACAAGGCAGAAATGCAGCATCGTGGTCATTCTACTGCACTCGTTCCTGGTCTATGGAACCTGGAGACAGCTCAGAGGGGCATGAAGACCAATCACGCTGAATCTATTTGCTCTCTTAGAACAAAACAAAACTGATCACTGGGTAATGAGTGACCTTGCAGTCTAGCCGATGACCTCTGAATTCATCTACTCCTTCAGAGTTCCCTTGTGTGTCCAGTGCCCACCAGCACACTGACTCCCTTTAATGCTCTTCGTTTTTCAGAATCTGTGATGCTAAATAGCAAATTAGCCTCTGTTTACCCTTCTTCACTGTTCCCTTGACTTTCCAGAAGTCCCCAAGACTCAAAATTAGTGGGATATGAGCCAAAACATCCACCCTGATTTGCCATTGTGTAGTCTGGGGCTCTGTCACAATGCACACTGCTCTGTGGTCTGGCCTCAGAAACCAAAGGCTCCAGCATGTGGATGGGCACTGCGTGTCCATGCAGGATTTGTAGGGCAGTGTGAGTGCTGAATTGCACTCGTGTTCATGGGCAGATTGTTAGGCAAAGACATGTTCAGTTATTGTGTAGGCATTCGGTGCGTGTCAGTGACTTGAAGCTCGCTTCTGTTTCTGCTTCTGACAGGTATATAAGGGGGCCTCTTAAGAAAATAGCATACTGTGGCTACAACAGTGAAAAGCCCATTTCTGGGGACACATGGGTGGCTCAGCTGAAGTGGCTGCCTTCAGCTCAGGTAATGATCCCAGGGTCCCAGGATCGAGCCCCCCATTGGGCTCCCTACTCAGTGGGGAGCCTGCTTCTTGTCCCTCTCCCTCTCCCCACTCATGCTCTCAAATAAATAAATAAATACCACTGGGTAGATTGGCTTCGAGCATGTGATTGTGAAAAAGAGCAGAAGCAGTTTTGGCTAAGAGGAGGAAAGGAGAGAGGTCAGTGGGGTGTGCAGAAGCAAATGAAGGGAAGAAAATGATAAGCAGCCAGTGTAATTTATTCCTTAGCTAAGACACAAAATAAATATTGATTTAATACATCACTATGAATGTGCTCATAGTCTACTCGGAAGACAGAGACATAAGCAAATAGCCTTTAAATCATTGTACCCCTTGGACACCTGGGTAGCTCAGTGGTTGACCATCTGCCTTTGGCTCAGGGCATGATCCCAGAGTCCCAGGATCAAGTCCCACACTGGGTTCCCTGCAGGGAGCCTGCTTCTCCCTCTGCCTGTGTCTCTCATGAATAAATGAATAAAATCTTTAAAAATCAATCAATCAATCAATCAATCATTGTACCCCCAAGTGAAGACAATTTAAAATATTATAGGACTCGGGGTGCCTGGATGGCCCATTCAGTTGAGCATCTGACTCTAGCTTTGGGTTCAAGTTGTGATCTCAGGGTCATGGGATCGAGCCCATCATCAGGCTCTACACTCAATGCGGAGTATGCTTGAGATTCTCTGTCCCTCTGCCCCTGCTCCCCTCCTCCCCAGCCCTCTCTCAAATAAATAAATAAACCTTTTTAAAAATTAAATAAATAAAAATAAAATATTATAAGGAATCAGAGTATCTACTGTGCACTAGAAGGTTTCATGGAAATGGTGGCATTTAAGGTTTCCAAAGGGGCAGGACTGAGATTCTGGTGGTTGAGAGATATAATCCAGGTAAGGAATGAAATGCTAGGAGCCTCTTCACTGGTAGAGAAGCCTCCTGGGACCATGTTTGGAGAGAAAAGATAGGGACTCTCCAGGCATTCAAATACCCTCCTAGACAAAAGGCCTGCCTTCCAGGCTCCTCCCATAGATGAGCAGACTTAGAAAAGGGACAGAAGCAGCTAGCCCACACTTGAGCCCTTCATTCCAGCATAGGTGACAGTCTTCACAGCTGAACTAACCCCAAGCACTCTAGAGACAGGCACAGCTAAAGTAATAAGAGGACAGAATGGAAGGGAGGAGGAGTTCAGCACTTACTTGGTGTAAAAATAATAGTGAAATATTAGAATCAAACGGAATTTCAGATCTAAATTACCCCAGCACCATTTTAAAAACAAGGAAAATAAGACTAGATTTGTGTCTGGATTTATTGACCTGTTGGACTTTATGCCAGTTATTGACTTATTTCCTCTTGACCCAAATTCAGGCCATTGGCGTGCTTGCTGTATGAAAACGAATCTGAGGGGGCACCTGGGTAGCTTCGTGGTTGAGCGTCTACCTTTGGCTCAGGTCGTGGTCCCGGGTCCTGGGATCTAGTCCTGCATCAGGCTCCCTACTCGGTGGGGAGCCTGTTTCTCCCTCTACCTCTGCCTATGTCTCTGCCTCTATGTCTCTCATGAATAAATACATAAAATCTTTTAAAAAAATGAAATGAATCTGAGCTCTTTAGATAGCTGGCACTGAAGCTTTATCAGAAGAGGGCACTGGAGGGACACCTGGGTAGCTCAGGTGGTTAAGTGTCTGCCTTCTGCTCAGGACAGGATCTCAGGGTCCTGCGATGGAGCCCTGCATTAGCTCCCTACTCAGTGGGGAGCCTGCTTCTCACTCTCCCTCTGTCTGCCACATCCCCTGCTTCTACTCCCCCTCCCTCTGAGTCAAATAAATAAATAAATTATAAAAGGAGAGGACGCTGGAAAATCATCACAGGAGGAAGGAATTTTGCAGATCCCGGAGGTGCATGGCTTCTCCTATGCTGGCAGCTTCTTCAGCAAACTCCTTAGATGCTTTTTTTTTTTTTTTCTTTAAGATTTTATTTATTTACTCACGAGAGACACAGAAAGGGGCAGAGATGTAGGCAAAGGGAGAAGCAGGCTCTCTGCAAGGAGGCTGATTCAGGACTCTATCCCAGGACCCTGGGATCATGACCTGAGCCCAAAAAGCAGACACTCAACCACTGAGCCACCCAGGCATCCAACCCTTAGGTGGTTTTATAGCAGAGTGTCTCCTGTGAGACATCTTCCTATGAACAACTTCCCCCAGCATCCTAGAGGGTCGATTTCCAGCAAGTTCTACTAGTATGGCACCATAGCAACTCATCTGGCATTCAGTAGCCATTTGTTCAACAAGATCCACATCTCAGCTTATAGGGTGTGGGGTGGCTAAAAGATACAGTGTTATATAATATTATGTTCACTATTATACATCTGCTATTCCTATATTTCTGAACTTTTCATCTTATTCATTATTCCCTAGTCTCTCCAATCCTCTACTACAGATAATAATTTTCTTTTACTTTTTTTTAAGCTCTATACCCAATGTAGGACTTGAACTCACAACCCTGAGATCAAGAGTCACATGCTTAATCGACTGAACCAGCCAGGATCCCCAATAATCCTTTATATTAGGCTTTCAGTATTCAAATCACTATAAGGTTTGTCTGTCCTGATTGGTCCCAGATAGAAGGGATTTTCAACAAAGATAGCTGCTTATTGGGGCGCCTGGGTAGCTCAGTGGTTGAGCATCTAACTTCGGCTCACATTGTAATCCTGGAGTCCCGGGATCGAGTCCCACATCAGGCTCCCTGCATGGAGCCTGCTTCTCCCTCTGCCTGTATCTCTGCCTCTTTCTCTCTGTATCTTTCATGAATAAATAAATAAAATCTTTTTTAAAAAGATGGCTGCTTATTGTGGCTGTTTTTGGTTTGTTTTATACCAGTGATTTTAATTAAGGTAAAATATTAACTTGGATATTTTTTATTGAAACATCCTCTAAAAAGAAATATCTCTAAACACTTCTAATCCAGAAATGAAATGGCTCTGTTCTAATGAATGGGAGATTTATAATTTAGGATACAGATAATAGTTTAGAAGACTCAAGGTTAAATGACCACATATAACTATCCCTCAAGTATTTAAATTTTTAATGTCTAATGTCAGAATATCCCACGAAAACTTCCTTTATCTCTAAAGAGTATAGACGTTTAAATGGGGCAGGGTTGGGGGGAATCTTGCTCTTTGGGGTAAAAATTCTATACATAGGAGTAATCTACTCTATATGTTACAAATTATTGAAATTTCAAAAAATAATGAAAACCAGAGAAATATTTTACAACTGCTGGGTTTTTTTATATACTTTCTCTAAGAAAAATTCACGTGTCTTGCATTCCCAAGACAGAGGACAAACTAAAGCCAAATTAAGAGAGGGTGTTCCATAGCAGAACATTTCCAAAAATAAAGTATTAGAGGTAGACTAGAAGAAGGGAGAAGGAAACTATTCGTTTTTTTAAAAGATTTTATTTATTTATTTATGAGAGACACAAAGAGAGAGGCAGAGACATAGGCAGAGAGAGAAGCAGGCTTCATGCAGGGAGCCCAATGTGGGACTGGATCCTGGGACTCCAGGATCATGCCCTGGCCCAAAGGCAGGTGCTCAACAGCTGAGTCACCCAGGGGTTCTGGAAACTAACTTTTCAGAGTTGTAAGCATTATAAACATTTTTCTCATTAAAGACTACAATATATTTTTAAAAAGAAAAAAACACAGGCACTGAGAAAGAAGAATAGGTTACTCATTGAAAATAAGACATGTGGGATGCCTGGGTGGCTTAGCAGTTGAGCACCTGCCTTCGGCCCAGGCGTGATCCTGCGGTCCCAGGATCGAGTCCCACATTGGGCTCCCTGCATGGAGCCTGCTTCTCCTTCTGCCTGTGTCTCTGCCTCTCTCTCTGTGTCTCTCATGAATAAATAAATAAAATCTTAAAAAAAAAAGACAAGAAGAAAATTGATGAAATTTATAAATCATGAACAGACATTTTCTTCTCCTTATCTACTTTATAGAAAAGTTGCAAAATTTGGGATCCCTGGGTGGCGCAGCGGTTTGGCGCCTGCCTTTGGCCCAGGGCGCGATCCTGGAGACCCGGGATCGAGTCCCACATCGGGCTCCCGGTGCATGGAGCCTGCTTCTTCCTCCGCCTGTGTCTCTGCCTCTCTCTCTCTCTCTCTGTGACTATCATAAATAAATAAAAAAATTAAAAAAAAATAAAATAAAATAAAATGAATTTATTTAAAAAAAAAAAGTTGCAAAATTTTAAAATGATATTTGAGAAAATTCAATGAAGTAGATTCTGGGAAGATGGTACCTGAGTTAAGTATTTGTACTTCTTCTTTCTTTCTTTCTTTTTATTATTATTATTATTATTTTCTTCCTTCCTCTTTCAATCAATTTATTTCCTCTCTGGAAACCAAAGACCTCACAAAACCCCATGAAGCAGCAGACTCCCAAAAAGTGGATGTCAAGAGACAATTCTCCATTTGTTCTCTCTGCACATCTTAAGAGCAAAGCATACTATCCTCTCTGAACTATGTTTTCAAGTATGTTTGGATAGCAAACAATCTTGGAAGATGGTGACAGTGTGCCTCTCCAAAGCAAAGAGCAGGTTTGCTTAGTGTCCCAGAAGACAGAGCAAAGGGCAGGCATACTCACTGCACATTTTAAGAGTCCAATCTCCTCTACTCCTGTTATGAAGCATACTGTGTGCACTGGAGTCACTTGACCCTCCTGCTTTGCCCTAAGGAATTGGGACTTGGGGAACTGGTACAAAAATATTTGTAGTCTGGCTATTACTGTGAGTAATAAACCACCCTCATCTCTGATCCAGGATTCTAGTGTCTTCCACCAGCCACCATGAAACTGTGGCAGACTACCTTGGTAACTTGCAAGTAAGATGAAATCTCAGAATTTTCAGTTCTCAACAGTCAGTTGGATAACATATGGTTGGATCTTGTCTTGTTTTTTGTTTCTGTTTTATGTTTTTTTTTTAATTTATTCATGAAAGACACACAGAGAGAGGCAGACAGAGGGAGAAGCAGTCTCCATGCAGGGAGCCAGATGCGGGACTTGATTCCAGGACTCCGGGATCATGCCCTGAGCCAAAGGCAGATGCTCAACCGCTGAGCCACCCAGGCATCCCTTGTCTTGTTATTTTTAAGTCCAATCTGAAAACCTTTGCCTCTTAATTGGGGTCTTTCTTCTTTTTTTAAAGATTTTATTTTTAAGTAAAATAAAATAAATAAATAAAATAAAATAAAATAAAATAAAATCTACACCCAATATGGGGCTTGAATTCACAACCCCAAGATCAAAAGTCACATACTCCACCAACTGAGCCAGCCAGACACCCCTGGAGTCTTTCAACTATGTACATTTAATATAATTATTGAATACTGAATGAGCAGAATACAAATAAGTCCATGTTATTAAGACTGAAAAGTTTAAGGTCTTTGTCTCAAGTCAAATGAAATTTGCCTTGAGTAACCATCTAAAAAGCTTGTAAAGTCTATTATTCCTCTAACTATCTTCATATCCCTAAGAATTGCTTTAGGCGAAAAAAAATTTTTTTCCAAAATCTTGAATTAGCAGGGGCTGCAGTTGTTTGGTCTCTGGTCAGAGATAGCCAACCTCTGACTGGGGGCCAAGGTCAGGTTCACAGGCAGCATCTGGCTGATCATGATAAATTTTTATGGGGTCATCTCCATCCAAGCCCATACCTCTGTGAGGCCCAACATCTGTTTCTCATGTATATTCTCATTTTATTTTATTTATTTTTAAGTAAGCTCTGTGCCCAACGTGGGGCTTGAACCCATGACCCCAGGATCAAGAGTCACATGCTCCACTGACTAAGCCAGCCAGGCACTCCTGTATACCCCTATTTTAATCCAAATGCCTGTGTGTATTTACAAAATGACACAATTTACCAATTGGCCACTTTGAGGAACTTTTGGTATGACCAAAACTGTCCACCTTAGGAGCACCTTAAAGGGCAAAGCAGGGTCAGCAAATTTAATTACTTACTTAATTTAATATTCGATTGTCAGCCTTTTATGACCACTATAAAGAACCTTCAAACAGTACAGGGAAGCTGTTATCCCAGTCTCCCTCATCTACATGAACTAGTACAAGTATTAATAAGTCCTTCAGAGCCATAACTCTTTCTTCAAAGTGTCAGAAAACTGGGGGATGCCTGCCTGGCTTGGCTGGTAGAGCCAGAGTCTTAACGTGACTTTTAATCTCAGAATCTTGACTTTAAGCCCCACATTAGGAGTCTACTTAAAAAATAATAATAATGAGGGCAGCTTCCGTGGCACAGCGGTTTAGCACAACCTGCAGCCCGGAGTGTGATCCTGGAGACCTAGGATCGAGTCCCACATCAGGTTCCCGGAATGGAGCCTGCTTCTCCCTCTGCCTGTGTCTCTGCCTTTCTCTCTCTCTCTCTCTCTGTGTCTCTATGAATAAATAAATTTTAAAAATCTTTAAAAATAATAATAATAATAATGGTGGGCACCTGGATAGCTCAGTTGGCTAAGCATCGGCCTTTGGTTCAGGTCATGATCTCAGGATCCTGGGATAGAGTCCTGCATTGAACTTTCTGCTCAGCAGAAGGTCGCTTTTCCCTCTCCCTCTACTCCTCCCCACACTTGTGCTCTCTGGCTCTCTCTATTTCTCTGTCAAATAAATAAATAAAATCTATTAAAAATAAAATTAATAATAATGGAATTGGAGAAATAATAATAATACATAAATTTTGAAAAAAGAAGAACTTGGGAAACTATGTATTCCTGAAATTCATCAAAAAGAACAAGAACTAAAGAAAGCACAAAATGTGATACAATCCTTACCCAAAACAATATCTATTTTATTTCGAGTCAACATTAACTGGACATTAATCCAATTTTTTTTAAAGAGCAAATTCATTGATGATTTTAAAATCGACTTCAGATAACAATCTGGAGTAGATCAATAATGTGAAGATCATATTATCCTCATTTCTTATGAACCCTTGTAAGCCAGAAATCAAGGATTTGATTATTTGAAGGCTGGCGTAAGAAATTACTCCTCTGGGGGGGGGGGTCCGTGGGCGGCTCAGCGGTTTAGTGCCTGCCTTCGGCCCAGAGCATGATCCTGGAGTGCCAGAATCAAGTCCTGCATCGGGCTCCCTATGTGGAGCCTGCTTCTCCCTCTGCCTGTATCTCTGCCTCTCTCTCTCTCTCTGTCTCTCATGAATAAATAAATAAAATCTTAAAAAAAAAAAAAAAGAAAGAAAGAAAAGAAATTACTCCTCTAATAGATCTATAGCATCTTCCAAACATTTTGAGAGAGTTGTAGAACAAAAACAGAGTTAGACCATAAACAAATTAATGTTTTTTTCTAAGTAAACAATGGGATGGCCCTAGATATTTTTTATGCCTTCCAAAAAATGTGCATGGATAAGGATACTTGCTGCTACTATGAACAAAAAGGATGCTGGAAAACCAACATTCCCACTCTTGGCAAGGAAAAATCTAATATACAATGAGAGAGTTTCAAGAGAAATGGTAGCACTCAACTTCCAATTCTTTCCTTAAAACTCATAAGAAGAATGATCACAAACAATTCCGGGCCACACTCACTATTTTCTGATAGTTATATGTGTTACACTTTTAATAATAACCCTACAAGTAAATTCATCACTCTCCCTTGGAGTCAGTGAAAATTTAAGTGGTGGATTTTCCAATAGCGCTGATATCCTCTATATCCCAGCTGCTGTTACTCTTGGTCTTTTCACTAGAAACATAATTTTCCCTTGTGATATCACATTAGCTTAAACTTAACGAAGAGAAAGATTTATTATGGAAATGGAATTGACAAATTAAGATATCCTAACAACTAAAGCAACTAACCACACACACACACACGTACACACACAAAATCTGACTAAAAAAATAGGCAGAGGGCATTTTTCCAAAGAAACCATATAGATGGCCACAGACGCATGAAAAGATGCTCAACATCACTCATCATGAGAGAAATGCAAATCAAAACCACACTGAGATATCACCTGTCAGAATGGCTAGAATCAAAAAGACAAGCAATAACAACTGTTGGTGAGGAAGTGGAGTAAAGGGAACCCTCAGGTATTGTTGGCGGGAATGTGAATAGGTGAGGCCACTATGATGACATTATGGGTCTCTTCCATGAAATTCTTAAGACTGTACCTGTCTTCTGCAAATCATAGCTAATTTTGGATACAAATACATAAATCCGATCCAAACACATAAATCTGACACACCTTCTATGAGGTACCAGAGTCCTAATGGGCCAAAAATTTACCACCATTTTCATGGTTACTGAGACTGAGCACCTCAAGGTTTAAACTGATCCATTCCAACTTTTACCCAAGCCTGCATAGTGTCCTTAAAGCTTGAAGAAAAGGAAGAATTAAAGTCCATGCTAAAAGGAATAATAGACAAAGAACTCATTTCACCTTGTACTAGTCCTTATAACACTCCTAGTCTGACCATTAAGCAACTGGCTGTACAGATTTTTTTCACCAACTCAGATTATCATTGATAAAATTATACCTCACATTCTATGGTGCCAATTCCAAATACTATTCTTGCCCTAACCCTACCCAAAACCATCAGTTTTACAGCTGTGCATGTACTTCAGAGTCTGTTCCTTTAAATTTGAATTAATACCAAAAAAAAAATAATAATAATAAATAAATAAATAAATAAATAAATTTGAATTAATACCTGTTTACCTGTCTTTGGAAGAACCTATAGTATACATGCATTACTATGCCTCAGAGACTCACTGTCCCTTACCTTTCATAAGTTCTTAGTTAGGACCTCAAAGTTTCACTGTAGGATGAGCTTTTACTAAGTTTTAAAGATTAGAAAAGCACGAATATAAATTCTATCTACTTTCTGACTTCTAGCACAAAAAGACAAAAAAAGCTGTAATTTTCTCTAGCAAAAGGTTCATTATCCAGGCCATGATTTATCTCAGGCAAGTTGCTTATCTCTGACTGGGTGACTACAGGCCATCCAGAATTTGCCAAGACTCACTACTTAAAAATTATTCTAGGTCTCACAAGACATTGTAGACAGAGAGTTCCCAATTTCCCGGAAATTGCTTCTTCTTCTTCTTCTTCTTTTTTTTTTTTTTTTTATAAAGATTTTATTTATTCATGAGAGACGCAGAGAGAGAGAGGCAGAGACACAGACAGAGGGAGAAGCAGGCTCCATGCAGGGAGCCTGATGCAGGACTCGATCCTGGAACTCCAGAATCACACCCTGGGCTGAAGTCAGGCGTTAAACCGCTGAGCCAGCCAGGGATTCCCAAACTTCTTCTTTAAGACCAGACTAAATCCTTGGTGACAGAGCTCCTCTCCTGGAAACACAAGCATGAATATAAATTTTGCTGACTAGGGCTAGCTCTTCAACCATCCTCTATCCTTAATCAGTCTAATTTACCATGAGTTTTAGAATCCTCCTTGAACCTAATGGTCTCCCAAGTGTACAACCTTTGTTTCTTAATGAAATGTACTACATTCCTAGCTTAGCCAGTTTATATCCTCTGCAATATCATTACTTTCTCCAATACCTATTTCTATTCAGCACCCTTAGCCTTTGAACTCTGCTATTCTCCTTCCATCACAAAAGTAGGGAAAGATGCATTTTCCTGGGCATTTATATAAGAATCATTCATACCCCATTGCAGACTTATTAGAAATGCCTTTGGACAGTCCACACTTGACCCTGATAGTTGATGGGTCATATCTACAGACAGAAGCGGTAAATGATCAGGCTATGCCATAGAGTTATCTAAGTCACTCTTAGAATATGATTCTTCAAAACCACAGAGATACCACCTTATACCAATCAGAATGGCTAAAATTAACAAGTCAGGAAACAACAGATGTTGGCGAGAATGCAGAGAAAGGGGAATCCCCCTACACTGCTGGTGGGAATGCAAGCTGGTATAGCCACTCTAGAAAACAGTATGGAGTTCCTCAAAAAGCTGAAAATAGAGCTACCTTATGACCCAGCAATTGCACTACTAAAAATTTACCCCAAAGATACAAATATAGTTATGAGAAGGGGACCTGCACCCCAATGTTTATAGCAGCAACGTCCCCAATAGCCAAACTATAGAAAGAGCCCAGATGTCCACTGACAGATGAATGGATAAAGAAGATGTGGTATATATAATGGAATACAACTCAGCCATCAAAAATGCAATCTTACCATTTGCAATGACGGATGGAACTGGAGGGTGTTATGCTACGTGAAATAAGTCAATCAGAAAAAGACAACTATCATATGATCTCACTCATGTGGAATTTAAGAAACAAAACAGAGGATCATAGGGAAAGGGAGAAAAAATAAGACAAGATGCAATCAGAGAGGGAGACAAGCCATAAAAGACTCTTAATCATAGGAAACAAACTGAGGGTTGCTGATGGGTGGGGGGATGGGGTAACTGGATGATAAACATTATGGAGGATGTAATGAGCACTGGGTATTACATAAGACTGATGAATCACTGACCTCTACCTCTGAAACTAATATGTTAAAAAAAAAAAAAAAAAAAGAATATGATTCTTTACAGCCCAGATGGCAGAATTAATTGCCCTCACTAGAGCCTGCCAACAGGCTAGACAAAAGAGAGTTAATATACACTGTAGATATACCTTGAGGTAACATATGATGTCTGGGTGTTTTGGAAACAGTGAGGCTGTCTCATCTCAGTGGGGATTCCTAACAAGGCCAAGAAACTTCACAATACCTTAATACTGCCAAAGAAGTTGTATCTAAGGCACTCTAGATGCTAAAAGAAATGCCCTGTCCAATTATTTACCCCAAGCAAGGGGCCCTTACAAGAGTATTGGGCCATGGAGCTAACCAAAAATCCACTAACTTATAGGGTTTCAAAGCAACCATTTCAAAATGCTAAAAGTATCAAAAGTATCAAAATGCCCCAGTATCAAAGTGGGGAGACAGATCTGGATGTAAATTGTATGAAGATATTCTCTGGTATTCTCAAGATAGCTTCCTAGAAACCAAAGCCTCTTGCAGAAAAACTTGCTGAGATTGCAGATGAGACTACCACCATTCCAAGCACCCAACACTGGTCATCATTTTTTTTTTTCTTTTTAAGATTTATGTATTTATTTCAGAGAGAGAGAGCACACGCACGAGCAGGGGGAGGGGTAGAGAGAGAAACAAGTAGACTCCTTGCTCAGCAAGGAGCCTGACACAGGCTCATTCCCAGGACCCCCCGATCACGACCCAAATGGAAATCAAAAGTCGAACACCCAACCAACTGAACCACCCAGGCATTCCAGATACTGGTCATCATTCTAAACTTTGAGGCTGTTGCTGAGGACTTCTCACCTGACATTGATATTCTCTAGGCAAAAGAAAATCATTAGAGGTAGGGGATCAGGAGCCCAAACCTTAAGGCCCATTTTAATTCTTCTGAATGAGCTTCAGATAATTACACCCTGCAGGGGAATCTGAATGTGTTCACACATCATATAAATGGAAATAAACAGAATGTGCTGTTCAGTATACTGTCAGAGTCTTTACTCTGACCATGAAATGTTTTGAGGCACCCTAGAAAAAGCACACAGCCAGGATAAGGGGTAGGAATGTATTGATACATGCAACTGCCAAAACTCATGGTATGCTTAAGATATGTGCATTTTGTCATGTATAAATTCTGCTTTTAAAAACAAAAAACCCCAAATATTGAACTTCAGTTAATGATATTTATGTTGAAATTATTTAAGCATGAAGTATACTGATGGCTACAGTAGCTTCCTATTCCTTTTATTAAAGACTGACAATAAATAGATAGATGATAGATAGACAGATAGGTAGATAATAGATGATAAAGACTATTATTCCTTTAATAAAGACTTGCAAGTAAGGACGTAAGGACACTTACAAGTGCCCTTTGAGAGACCTGGCCTCTGCTGATTCTGTGACTTCCTCAGCTGTCTCCTCCATACCAGGCACCTTTCAGGCCTGTAAAGTGACCCTCCAGGCCTCAGGGCCTTGGCCCCAAGTGTTCTCTTGAACTGGAAAACCACTTGCTCTCATTGCCTAGTTAACTTCTGCAAATCCTTCCAATCTTATAGGGCGCAGTCCTCCCTGCCTAGGTCAGGACATGCTCCTCTTCCCCTTCATTGCTGCTTTGTGTTTTCTTCTTTGCGCCCATCACAGTTCACAGCTGCACATTCATCAAATAATCACAAGAACATTTATCTTCCTTGTAAGACTTATGGGGACCAGGGCCTTGACAGAGAGCTACTTGACTCACAATTGTATTCCCCCCGTGTCTGGCTTGGTGCCCGGCACATCAATAGCGAGATATTCAGGAAGTTTATTGGATAAATGATTAAAAGCAAATTAAAATAAGATACCACTTTTCACATACAAGATGGATAGCTTTAAAGGACTGGCAATATTTACTATAAGGTAAGGGTGTGGAAAAGCAGGGCACTTGGACTCATTGATGGAGGTGTAAATTAGTATGGTTTGAAGTGCCTATCAAAATGTTCAGCGTTGGGACACCTGAGTGGCTCAGTGGTTGAGCATCTGCCTTTGGCACAGGTTGTAATCCTGAGCTCCTGGGTTCAGGTTCTGCATTGGGCTCCCCACAGAGAGTCTGTTTCTCCCTATGCCTAGGTCTCTGCCTCTTTCTGTGTGTTTCTCATGAATAAATAAATAAAACCTTTAAAAGAAATGTTCAATGTTGATACCTGTGGATCCAGATCTTTCACACCTAGGTATTTATCCTACAGGCACGATAGCACAAATATGTATTTGTATAACAATGTTCCCAGAAGTTGTTTCAAGTGCTGAAAAACTGGCAACAACTTAAACACCTTTCCAGAGGAGGCTGAAACTAAACTACATCCATAAAATACATTTCTGCATTATATAACCATTATAAGGAATATAAATCCCTTAGGGGATAGGAGCAAAGACTAAGAGTGAGAAAAAGTTGCACACAAGTATAATCCCATTTTGTTAAAAAAAAAAAAAAAAAAAAAAGGCAAACCCTACCCATGTAAACACAATTTAAAACTATGTTTAAAAAAAAAAAAAAAAAAGAGGGATGCCTGGGTGGCTCAGCGGTTGAGCATCTGCCTTTGGCTGAGGGCCTTATCCTGGGGTCCCCAGATAGAGTCCCACATCAGGCTCCCTGCATGGAGCCTGCTTCTCCCTCTGCTTGTGTCTCTGCTTCTCTCTGTGTGGGTCCTTTTTTTTTTTTTTTTTTTTAATTTTTATTTATTTATGATAGTCACACAGAGAGAGAGAGAGGCAGAGACACAGGCAGAGGGAGAAGCAGGCTCCATGCACCGGGAGCCCGACGTGGGATTCGATCCCGGGTCTCCAGGATCGCGCCCTGGGCCAAAGGCAGGCGCCAAACCGCTGCGCCACCCAGGGATCCCTGTGTGGGTCTTTCATGAGTAAATAAATCATATCTCTAAACGAATTAAAAAGAAAGAAAGAATAAACCAAACTATTCAGTATCGCCTCCAGAGAGTGGGATAGGAGACAGTCGGGGACTGCTACTTTTACTTTATGATTACGCTAAACAAGCAAGTCTTATCATTAATTTTTTTATCATTGTAAACTCTAGATTATTTCCATAACGAGACCTGAAGATAAGGTTCACGTTGCTTCTGCTAAAATAAAAGCCACAACCGGTGAACGACTGCACAAGAAAATGGCCTCCTAAGGACCTGCCGTCCACAGACCACCCAAGTATCGGCGCATGTATTTAAACCCCACAGGTTTGGGCAGCCCGGGTGGCTCAGCGGTTTAGCGCCGCCTTCAGCCCAGGGCCTGATTCTGGAGACTCGGGATCGAGTCCCACGTCAGGCTTCCTGCATGGAGCCTGCTTCTCCCTCTGCCTAAGTCTCTGCCTCCCTCTCTCTCTCTCAAGAATAAATAAATAAAATCTTAAAACAAACAAACAAACAAACAAAAAAAAACCACAGGTTTAAAAAAAAAAAAAAAAGGCAGCCCCTGTGGCTCAGCGGGTTAGCGCCACCTTCGGTCCAGGGTGTGATCCTGGAGACCCCGGATCGCGTCCCACGTCGGGCTCCCTGCATGGAGCCTGCTTCTCCCTCTGCCTGTGTCTCTGTGTGTGTCTCTCAGGAAGGAAGGAAGGAATGGATAAAAATCTTAAAAAATAAAAAATAAATAACCCCCACAGGTGAGGCCTAGGAGGAGGGCCGGTAAGAGTAATGGAAGCGGGTAGAGTCCTGGGGTGGGCACGCCTCCCCAGGAGGCCGCAGGACTTACAAGATCCTTCCTAGACCTGCTGTCCGTCGAGGGAAGCTTCGTCGGGTTCTCCTTGGACGGTTGGCCCGGTTCTCCTCAGAACGGAGCTGGGATTTACGAGAGGGAGAGAAGGAAACCCCGAGCTCCTCGCGACCCATCCGGGTGAGCAAAGAGCCTCGGGGCGGCGGGGGCACCGGCGGCGCCCCCGAGGGCCGCGGGGTCCCGCGCGCTCCCCGCCCGCTCCCGCACCGCCGCGCCAAGGGCGGAGGCGGCGGTCTCGGAGGTAGTGGCCGCGCTCGGCCTCGCGTCGCTGTCCGCCGCCAGCTTCGGGACCCCCGGCCGCCTGGACGTGGCCTCCCTTCCCGCCAGGGTCGGGCCGGCGTGAGGGGGCTGACGGCTGGGGCGGCGAGGAGCCTGGCCCAGGCCATCACCCGGCGGTACCAGGGCTTCGCCCCCCCCCGCCCCCCGATGCTTCGCTGTGAATGTGAAGGGGCCCGGCGCTCCTTTCTTGCCCTCAATGGCCGGCGCGGGGAATAAAAACGCGCTCTTCGAGCGCCGGGGCTGGGGCTGGTCTGGGCCGTGCTTTCCAGAGCCCGCGCGTCCGAGGCCCGGCGCCCTCCCTCCCCGGGGGCAGCCGCGGCGGCGCTAACCGGCCCCCAGACGGCCTCGGGCGCGTCGGAGCGGGGCGCCGCGTCCCAGCCCGAGGGGCGGCGCCGGGGTCCCCACAAGGTACCGGGACGAACGTCCCCCCGGTCCTGGGGCTGACGCCGCCTTCGGCCGGGCTCCGCGCTCGCGAGCTCAGAGCCGAGGGGCGCGGCGGGACGCCAGGTCCCAGCCTCAGCCGGCGGGTGTGCGGGCGCCCGCGCCCCCGGCGCCCCCCGGCCCGGCCCCCCAGGCCACTCCCCAGGCCCCCCCCCGCTCCCTCAGCCGGCGGGTGTGCGGGCGCCCGCGCCCCCGGCGCCCCCCGGCCCGGCCCCCCAGGCCACCTCCCCAGGCGCCCCCCCCCGCTCCCTCAGCCGGCGGGCCCGGGGGCTAGCGGAGCCCGAGCGCCCCCGGCAGGGGTCCGGGGAGGGGCTGCAGACCTGAGGAGCTACAAGCGCGACCCCCTGGGGACGGGAGGGCTCGGGCGCGCCGGCCAATGGCTGCGGTGGGCGGGGAGGAGAGCGGCCGGGGCCCTGCGTGGGCCGCGGGTCCCTTCCCCACCCTCGCCGGGCCCCGGCCCCGCGGCCCCGCCCGCCCGCCCGCCGCCCTCTTAAACCCGGCGCTCGACCCCGTCGGCCCGCCCGAAGCCTACCGGTGCGGAGCCCGCGCCGCGGCGGCGCTCGGGAAGGTGGGTGCCGGGCTGGGGCGCCGCGGGGGCCCGGGGCCGTCGTCCGCCGGGGCGGTTGGGGGCGCAGCGCCCCGGGCCGCGGGCTGTCACTCCCTCAGGGCTCGCGGCCCCCGAGGGGCAGAGCTGGCCCGGGGAGGCGGCAGCCGAGCGCCCTCGGGGCTCAGCAGGAGGCCGGCAGCGGCCGCCGTCGTGGCTGACCCCTTCTCCTGACCCCGTGTTCTTCAATTTCGGAGTCGCGACCCCGCTGCGTTTCCTTGTTGGCTCATCGATCCTGCCCTCGAGCCCGGCGGCCCCTCGGCCTGGGAGGACGCGCGTCCCTGAACACGCCGTCCTGTCGGGGCGGGGGCGGCGGCGGCGGCGGGGGCGGCGGCCGCCAGCGCTTCCCTCCACCCGGCCCGGGGCGCGTCCTCGAGCGCTCCCGAGCGGCGACCCCGGGCCCCTGAGGGCCAGGTGGGGCGACCAGAGTTCCCGAGGGGCTTGGGGGAGGTGGCGGGTCCCGGCCCACGTGGCGCACCGGCGCGGGCTGCGGGCTCTGAGGGGGGCCGGGGTGGCGCCCTCCTGGTCCCGGCGGCCCGCGCCCCTGGGGCCGCGGGGTCAGAGCCGGGGCTCGCGGGGGGCGGCCTTCCCGACCTGCCCCCGGGCTCGGCCGCCGCCGCTCCCCGGGCGCCAACTGGCGGGGGCGGCGCGGGGGCGGGGGCGGGGGCGGGGGCGCCTCGGCTGCGTGGGGACCCAGGAGCTGCCGCCCGCCGCGAGGCTCCGTCAGACCTGGGCGCCCGGCCCCGGCCCCGGCCCCGGCCCCGGGGGGAGGGGAGGGGAGGGAGGGCCCCGGGGGCTGCGACCCACCCTGTGGGAGAGTTTTGTTGGACAGAGAAGAGGGCGGAAGAGGGACCTGGAAACGGGCTTTGCGAGCCGGGTTTGGGGCCGGCTGCAGGGAGCCGGGTTTGGGGCCGGCTGTGCTGGGTCGGGATGTGTTCGGAGAGGGAAGGCGAGAGCGACCCTCGCGGGGCACTGCGGGGTCGAGCCAGACCCCGGAAGACTTCCGTGTGCGGCCTTGCGTGCGTGTTTGCCGGGCGGTTTCTGCAGGGTTTGTGACGGACGCCTTGCGGGATCGGATCGGAGGCCCACGCGAGTCCCGTCGGGCCGGGGCTCGCTTGGATGGCGGGGTGTCGGCCGGCGGGAGCAGGCCCGCGGCGGCCCCCCAGCCCCGGCTCCCCTGAGATGCGGCTTGCTTCCCCGCAGGTGCGCCGCGCGCTGTGGCCCGGGATGGCTCTGCCGCCGCCAGGCGAGGCCGGCCCGCAGGACAAGATGTGCTTCGCGCCCGAGAGGCTCCAGCGCAGCCCCCAGCACCTGGACGCCTACAACATGCCCTTCCTGCCCTACGGCCACAATGGGCACTTGCTACCCGCTGCGGAGGAAAATTTCCAGGCTTTCCCGCCCCGGGAGGCTGCAGTGTCCGCGTCCCACACGGTGCCCCCCTTCACCTTCCGGCCCGCGCCTCCCTTGCTGAGCTCCAGCCTGGCCCTGCAGAGGGAGCCACTCTACGATCTGCCCTGGTACGGCAAGCTGCCCCCGTGGTACGCGATTCCCCACCTCCCCAGAGAGGTGCCGCACTTCAACAGCAGCCACGAGTACAGAGGCGCCACCAGTGGAGACTTGGACCACGTTGGTGGCCAAAGCGACAGTGGCCAGTGTTGTGGACCTGAGATTTTAATTAAACCGACGGCTGTGAATGCTTCCCTGTTACCTGAGGTGATGAAGACCCCCCCGTTATTACCTTCCTTCCCCGGCAAGCGATCTGAGGAGGGCTCCAAACTCCCCACCCCGTATGGAAAGTCGATTCCCCGTTACCACTTCACCCAGGAGGACCTGCACTTCGTTTTGTTCGGGGTTATCCCCAGCGTGGAGCGCTCGGCCCCTCTGCACCATGCAATTTCCGGCTTCCTGGTCCCCACAGACGGTAAAGGCGGTCACAACTGGCGTGAGTCAGGTGGCATGGGAACAGAGGTGGGAGCCAGGAGTGGGGGAGGTGGGTGTCAAGGTGGATCTGAGACCGTACAAGTCCAGGGGGGACGTGCATGTACTTCCCATCGGAGTATGAAGGGGGTAGGCCAAGCTCACTTCTGAGGCTCTACTTGCTTAAATGCATGATTCCTAAGGTGGGTTTTACTGGGAGCTGAGGGTCAAGAGAGACCTGGTTCGCCCCGTGGACTTGTCAGCTGGGATCAGATTCTACCAGAAAGTACAGGATATCTCCTTGAGCCTCATGCAGTTCATACTTGGAGTCCCAGCCTAGACAGCTATCTTGACCTTAGTCAAAGTCGGCAGGATCTCTGATTCTCAAGTTCTTTAAATTTGCAAAATGGGTTTAATCACATAACCTTCCAAGGGTTGTTCAGAGTCTCAAATGAGAAATTTTATATATAATATATAAAAGGAGCGGAGGAAAAAAAAATAAAAGTAAAAAGGAGCAGGAAAAATATAAAAGGGTAAACCTCAAATTCAGCATAATGGTTACCTCTAAGATGTAGGGAGGGAAACACCTTATGAAAAATAAAGTTTTAACCCTCTTTTTTAGGATCCGATTCTCTTTGTCGAACTCTGGATAAAGACTCCCTTCAGCTACCAGAAGGTAGGCAGGGCTCCTTGCCTGAATTTTTGTCCCTGAACCAATACAGTGACTTTCCTCATTGGCTCTCCTGCCTTGGGTTTCCCCCAGGTCTCTGCCTCAAGCAGACAACGTTTGGAGAATTGCGGCATTTTGGTATATTCTGCAGTAGCCTCATTGCCAAAGGAGTCAGGTTTGGGCCCTTTCAAGGTAAAGTGGTCAACGCCAGTGAAGTCAAGACCTATGGAGACAATTCTCTGATGTGGGAGGTAAATGAATATGTTTCTGGTGGGTCGACAAAGTGGGAATTGACACTGGTGGGGCACAATGTTGGCCTCTGGCCCTCTGGGAGATCACTAGCCTGGAGGAGGGGACACTCTGCTGTCTGTGCTGCCCGTTTTTGCAATATAAAGAGGGAAAGGCAGAAGTTCACTGCATGAAGATAGCTCTTCTACATGAATTCTTTGCATTTTGTGCTGCCTTAAATCTGTGAAGAGTAACAATGGAATGTATATTTAAATAATTAATATTTGTCTATATTTATAGACAAAACCAAATACTTTAAAGGTTATACAGTGGTGCTGAGAATATGCAGAAGAGAATAAAAACAAATTTTAAAATTTGTGGTATCATTTGCCTGTGACATTCGCTATGGATTTTTAAAAAGCCGATACTCTTGATTCTGTTGGGATGAATGCTGGTAAGACTCCAGTTTGTCAGAATATATCGGATCTCTCCCCTTGGCCCAGAATTTCTACTTCTAGGACTATAGTTTAGGAAAGTAATCTGAAATTCAGACTATGTGGAAGATGTTAATCACAGAGTTGCTTATAATAACAAAACATTCGAGTCAGTGGAATTGCCAACAGCCCAGAAAGAATTAAAGT
Source organism: Vulpes lagopus (assembly GCF_018345385.1). Taxonomy (NCBI): domain Eukaryota; kingdom Metazoa; phylum Chordata; class Mammalia; order Carnivora; family Canidae; genus Vulpes; species Vulpes lagopus. Next base: position 61,168,622 of record NC_054832.1, read on the forward strand.
ATGGCTCCACTAATATGCATGACAACTAGGTGGGGATAAAGCACAAATCTAATTGGTTGTCTTTAAGTTGTGAATTAAATGCAACCTTGCTCTTGTTCCCCTTTTTCTCAGCTTATGGAATTAACATATTCACTATAGAAATTTAAAAATGAAGCAAGTGATACAAGTAAGAATCTTAAAATGTCACAGCACCTACGGAGATATTCTGAAGCTAATAAATCTATTTGGGCTTCATAATGTTAATAAGTAATAAATATATTCAGTGGACTCAAGCATGATATTTGGACTATAAATTTTTAATAAGTAATTTTATAAGTGAGGCAAAAAAAAGTGCATTTTAAACTTTCTGTTTTATTTTATTTAGATCTTTGAAGATGGTCATTTGAGCCACTTTATAGATGGAAAAGGAAATGCAGGGAACTGGATGTCCTATGTCAACTGTGCCCGTTTCCCCAAGGAGCAGAACCTGGTTGCAGTGCAGTGTCAAGGGCAGATATTTTATGAGAGCTGCAAGGAGATCTGCCAGAACCAAGAGCTCCTTGTGTGGTATGGAGACTGCTATGAAAAGTTTCTGGACATTCCTGTGAGCCTTCAAGTCACAGAACAGGGGAAGCAGGCTCCTAGGTCCTCTGAGGGTGAGTGAAACCCCTTTGCCTTTCCCTGGGGAGTCTCTTCTAGTGGAAGGACTTGGCTCTTTTCTGAACTAGAACAACCCTTCAGCAGTCTCTCCCTGACCTGTGGGGCTCCTCCCCCCACAGAGGCTAATGTGGGGGAGATTAAGCTGAGGGTATCTCTAACTAGGGGGACACTACCCAGCTGGAAGAAAGTGCCCTTATCTTTCCAAAGCTGCTGAAGGTACTTTTGTTCACAAGGATACCTTTTCTTTTTCTGATTCGCCTCTTTCCAGAGAAAAAAATAAGGGCAACATAAATAGATGCAACCTCTTGCCTAGGTGAGCCAGATTCTGATTCATCTCTGCTCAGACTAACCCAGCTGATGACTCCATCAAAGCCCTAAAGCAAGCAGTGCTTTTCCGATGGAGGTTGGTGGGAAATGTAGTGGTTTAGATCATCTTTAAAGGGAAAAAAAAAAAAAGAATAAAATAGAATAGAAAATGTTGATGTGAATCTCAAAGTAAGAGGAAGCATTGTTTGGGGAAGTTTTTATTTCAAAAGGAGGTGTGAGTACATGCTAAGTATCAAGTATAAAATGTCTTTCTTACTGTGGATCTTAGTCACCTTTGAGAAGCATTGAGCTAGACTCTCACTCTCAAATTTTATTTATTTAAAGATTTTATTTATTTTTTCATGAGAGACACAGAGGCAGAGACATAGGCAGAGGGAGAAGCAGACTCCCTGTGGGGACTCGATCCCAGAACCCCGGGATCATGACCTGAGCCAAAGGCAGATGCTCAACCTCTGAGCCACTCAGGTGTCCCTCACTCTGAAATTTTAATGTGGATGTGAATATCTGGCGATCTTGGAAAGATGCAGATTGTCATTCAGGGTTGGGACCTGAGATTCTGCCTTTTTTTTTTTTTTTTTAAGATTTTATTTATTCATTCATGAGAGACAGAGAGAGGCAGAGACACAGACAGAGGGAGAAGCAGGATCCATGCAGGGAGCCTGATGTGGGACTCGATCCCTGGTCTCCAGGATCACGCCCTGGCCTGAAGGCAGCACTGAACTGCTGAGCCACCCTGAGCCACCCGGGCTGCCCAGATTCTGCATTTCTTTCTTTCTTTTTTTCTTTCTTTCTTTTTTTAAGATTTTATTTATTTATTCATGAAAGATGCAGTGAGAAAGAGAGAGAGAGAGGCACACAGTCAGAGGGAGAAGCAGGCCCCATGCAGGGAGCCTGACCTGGGACTCGATCCCAGGTCCCCAGGATCAGGCCCTGGGCTAAAGGTAGCACTAAACCCGCTGGGCCACCAGGGCTGCCCAGATTCTGCATTTCTATCAGGCTCCCAGGGGAGGCTGATGGCTGTTGACCCCTGGACCACATGTGAGCAGCAAGAAGCTAGAGGACCACCAACCCACTTCTGGGAGTGAGCCTCTGGAATTTGCATTTTTAAAAGCTCTCGGAATGATTTTTACTTACACAAAAGCTTGGGGAACGCCCCCCCCCACCACCACCATCCAGTAGGTGGTATGAGATAAATGCAAATTATTATAATGTGTGTGCATTGAATGAAAGCAGAAGATGTTGGGACCAACTTGGAAAAAGCTGCTTAAGGGTGAGGTGTGTTAGACTGGGAGAGAAAGGCAGGTTTGGGGAATAGTGAAACCAAAGGAAGGAGGACATGCTCACAGGGCTTAGGAAGTGAATAATGAACAGCCTCTTGTTTCAAGAGTCCAAATAATAAGGGATGCCTGAGTGGCTCAGTGGTTGAGCATCTGCCTTTGGCTTGGCTCAGGGTGTGATCCTGGAGTCCCGGGATTGAGTCCCACATCGGGCTCCCTGCATGGAACCTGCTTCTCCCTCTGCCTGTGTCTCTGCCTCTCTCTCTCTCTGCGTGTCTCTCAAGAATAAATAAATAAAATCTTTAAAAAAAATCTTTAAGGGGATCCCTGGGTGGCGCAGCGGTTTGGCGCCTGCCTTTGGCCCAGGGCGCGATCCTGGAGACCGGGATCGAATCCCACATCGGGCTCCGGGTGCATGGAGCCTGCTTCTCCCTCTGCCTGTGTCTCTGCCTCTCTCTCTCTCCCTCTCTCTCTCTCTCTCTCTCTCTGTGACTATCATAAATAAATAAAAATTAAAAAAAAATAAAATTAAAATAAAAAAAAATCTTAAAAAAAAAAAAGAGTCAAATGAGGGCCTGTCAGAATTGTCTTGATAAACTATCTTCCTGCTACCCCTGTTCGTGGATGGTGTGGGGGTCATGCTGGGAATGGTGTTGAGATTGTGGACTCTCTGAAGTGTGTGGACCTCACAGTTGTGTCATAATGATCACCAAACTAAGTCTTTTGGTCACTTCCAAAATGTACTGAATGTTTTTGAAATAAAAGTGAAAAGTAGATTTGAGAAAAACACATGCTTGATAATTCACAATATAATCATCATTGTTTTGAAAAAGGACTTAATGCTATGTATTAAGCTATTACAATGATCATAACTTTTGATTTCTCAGTAATACTCTTCTGGAAATTTGTCTTCTGAAAATAGTCCAGAAAGGAAAGCTTTGTCCATGAGGAGTTTTACTATAGCACCATCCATATTAGTGAAAAATCACAAACAACCTGAATGCTCAATAGAAGACTAATTCTTGGGTAAATGATGATATATTAACATATGGAATAATATGCAGAAATGAGAAATCCCTATCTGGTAATAAGGAACAGGGCTGAGGGTTTATGATAGTAAATGGGATTGAATAATGTATTTGGGACAATGCATGGAAGGAAATTGGTGAGCATTTTAATTTGTTGGAAAGAATTATGGATTAATTCTTTTTTTTTTCCATTATGAGTGGTTTGGGATAGGATTAACAAGGAAAGAAAAATAAAAATTCCTCTGTCCTCTCAAAAGAACTGTTTTCCTCAAAGGCTTTAGTCGAGGATTGGTGGGAACTTCCCTCTTCATCAAGGTGTTGAGTGGAAGGGAAGAGTCTGAACCCTATGTAGGCGGGTTATTTGAGTATGCAAGCCTGCAGAATGTGTGTTTTGGGGGATGGAGGTGTGGAATGTGAAGACCACCCTTAATCGTTACCAAACTGTATGTGGTGGGGCAGGAGGCATCATTGTCCATGTTGGGAAAGCCCTTGGCTAAAAAAAGAGTAGTTGAATGTGGTTGGGGCAGGTGGAGAGGAGAAAGAAGGAAAGGGAACAGGATAAAATTATTAGATTAAGTTAAGTTAAATTTCCAAAGACCAGAGCAGAAAAGGTAGGTAGCTAAGGGTGGTATGTCATTTTTGCCTATGCCTAAGCCGTTGTTCTTATGCAAACTTACTTTTGAACCATTACTCTGAATTTTGGTGTGCTTTAGTGCTTTGTAAATTTGGATCACTGATCCTGCCTTGTAGACCCTCTCCTCCCACCCCAAGAGCAGAAAAGCCAGGTATTTCTGACCAATGAAAATTATAGCTCTGAGCAAAAACCATCCCAGCAAGGGGATTCGGAAGAGTATTAACACCTCAATGAAAGTGATAGACATCCCAGGCAATGGCTGGTCCTGGGGTTGGTGGTTGCCTTCCTGGTTATTTACTTAGTGAATGGTTTATTTCCTTAGCTACCTGTAAAACGTGCCTGGGATGTAGTTGTCAACCAACAAAGCCCCTGATGGATAGCTTCCCTGCAGTCCTGATGCTAAAAAGATTTTAATCTACAGACTCTTGCATATACTTACTTACTCCTGGGTCTTCTCTCCCTCCCTAGGGCCAGACAATGAGGTCTCAGTGATGCATTCACAGTCAAAGCCACTTGATCCTCTGGAATCCAGAGTGTCCTCAGCAGGGATGCTTTTGTAGGTGGCCCCTGTCCTCTCCTCTCCCCCAACAATAGACACCCCTGGACCTGGGGACCTCCCTTGCTAGAGTCTGATGAACCCTCTCTAACCTCTTTAACACACACCCCCCCCCCCCCCCCCCGCCTCTTCCATTGATAAAAACAGATTTACCTTTCTGGGTCTTGTCTAGCACTCAGCGATAGTATCACTCATAGTGGTAAGAACTCAATAAGTGATAAGATTAAATTAATCATCATGATAACCCTATGAATACAAGGGAAGGCAAGATAATGTCATCCTTACTCTATACATGATGGTTCTAGCTCTGGAATCTTTTCCAAAAGTTCACAGAAGTAAACTGTAAGCTAAACAGGTGCCTAGGACTTCATAAATGGGGACAAATGGAACAGCCCTTGTGAAGGCTAGAAAGTAAGCCATTGGTATCCATCATTATTTGGTGTTCATCATTGATGGAGGTGAACTGCTTTGAACTTAGAGCTTATGCTGATCTGAAAGGGACACTGTAGGTATGTTTGGTATATTAACCTAACCTCTTAAGACCTGCCAGTCAAGAGTGCGTTAAAGAGCTGTTAGGGTTAGGGGGCGCCTGAGTGGCTTAGTCTTCAAGTGCGTGCCTTTGGCTCAGGTCATGATCCCAGAGTCCTGAGACTAAGCCTGAGTCCAGCTCCCTGCTCAGCAGGAGAGTCTGCTTCTTTGTCTCCCCCTGCCCCCCCCCTTCCCTGCTTGTGCTCCCTCTCTCTCTCTCTAATAAATAAATAAAATCTTTCTAAAAATGAACTATAGAGTTGAACTGCTCTTAAGTAGGGCTGGAGGCAAGGCTTCTACAAATACATTTCAGGGAACAAAAGGAAAGGAGAGCCTACGAATTAAGAACTTGAGCAGACATAGCAAACCATAGACAACAAGAAGACTTTGAATCCTAAATTGAACTAATTGGAAAATAATTAAACGTATGTGTATACCAATGTATTTATTTAAGGAATAAATAATTGTTTAAGTATGTCAGTGGCAATATGGTTACTACTTTTTAAAAAGTATTGTCTTTTAAAAATTATAGTTTGAGGTATTTTATGAACCAAATGATGATTACTATGGAAATAGTCCTGGAGGCAAGTGATATAAGTGAAAACAAAATTGGCTATGAGTTGGTCATTATGAAAGCTTGGTGTTGAGGACGTGAGGGTTTGACTCCATTGTTTTGACTTTCCTATATGTTTAAAGTATTCTGTAATGAAAGTTTTTTAAACTTCCTCTTGGAAGAAGTAAGAATGCAGTAAGATAGCTGACAAAGCCACTGGCACTTATTTCCCCTGTGTTTGACAGAGTCTGCAGAAGGCTACAGATGTGAAAGATGTGGAAAAGTATTTACCTACAAATATTACAGAGATAAGCATCTCAAGTATACCCCTTGTGTGGACAAGGGTGACCGGAAATTTCCCTGCTCTCTCTGCAAACGATCCTTTGAGAAGCGAGACCGGCTTAGGATCCACATCCTTCATGTTCATGAGAAGCACCGGCCTCACAAGGTAGGAAGTAGGGCTGGTGAATGACGGATGGCCTGTAACTCACATTGCTTTCATGCTCCTACCTCAAACGCCTGAATCCATCTTGAGGATCTCCTGGGTATGAGTTGCTGGGACACAGTGCCTGATAAGGCAGGGTCTGTGGAAGAGAGGACAGTGCTGTGGACAGTGGTTGGATGTGAACTACCTTAAGAGGTAGTCCCTTAGGGACAGTGCTAGGACAGATGGACAAGGCAGAGAAGTGCACGATGGAAGGGTGTCTGCTTCTACCTGGACACATGGGTTGTGAAAGTACTCAAGGTGGCCTTGAGCCGAGCCTGAAAGGACAATGGGATAAAACTAAGAGTAATCTTCGTAAAATTGCCCTTATCCACCCCTTCCTGTTCACTGCTAAGCTTCAGAAGAATCCCAATCTCTATATTATTTGCTCCTGTAAAGTTTGAGTATTTTTACAATAATCTAAGAACTCCTTTTTGCTCATCAAAAGACATTTAACACAATTAGTTTTCAGTAACCCCTTGGTGATGCAGATCTACAAAGATACCCACGCCAACCTGAACCCCTCTAAATCCCAGTTCCCACAGAAAAGCACATACAACTAGAATTCTAAGAACATTGGAAGAATTAAGACAATGAAATTCTATCTTTTACCTGTTAACTGGGCAAAAGGAAAAAGGTATGCTCCAGTATATTTTGATAGTAGGAAGTTAGATACTGCATGTTCGCATGTTCATCAACACAGAACTAGTTGTATAAATTATGTTTTGCTTATTAAGCCAAAACAAGCTGCAGAATATGTATATCATGATGCCATTTGAAATGGTTTATTGCATATGCTATACATGATGCTCACACATGAATGGAAAAGTGGAAAGTTAACACATCAGACTGCTAACTCGTTCTGGGGGTATGATGGATGAAGAGCAAAGCCAAAATCGATTTTCATACTTTTCACTTGGTAAATGTTTAAATTTCTTTATTTCCAATTTGGGGGAAAAAATGTATGCTTGGTAAATAGAATTTGGAGAATGCAAAACAAAAGTCACCTGATATGCCATGACCCAAGTTGAAACATTTAAGGTGTAACTTTTTTCTATATGTGTATGTGAACGTGTGTGTAGGTGTTTAGTATACTTTGGGCTACTGTGAGGCTACTTTTCTGACTTGACACTACATCATGACTAATTTATAAACATGGTAATGGCTGCATCAGTGTATGAGATGGATGTGCCATCATTCAATGAACCAATCTCCTGCTTTGTGAATTTTCTCCCCAGTGTGTCTGCCTTGAACAATATTATATAGAAATCATTATCTCTGTTATCCGTGTCTGATGATTTCTTTGGGATAGATTCCTAGGAGAAAAACTGGGTCAAAGGGTGTGTACAATTTGAAGGCTTGAATTGAAGCACTAAACTGCTTTCCAGAGAAGGTGTCAATTTATGGTCCATCCGGTGGTGTTTGCAGTGTGGTAGGCAGCACTGAGGCTCCTGCGGTACTGCTGTCCTTTTATGTTGCCATTTTGATAGATGAAAATGATATCTTGCTTTAATTTGCATCTTAGTAACGTGGTTGAAATGTTTAAACTATATTTTATTGGCACTTTGTATTTGTCCTGCAATCTGTCAATATATGTCCTTGGAAAATATTTCTTTTTTTTTTTTTTAATATTTCTATTGCTACATGCTTTTGTAATATTTCACAAGCCATATTTGAACAATTATAGGTTGTGGAGTTTTTTGACATCTTTATGTTTCTGAAACATATTTTCTGAAACTGAATGTGTTTAACAAGTGATGGTATACTATAATTTTAGTCAGTACCATTTTCATTTTTAGTTAGCACAGCAAGTGATGATGGATCTTAATGGCCAATGGGATATACACCACTTGGGATATTTGTCAAATTTGCTGTGGCTGGACCAGAGGGTATTTGTTAAGAAAGTGGAAACTACAGGACTTATTTTTGTTTGTTTTTAACTAAAAAGAATACAGGAAAAGGTTATTAGAGCTCATTCAAGATATTTCTACTAAAATGTTGGCTAGGTCCTCTGCCTAAACTCTGAGTGGTGGTTTTGGGTTGGGCTTCGGAGAAGCTGTACTCGGGTGCTGCCATCTTTGAAACTGGGGACTGTTGACCAGGCCATCTGTAGGTGACAGGGATGACAAAGTGTGGAAGCTAGTAATAAGTGAAATAAGAACTCAGTTTTACAGTAGAGTTGAGGAAAAATAATTTTAAACTGGCAATACAAGAGGATGAATCCTGTGTCCTCAGTATTCCCAAGAATTCTTCTTTAGTGATCTTCTCTTTGCAAACTCTCCCTGAGTGGTCTTGTATTATGACTATAAATAGCATTTCACATTGGGTTTTGATCTCTAGCCAATTCTGTCCTGAGCTCATCTGTCTAGCTGCATTCTGAGCATCTCAACTGAAGTTTCTCATGGCACTTCTTTCTTACTTTTTTACTGCTAAACATTTTTTATGCTGTTAGTTTTATTTTATATACTTTTTTTTAAGTTTGAGTACTTAACTTTTAAGGCAATTAAATATACTTAGTTTCTGCAGAAGCTCAAAACAAAACATTAACTTTATTTGAAAAAAAGAAAAATAATTTCCAGGTAAGCAGACATGCAAAACATAAATGATTTTAAAAAACAAAAACAAAAAACATTCCATTTCTGAAAGAAAGAAAATGCTTGACCAAAAAAAATGTCAGAAGATGCTGGGTGCAAACAACAGTGGGAAACTTTGTATTATCACCCCTGTTTCTAACATTTAAAACCTAAATGTACCTCTTTTTCAGATGATTTGTCAAGCATAATTAATAAAGAACACAAAAATGTCAGAGGAAATCTCTGTAGTTCATAACAATGAGACCCAAAAATTTATACACGAATTTAGAATGTTAGCCCTCTCCACCGTCCTGAAATTCCTGACCAATGGAGAGAAGCTGGTTTTTCCAAAAAGCATTTTTTTTTAATATTCTATCCATTGCTCAAAATTATACCAGACTTTAGCTTTCTTTATTGTCTGTTTTTTACTTCCTTCCAAGCTTTTTGTTTTTGCTAGGATTTCTAATAACACGAGGAAAATGTAGTTTGTTATTTTGTGTGTGTGTATATGTGTGTTTGTAATTGTGTAAACCTGTGTAATATTTACATCTTTGAAAGCGTTCTTCAGGGAGCTTATTCGAATTTGAAGCAGTTGCTTTCTAGGCCTCTGAATTATCATATTTGGATAGTTACCATCACCTTTATGAATTAGTTCCACTGATTTTTCTATCCTGCTCTTCCTCTTTCTTGATTTCCTTTTTGTAATACTGTGTCATATCTTCAAATAATTTTTATCTAAAGGTTTTATTTATTCATGAGAGACACACAGAGAGAGGCTGAGAGAGAAGCAAGCTCCCTGCGGGGAGCCTGATCCAGACTCCATCCCAGGACCCCGGGGTCACACCCTGACCCTAAGGCAGATGCTCAAGCACTGAGCCACCCAGGCATCCCCAAATAATTGTTGTTGTTGTTTAATTTTATTCATTTATTTTTAAGATTTTATTTATTTATTCATGAGAGAGAGAGGCAAATACATAGGCAGAGAGAAGCAGGCTCCATGCAGTGAGGCCGACGTGGGACTCGATCTTGGGACTCCATCTTGGGACTCCAGGACCACGGCCCTGGGCCAAAGGCAGGCACTAAACCACTGAGCCATCCAGGGATCCCCCTAGAAATCATTTTTAAAAACCTTCAAGACATCTTTCTATTTTCTCTTATCATTTGGTGGCAATTTGTTTCCGGTCTGTTTTATAAATAACCAGTTTTCTTCTTTGTGGAAACTGCACTTTATCTTTGGAATTCTGAAATTTTAACAGAACATGTCAAGTTGGGAGGTCTTTCTCTTTGTTTTCTGCTTTGTAATCAGTGAAATATAATGTACTCTTTCCATTTGAAGGCACAAGTCCTAAACTGAAAGGAATTTTCTCGTTCATCTGTCTTCTAGATCTTTGCTCTTCCTGGAACTCCTTTTGGCCAGATGTTGAATCTACCTCCCTGTGCTTAACCTTTCATTTCTTTTGCTCTTCATTCTGAGTCCCCTAATCCTATTTTCCAAGCCATGTATTTAGACTTTATATTTGATCTCTTCTTTTGCAGTATTAACTCAAACATCTGACCAGAACCCAGGATTGCAGATTTGTCAGGGTAGCCCTAGGTTGTTTTTCTACTACCTTAATTAGACCCCTCAGCTTGAGTCTGTAGCCTCCGACTACAGGCGTATGCTGGATAAAAACAATATTACACCTCTTATAAACATAATGGCAAAATGAAGACGCGATTTTAACTGTATGTTTCTTTTACACCTTAGTGTTCTACCTGTGGGAAATGTTTCTCTCAGTCTTCCAGCCTAAACAAACATACGAGAGTCCACTCTGGAGACAGACCATACCACTGTGTATATTGTACAAAGGTAAATGGAACCTCCTTCCAAGGGATCTGCCTTGAGCCCTGTTTGGATGTTCATGGATAAGAACTTGAAGCATAAAGCCTGGCTTATAAGGAGTTCTTAGTCCATTATCATCAGCCCAATCCCCATTTCTACCACTGAATATGCTCCAGTTTGCTTAAGATGGTCAAATATGACCTATTGCCAAATTGGCATTTAAGACATGTGTAATGAAATATACCCCTAGGGGTACTGGATGGCTCAGTTGGTAGAGCATGAGACTCTTGAGCTCAGGGTCAGGAAGTTCAAGCCCCATATTGGATGTAGAGATTACTTAAATAAACTTTTAAAAATTAAAAAAGAAAAAGAAGTACACCCCTAATTTACAAGGAGACCTGATGATTGCAGACATGGTTACATAGTATTTAAGAGCACAGAGTCTAACTTCCTAGAGCAAGAGTGCTAAAGTGGAATATAATGTAAATTATACATACAGAATATTGAAATGATAAAAATTAAGAGACAGGTATGTGATTAGGGGGTCACTGGAATAGAAACTATGGTTTGACCATGCTTTAGAAATTATACCTAAACACATCATGTCCTATTTCGATGATAAATATCTGTGCTGTTCAATGCTTAATTAGCCATTAACCATATGTAGCTATTTAATTTAATAAAAATGAAATAAAATGGCAAATTCTGTAACTTGGGTGTACTATCCACATTTCAAGTGCTCATTAGCTCCGTGTGGCAAGTGACCACCAAATTGTATAGTACAGACATAGAACACTTCTGTCATTGCAGAAAGCCCTGGTGGATAGCACTGGAAGAGACTGGTACTATCATCCAGTTACTTAAATTTTTATGATAAAGCCATGAAAGAAACCTAGGCCATGTTAGAGGGACATCTAAACCTCCCACAGAAACATAAAACATTGAGTGTACCAGGCTTAGGGACAAATACTGCTGAAGAAATTGTGTGTCAATAGAATGAAAATAATCAACATAGAAAAATGAGGCTGACACATAAGTAGACCATGTGGAGCCAGCACAAGCTTTAGGAAGAGACCATGGATTTGTTTTGTTGTTGTTTTGTTTTAAAGATTTATTAAAGACAGAGAGAGGGGGGGAGAAAACATAGGCAGAGGGAGAAGCAGGCTCCATGGAGGAAGCCCAATGTGGGACTCGATCCCGGTACTCTGGGATCACGCCCTGAGCCAAAGGCAGACACTCAGGTGTCCCGAGACCGTGGATTTGTGTGAAAAAAAAGCAAGCTGTCCTACGGAAGAAATTCTCTCCAGCGGGTTTTCCAGGGCACAAAATAGCCCCACGACACATCCTGTTTCTGGGTTCTTACTCTGATCCTCACGTTGGACTTATAGCTTACCTAAGATTGAGAAATGCTTGGAAGGGGAATTAAATCCACGTAGGACACGAACTAGTTATTTGGCATCCCGGTTTACACATTAGACTCCAGTTACTTAAGCTGGTGAAGACTGGCCAGGTTCCAGACAAGTATGGCTTGTGCACCTCACTAGGTAATGACCCAACTCCAGACACCCCACTGTTCAGTGCTTTTCTCTCAGCCCCTCAAATCTGAAGTCACCAGGTGTTTAACCTGGTGTTTTATACCACCAAAATAAAGTCATTACGTCTCTAATATATTACTTGAAGGTGACAAAGGTCAGAGCATAGTACTGAAATGAATGAGGAGAAAGGCTATAAATAAGGGAAAGAACAGAATTGGCCAAGAGAAGATGTAAAAACAGCAAAGTACTCATGTTACAGCCATTCTGGAAAAGTTTGGCAATTTCATTGAAAACTAAACTTGTTAACTACCACAGAACCCAGTAATTGTCCTCCTGGGCACTTATCTCAGAAATGAAGGTGTATATATTCACACAAAGACCTGTACACAAATGCTTGCAGCAGCTTTATTCACGAGAACTCAGACTGGAAATAACCCAGATGTCCTTCAACGGGAGCGTGATTGAATAGACTGAGGCATATTCCCCTCCTCTCCCCCCATGGAGTGCTATCCACAATAAGAAAAAGCATGAACTGTTATGCACATACCAACCTCAATGGATCTCCAGAGAATCAAAAAGTCTTAAGGTTTTTCTGTTTTTTAGAGAGCAAGTGCTTAGGAGCTGGGTTGGGCTGGGTTGGGGGTGGGGCACAGTGGAAGAGGGAGAGAATCCAAGCAAGCTCTATACCCAGTGCAGAGCCTGACCTGGGGCTTGATCCCAGGACCCTGAGACCATGACCTGAGCCAAAATCAAGAGTCAGATGCTTAGCCGACTGAGCCACCCAGATGGCCCTCAGAAAGTTTAAGTTTAAAAAAAAAAAAAAAAAACGAGAGAAAAGAAAGAAACCAGAGTGTCTGGCTGGCTCAGTCTTTAGAGCATGCAGACCTTTTTTTTTTTTTTTTTTTTTTTAAGATTTTATTTACTTATTCATGACAAACACACAGAGGCAGAGACACAGGCAGAGGGAGAAGTAGGCTCTCCTTCAGGAACTGGATCCCTGGGAACACACTCTTGAGTTTAAAGGCAGAACGGCTGAGCCACCCAGGTGTTTCTCCACCCCCACCCGCCTCACCCCAGCATGCAACTCTTGATCTTGGAGTTGTAAGAGTGGAAAGATTACTCAACAAAATCTTAAAGAAAAGAAAAAAATAAGGTTCTGATTTACGCAGAGACCTTGGCCAATAGTAGCTACTCCTGTAATGCACATTCTTGGGGTGTGGTCCTAGGACCAGCCACACTGGAATTGCTTGTTTAAATGGAGGCTCCTGAGCCTTCTGTCAGTTGTGCCCTTTTTACGAAGGCTACTACTGTTGACCAAGCCTGCTCTATGGCCTGAAAACCCAGATTCATCCATTGGAGAACTAAGGATCAGTGACAGTGAAATTAACCCCTTTGTCTAGTTAGCTGTCAGGGTGAAGGAAGTTTACTTCTGCTGCTTTGTGTTCTCTGCAGAGGTTCACTGCCTCCAGCATCCTCCGCACACATATCAGGCAGCACTCCGGGGAGAAGCCCTTCAAATGCAAGTACTGTGGGAAATCTTTTGCATCCCACGCCGCTCACGACAGCCACGTCCGGCGCTCACACAAGGAGGATGAGGGCTGGTCTTGCAGCATCTGTGGAAAAACCTTCCCGAATCAAGAAGCATCCTACTCCCATATGAAGCTGCATGAAGGCCACTAGCCCTCAGAGTATGGAGACCATGCAAATCTAAAGGCTAGGATTCTGTCTTCATTTTTGTCGCTTTTGGGTGTGTCAAGTGAACAGGTGATAGTTACACTGAGATGAGAAACAGAAAAATGGGACCAGCCAATAAACTGGATTTATCGATTTATTTCCTCTGCTTTCGCAGAAATATTTTCCACAAGAATGGAGTTTTGGTGAATCTACCTAGAAATAGTGAGAGCTGGCTATTGATATAGCTAAGGGGTCTGGAAACCACACAAACCCTGGGAGAGGGACTGTATTTTATTTCAGAGACTGGGAGTAAGTAGAGTTTGATTTTTGTGATTAAAATTACCCTTTCTCTACTATTTGCTTTGGGTCCCTGATTGTAATATGGCTGGCCATTACCTGGTCTATTCTTCATAGAATAAATTCTTTAAAAATTCATTCAACCCTGAGCTTCATTATATTATAACTAAGTGTTCAGACATAAATTAATCTCTGATCTTTTTTGGAGTCATTTTAAACCCCTGGTTCCCACCCACCCCCCATCACAAATGCCTGTTAATTTGTTTAACACCACACAATTACTCAGAGGACACAGAAGTTATTTATTCACCTCATCATCTATGAGCTTTGTAATTGGGGAAGAAAAATTATTACCAAATGAAGAAAGGTTTAAAAATTGCAAATCGACTAAAAAATAAATATGTATTGCTCCAGTTTTAAACCTGATTTCATTCCTGATGAAGAGACCAGTGGAATATTTTCAGGTCTAATTAGGTGGTTCATACTAGTATATTGAAGGTTTAAAAAAAAAAAAAAAAAAGAGGAGGAAGAAAAAAATGCGCTTATCAGTTACCATGAAGCTGATACAAGCCTTGGAGAATGTTTTCTAATGTGAGAGAGAGAAACTCATTTCATGTGGGTAATATTCCCTGGTGGTCTAGTGGTTAGGATTCGGCGCTCTCATGTGGGTAATATTAGCCAATATTTATAAATGAACATGAGACCTGTTGGATGGTACCACTGGCCTCCCCATTGACAGATTAGAAATCTAGGCTGAGAATAAGGAAGTGATGCAGTCTTTGCCTCCAAGGGACAAAGCCAAGTCTCTCCACTCCACTGCCCAGTTTCTTAACGAATGAGAACCAGTATGCTCAACGATGAATCCTGCTAAGGACATAGCATTTTTCAACCAGTGATCCCATTCTTCCCTGTATTAAAGCAAACAACACACTTTTAAATATTCACAGGAACATTTGAGACCAGAATAAAAGTGTTCCATAGGCGACCATATTACTAAGCTATTATGTCACATCCCTAGCCATGCTGCTATTGACTGCTTAGGATTTTTCCTCACCCTTTATCCATGGTCCATGGCTTTCAAAGTGGAGCAAATTCAATATGGAACAGATGCCCCATCCAGAGGGAGGCTCCCAGCTGTAGCAGAGTCCTTTGAGAAAGGGCTGTAGTGCAGGTGGAAAAGCAGTGACAGATTTTCCTCTGGGGAATCCTGCTGCCTTGACTAGGTCTGAGTAATTTATCCTAATGGGAATGTGCCCTGTTGTTTTAGGACTGTTTTAGTTCATGTTAATTAAGTCAGGACAATGGTCTTTTGAAAAGATGGGGGCTCATCCTGTAATTAGGCAGCCTTTCTTTGACTGCTAGTTCATTTTAAAATCAAACAGTAAAGCAAGACATCAGGAACTCGTGTGATGCCAATTTTTTCACTAGTTGAATAATTCAAATTAAGTACTTTGTTCTTTGAGCTAGCCTAGTAGCAAAGGAAGGTAATTTTTTTTTTTTTGTCCTTTTCTAGCAGTCACTCCGAAATGCCTCCATGCCAAGTAATACTGTATACGGACCAAGCAGACTTAATCTGACCTGCTTCCACAAAGTTTGGATCATCCTGATCAGATTACATATCTCAATTTTTGGTTTGGAAAATGTAGTCAATTCACAACATCCTTCTTTAGTAATTACCTTAAGCTCTTATATTTATTTAAAACATATATCTCATCTTTTTTTTTTTAAAGATGTTATTTACTTGAGAACAAGCATGGGGGGGTTGGACAGCAGAGGGAGTCAGAGAAGCTGACTCCCTGCTGAGCAGGGAGCCCAATGCAGACTCTGATCCCAGCACCCTAGGATCATGACCTGACCTGAAGGCAGACGCTTAACCGATAGAGCTATCCAAGCACCCCTCATCTATTTTTTTAAAGTAATCTTTATGCCCAAAGCTGAGCCAGCCAGATTCCCCTTAGTGTGTATCCTACCTATTTTTAATTTTTATTTTTTTTAAGATTTTATTTATTTATTCATGCGAGACACACACAGAGAAACACAAGCAGAGGGAGAAGCAGGCTCCATGCAGGAAGCCCGATGTGGGAATCCATCCCAGGACTCCAGGATCAAGCCCTGGGCCAAAGGCAGGCACTAAACCACTGAGCCACCCAAGGGATTCCCCCCCCTCCCACCTATTTTTTAAAGATAATTTGAGTCTGGTTATAACAATTTTAAAAAGACTAAGGCAGTCCATTAACTATTACATGAAAGTAGAATGAAATTAAAGCTCTGGGCTGACACAATTGCACCTGCTAGATATTGTTGGAACATCACACATGAAATACAGATTCTAGAGTTGAACAAGCTTGTATTTGTCTACCATTTCCTCATTTGCATAATGCCGGGCAAGTCATTTCATTTCCGAGGTTTAACATTGTCATCCATAAAATAATGTCATAATTATGTTGTAGGGTGTTAAGAGGATTAAATAAAATGAGATGACTTTCATTCTGGATGATACTTATTAAATCCATTTCCTTTCTCTTGTCCATCAAGCAAAAAGGAGACAGAATTATGTAGATTTTACTGATGTTTATCTTTGAGTGGTTCTCAGAAAGTGTGATTCCTGAACCAGCAATGTCAACATCACCCGGGGACTTGTTAGAAAGGTGAATTGTCTAGTCCTACCCAGTATCTACTGAATCAGAAATTCTGAGGGTGGGGCCCAACAGTTTGAGAACTGTGGCTGTATTTGAGATCTCTTCCTAGTCCCTGCAGCAAAGCAATGGGTAAAACTGAACAGCAGTATAACATGGCAAAATCACAAAAGCTGTTCATTAGGAGGAACCATTAGAACACAGATTGCAGGCACAATAGTGCTCTTCCTTGGAATAATAGATACCAACAGAACACAATTTTTGTCATTTTACTTTTGGAAATACAGAACTCTTTCTGCCGCTATGACCTGATCAATGGAATTTAAAAGCCCGGTCATGAGTTAATTTCTCTGGTTATATTTCTTTTCCCAACCTGAGTCTAAGTGTGATGATAAATAGCATCCTTTGATTCATTCAAATGTTCTTTTAAAAAATGTATAAAAAGGGACATCTGAACCCTAGAAAAATAAGTAGGCTCAAAGTAAAGTGGTCTCCTGATATTGATGGAGCTCTTAATGGGCCCTCAGGGTGTCCTAGGACTGGGGGAAGTTGCCAGTTGCAACAAACAAAGCTAGCAAAGCAGACATGCTTGAGTCTAGGCTCAGCGTGGTAGCCATAAAGTCATAGCTCCATTTGTACCCAAGCAATGATGGGCAGGTTGGGATTTGGAGGAGCTGCCATTCACAATATGATAGAGATAAGATTACAAATACTGTCCTAGACCACCTATTATTGGTGAGCCTAACTTTGACACCACAGGTATTTCATTCATGGGGATTTTAAGTACTTGGAGTTATTTATGACTTCTTAGGGGCAGTAATTGCAGTAATTGTGATTTCTTGAACCCTATCCAAAGCTTAGAAGGACACATTTCTACACTGAATTTTAATAAAAACATGTTACCAGAACATCACATCACAACACTTTTTTGTTGACTACATATGTCAAAATAGAAGAACCAAAACTTTTTTTAGGATTTTATTTATTTATTCATGAGAGACAAAGAAAGAGAGGCAGGGGGATCCCTGGGTGGTGCAGTGGTTTGGCGCCTGCCTTTGGCCCAGGGCGCGATCCTGGAGACCCAGGATCGAATCCCACATCGGGCTCCCGGTGCATGGAGCCTGCTTCTCCCTCCGCCTGTGTCTCTGCCTCTCTCTCTCTCTCTATGACTATCATAAATAAATAAAAATTTAAAAAAAAATCTTTAAAATAAAAAAAAAAAAAAAGAAAGAAAGAGAGGCAGGGACACAGGCAGAGGGCTCCTTGCAAGGAGCCCATGTGGGACTCAATCCCAGATCCTGGGATCATGCCCTGAGCACTTAGCTACCCAGGCGTCCCAGAATAACCAAAACTTTTAAAGAATAGTGTTAATATAAAATAGAGATAAACTTCTACCTCATTGATAATCTCTTCCATAGCGTATGGGAATCTCATAGAAAAGAATACTTTTTTGGGCAACCCCAAAAAAGGGGCTCACTGGTTTAGTGCCGCCTTCAGCCCAGGGTGTGATCGTGGAGTCCTGGGATCGAGTCCCACATCAGGCTCCCTGCATGGAGCCTGCTTCTCTCTCTGCCTGTGTCTCCGCCTCTCTCTCTGTGTGTCTCATGAATAAACAAATAAAATCTTTAAAATATATATATATATATATATATATAGAAATATAAAGCACATGAAGCTTTCCTTTATTGTTGCAAAGAATTTTTACTTTATTGCTTTGTTGACCTAAAGTAACTTTGATAAAATACGGTATTTTGAAATGAGATATTTAGCCCTAATTGCAGTGAAGGTAGAGAAGGGTCATGGAGAAGATTTGGCAGGGGAGGGGTTGCGTATGTTCTCCGGATAAAATATGCTTTCACTGCCACTTTTTCATCTTAAGTTATCTATCTCAAGAATTTTGTAATCTCGGGCAGCCCCGGTGGCGGCTCAGCGGTTTAGCACCTGACTTCGGCCCACGGCGTGATCCTGGAGACTCGGGATCAAGTCCCACGTCGGGCTCCCTGCATGGAGCCTGCTTCTTCCTCTGCCTGTGTCTCTGCCTCTCTCTCTCTCTCTCTCTGTGTGTGTTCTCATGAATAAATAAAATATTAAAAAAAAAACTGGGATAAATTGTGTATGCTTTCATGTAAATTCTACCTATATGCTCATGAAATTTGATTTGGATTTATTTCTAGCATAGTACTTTGTGTCGAAGGCAGTTTGCTATCAAAATATATCAAAGGGGGGGATCCCTTGGTGACTCAGTGGTTTGGTGCCTGCCTTCAGCCCGGGGTGTGGTCCTGGAGACCCGGGATCCAGTGCCAGGTCGGGCTCCCTGCATGGAGCCTGCTTCTCTGCCTGTGTCTCTGCCTCTCTCTCTCTCTCTCTCTGTGTGTCTCTCATGAATAAATAAATAAATATTTAAATATATATATACACATATATATATATCAAAGGGATTGAAATTGCATTCTTAATTATTTACAAACGGTTTAAAAATGTTATGTGCTCTTCCACTTGCTTTCACAGTATGTTGTTTTACATATATCTATATTAATTGTTTTTTAAAACCAATAAAAATAACAAGTAAGATTTTAGAACCAAATATGTGATCTTTCCTCATTTTTAACCAGTTAGACCCAGCAAGACAACTAAAAAGGCAAACACCGACCGCCCACATCACTTTGGGCTTGTTTTTGACAACAGCAGGATTTTTCCTTTTCAAAGGTTGTCCCCACCTCTGACTGTGAGTTCCTGAACTGAGAAAGGTGGGCAGGAGTCCTCATGAAGTCCACTCTTGTGGGTTATCTGATTTAAAGGTGCCAGAGCAAAAAAAAATAAAAATAAAAAATAAAGGTGCCAGAGCCAAATTCTTCAACTTGTTTTGAAACTCTATTCCATTAAAAATGGGCAAGATGTTTTCTAAGGTTGTTGCAGTTTCTCCTTTAGCCAAAGGTCTCTTCCCTCCCTTTTTTTTACTTTAAATATTAATTATTTTATTTTATTTTATTTTTTAAAATTTAAATTAAATTAATTAGCATGTAATGTATTATTGGTTTCAAAGGTAGAAAACAGTCTTTTTTTTTTTTTTTTTTTAAGATTTTATTTATTCACTTGACAGCACAAACAAGGGGAGGAGGAAAGGGAGAAGTAGGCTCTCCAAGCAGGGAGCCCTATGTAGGGCTCTATTCCAGAACCCTGGGATCATGCCCTAAGCAGAAAGCAGATACTTAACTGAGCCACTCAGGAGCCCCGATTCATCAGACTTATATAACACCCAGTGCTCATTATCACATGCCCTCCTTAATGTCCATTACCCAGTTACCCCATCCTCCCCACCTCTCTCCCCTCCAGCAACCCTGTTTGTTTCCTATGATTAAGAGTCTCTTATGGTTTATTTCCCTCTCTGATTTCGTCTTAATTCTTTCCTCCCTTCCCCTATGATCCTGTTTTGTTTCTTAAATTCCGCATATGAGTGAGATCATATGATAATTGTCTTTCTCTTTTCTCTGATTGACTAATTTCACTTAGCATAATACCCTCTATTTCCACCCATGTCATTGCAAATGGCAAAAAAATCAGCCAATTTTTTTGATGGTTGAGTAGTATTCCATTGTGTATATATACCACATCTTATCTATCCATTCATCTGTCAATGGACATCGGGGCTTTTTCCATAGTTTGGCTATTGTGGACATTGCTGCTATACACGTTGGAGTGCAGATGTCCCTCCGGATTACTACATTTATATCTTTGGGGTAAATTCCTAGTAGTGCAATTGCTGGTTGTAGGGTAGCCCTATTTTCAACTGTTTAAGCAATCTCCATACTGTTTTCCAGAGTGGCTGCACTAGCAGTGTAAGAGGGTTCCCCTTTCTCCACATCCTTGCCAACATCTGTCATTTTCTAACCTGTTTAACCATTCTGACTAGTCTAAGTGGTGTCTCATTGTGATTTTGATTTGTGTTTTTCAGATGCCTAGTGATGTTGAGCATTTTTTTCATGTCTGTTGGCCATTTGTATGTCTTTTTTGGAGAAATGTCTTTTCATATCTTCTAGCCATTCCCATTCTTAAATACCAAACCCCTTCAGCCACAAATATGCCCCTGAGCCCAAGGCTTTTTTCTTTTTTATTCTTATTTTTTTTAGATTTTGTTTATTCATGGAGAGACACAGATAGAAGCACAGACACAGGCAGAGGGAGAAGCAGGCTCCCTGTGGGGAGCCCGACACGGGATTTGATCCCAGGACCCCAGAATCACAACCTGAGCCAAAGACAGATGCTCAACCACTGAGCCACCCAGGCATCCCAAGCCCAAGGCAGTTTTATTCCCTTAGCAGGAGGGCCTAAAATCTTCCCAGGTAACTGGAAGGGCAGTCAAGAGCAGGCTTGAGATGGGACTCCATTCTTTTCCACTTGCCAGGTGAGAGGATTGAAGGGCCTGGAAGGGCCAGTGCTGAAGATAGTGCTTAAATACAAAAACCAAAGCCCCTTTGGGCTCTCCCCAGCTCTGGGAGCTTGCCAGTGGAGTTTAGAAAAAGACCCTTGAGCTTGGTTGCCAGGAACTTTGATACAAATTGCAAAGGCCTCAGCTGGTTCAGTCAGTAGAACATAGATGGGATTCTTGACCTTGGGGGTCTTGAGTTCAAGCCCCATGTTGGCTGTAGACATTACTTAAAAAAAAAAATTAATGAATTTAGAAAGAAAGAAAAGAAACTGCAAGGGCTTTCCTGGTTCACTAGTTACTAGAGTACTTACATGCATTTTTTCTTCTTCTTCTTCTTCTTCTTCTTTTTTTTTTTTTTTTGAGGAGTGGCAGGATTTGAGAACAAAGGGAAATACAAATGAAGAAATGGGTGTTTATAATCTGTGTTACATGAATAACAAATACAAAATGTTGTGAGACACCAAAAATGGAGGTCTAGGGGCACCTGGATGCCTCAGTCTGTTAAGCTTCTGCTTTTAGCTCAGGTCGTGATCTCAGGGTCCTGGGATCCAACCCCATGCAGGGGCTCCCTGCTCAGCGAGGAGTCTGCTTCTTTGTTTCCCTCTGTGCCCCACCACCTCCTCCCCACCCCACCCCCCAGCTTATGCTTTCTTTCAAATAAATAAATAAAATATTAAAATGAAATAAAATAAAAAGGGTGGTCTGTGTGTGAAGGATACTAATTACAGAAATACTTCAATGCAGAGAGGAATTCTGAGAAAGGTAATCCTACAACCAAGGTCATCAGTGAGTCTATCAGGCCAGACTTAATGACTAATTTTAGATGTAAAATGAGAAGGATGGGTTTGTGGTTACAGGTATTCACTTATTCATCCTGTGATAGTGCCTGGCCCCTAACTTTCTAGTAATAGATAACAAACTTCAAGAACAGGAATCCATACTTTGAAAGAAATACAACCAGCCATTCATTTATCAAATTTGTGATGTTTTTAACTTCCAAATAGAAGGAACTTGTTGGTAGTGAAGGGGTCTGTATCAAGCTAAAGTTTGACTGTCTCAAACTTGCCTAAAGATCAGAATCACCCAGGACACCTAGTAAACCTCAGGTCCCCTATACATACCTCCTCTAAACCCAGTCCTGGGTGAGATGAGGATCTAAGAATCTGAAGTTTTTATGAGCACCCAAATGGTTCTTCTCAGAAGTTTGGGAAATTCCAGTCATCTTTAAAAGGTTTCATTGCACCATTGTTGTAGTATATATATATATATATATATATATATACACTCTGGGGCAGCCCCGGTAGCGCAGCGGTTTAGCGCTGTCTGCAGCCCAGGGTGTAATCCTGGAGTCACCGGATCGAATCCCACGTCAGCTCCTGCATGGAGCCTGCTTCTCCCTCTGCCTGTGTCTCTGCCCCTCTCTCTCTCTCTCTCTCTCTCTCTCTCTCTCTCTGTGTGTGTGTGTCTCAAATAAATAAATAAAACCTAAAAAAAAAAAAAAAGATTTATATATACTCTGAATGGTAAACATTGAGGGGAGGGGCAAGGGTGGGAAAGGCAGGAGGCTTGGGATGCTCCAAACCAGGTATTATTTTTCTAAGTATCTCGGGAAGGCTTTCCGGGTCTCATTCTTTTAGAATTGACATCTAGGAAAGAAGATGAGTAAGTGAATTTGGAATAAAAACTCAAGACCACACAATAGCCAAAAGGCAGAAGCAACCCAAAAGTCCAAGGACAAATGAATGGGTTTTAAAATGGTATATATACATATAATAGGATACTATTCAGCCTTTAAAAGGAAGGAAATTCTGATAGGTGCTACACCATGGGGCAAACCTTGAGGACATTATGCCAAGCAAAATAAGCCAGTCACATACTGTACCACTTATCTGAGGTACCTAGAGTGTTCAGATTCATAGACAGGAGGTAAAATGTCCAGGGGCTGGGGAATGGGCAATGTGGCATTATTGTTTAGTGGGTACAGGCTTTCAGCTTTGCAAGATGAAAAGACTTTTGGAGCTGGATGGTGGTGCTGGCTGCACAACAGTGTGAATGTACTTAGTGCCACTTAAAAAATGGTTGATATGGTAACTGGTTACATGTATTTTACCACAGTTTTTTTTAAGATTTTATTTTTAAGTGTCCTTTACTCCAACGTGGGGCTTGCTAACCCCGAAGTCAAGAGTGGCATGCTCTGCTGACTGAGCCAGCCAGGTGCCCCTATTTTACCATAATTTTTAAAAATTAAAAAAATGGGGCACATGCAACTCTTGATGTCAGAGTTGTGAGTTCAAGCCCTATGTTGGATGTAGCAATTACTTA
Source organism: Vulpes lagopus (assembly GCF_018345385.1). Taxonomy (NCBI): domain Eukaryota; kingdom Metazoa; phylum Chordata; class Mammalia; order Carnivora; family Canidae; genus Vulpes; species Vulpes lagopus. The sequence continues at coordinate 61,191,933 of NC_054832.1, forward strand.
AAAAATAAAAAATATATATATTTTTTAAAGATTTTATTTATTTATTCATGAGAAACACAGAGGGAGAGAGGGGCAGAGACACAGGCAGAGGGAGAAGCAGGCTCCATCCAGGGAGCCCGACGTGGGACTGGATCCTAGGTCTCCAGTATCACGCCCTGGGCCGAAGGCAGTGCTAAACGGCTGAGCCACCCGGGCTGCCCTAAAAAGTAAAATCTTAAAAAAAAAAGAAAAAAATAAGCCAATGACAGATCCTACAAATGGACAAACCATCTGAATTCTGGGGTTCTAAAAGTACCACCACACCCGGCCCCCAAAAAGAAAAATGTACCACCCAGATGGAAGGCCTTTCCTAAGCTCTGAATGGCTTTTTCCCCTGTTACCTAGTCTTTGTCCCTAATCTTTTCCTATCAGATCCCAGCACTGACTGTAATGTGAGGGTTGGACACTCCCTCACTCCCAAGAGAAGCTTTACTTCCAGAGTGTTTACCCCATACCCCCTCTCTAAGTGGCTACCTGTCAGTTTCCATTTCAGCTCTACCTTCCTACTTACAGGGCTGCTGACCACCAGCTGACATATTACCTGTATTGATTGTCTAAGAGCTGTCAAGGTGGAGGGAAAGACTATTCTAAGGCAGGCCTGAGCTCTTAGCTGAGTGGGATCATAAACGCTCCCATTAAAGGTTTCATTCAATAACAATCTTTGCTAAAGTAAATGGACATCAGTCTCCGACCCCCACAACGAATACAGAGCCCATTATCAATGGGCAGAGAGCACTGAACTGTGGCAGTATCAGTTTCCACATTTTCAAATGATTCCTTTAATGAAAAGCTGCGTTCTTTTCAGGCCATAAAACACCAAGGAAAAGTCTATTCATTTAGTTATGGTACATATTAGCTTATTTATTTATGGCTAATGCTGCCATCAGCATTCCCTGGATGTGGAGTTAACTCACTTAATGATTGCTTGATAAACTGCTAAAAAACAAATATGCTGAAATCAGCTCTCACGCAGGGCGTGCTGCATATTGCCATCACGCAGGGTAGTTTAAGGTTATTTTTTTCATTTCAAACAAATCCACTGGTCTTTATACTCTATGTAAAACTATTCATCCCCTGTAGAGCATTTTACATGTGCATGCTTATTTGACCCAGAGCTCACAAAAATTTATTTTCAACCAATTTCATAGGAAATAAGCATAGTGTCATAACTTAGCCAAATATCCTTTAGTGATTTAAAGAAAATCTTAAAAAAAATAAAAATAAAAATAAAGAAAATCTTTACCACCAAATTGTGGGCTCTCCCCTGACAATATCTTCACCCTTCTTTTCTCTTCTTCCCTACCTCCTCAGTGTCCTGTGCTCGTGAAATAATTACTGAGCACCTAATCTGAAGCATCTTAGCAGTTGTGTGATTTATATGGCTGGGACTCAATGGTTGTGGACAGAATCAGGTTGTGTGTGTGTGTGTGTGTGTGTGTGTGTGTGTTCAGAATCAGTTTTGTTGAGGAAAAAATAGTGCCTAAATGAGACTAGTCATCGAAGGATATAGGAAAAGAATTGGGACCTGTCCATTGGTGTTTGCTAAAGATTAGGATTCAGAATTTGATTCACTGTTTCTGTTAGTGCAGTTCTAAAAACATTTTTAAATGTTCAATTATATTTATTTGTTAAAAATTTGTTAATGGAAATAGGAGTAATGAAAGTGTATACAGAGAAATAGAAGTGTTCTTTCATAGAATTAATCCCCTTTTCTGTTGTTGCTGGTGAGATTATAAATGTAAAAATCTGAAAGAAACTACAAAAAAAGGCCCTCAAAGTCACTTCAAAATCCTGTCCTGTTGAAACAGTTGGGGGCAGAGGGAGGACTGTTCAGCGGCCTCACAGTGTGTGAGTGCTTCCCCCTAAACCCCATGGATATTCTAATCTCCACCCCATGTCGGTGGTGTCAGGAGAAGTGTGGGTCTGCATCTGAAACACATCAATCCTCCTGATCTTCTGCCCACCCGTTTCCTCTGGAGCCCCTCACAGGGTACCTTCCTGTACTTCATCTGTAAATGCTGGCATCCTGCCTTGTCTTCTCATTGCACACTGTCACTACGGTCTCCTGCCATGCCCTCTCTGGCTCCAGCAGTCATCGCTACCCTGGTAATTCCTATATTTTGATCTGACTTCTCACTTGGGATTTCTGTGTGCCTTGGAAGCAACTGATTTCAACACATCTGAAAACAAACTTAAAATCTTTCCTACAGGGACGCCTGGGTGGCTCAGCGGTTTAGTGCCTGCCTTTGGCCCAGGATCGAGTCCCGGGATCGAGTCCCGCATTGGGCTCCCTGCATGGAGCCTGCTTCCCCCCCTGCCTGTGTCTCTCCCTCTGTCTCTCATGAATGAATAAATCTTTTTTTTTTTTTTTTTAATCTTTCCTACAAACATGACTGCCCACCAGATATCCCTGTCTTTGGAGTGGCCCCACCACCCACCATCCTAGGAACCTGGCTGTCACACAGCATAACTATTGCATCTATTCTTGCCCCTCCCCAAATCATTTGCTTCCCGCCAGAGGCATCTTTTCAAAACACAAATCTGTTAGCAATTCTTTGCTTGAGTATCTTTAATTAACTTCACATTTATAATTCAAAACCTTTCACCCTAGGGCACCTGGGTGGCTCAGTCAGGTAAGGTGTCCACCAGGACCCTGAGAAAGAAGAAACCCTGACTCAGGCTCCCTACTGAGGGAGCCTTCTTCTTCCTCTCCCTCTGCCCCTCCCCTTGCTCATTCTTTCTCTCTCCCTCTCTGAAATAAATAAATAAATTTAAAAAAAATAATAATAACCTTTCACCCTAACCACAAGGCCTCCAGTTTCATTCTGAGATACATTCCTCTTGGAACTCTGTCCTTTGGTTAATGAGCCAAACTGTTCTCTGCCCCAGGGCCTTCACTAATTATTTAATTCCTTCAGCCTGGAACGTTCCCTATTCTTGGAACCTACTTAAGATTCTCTTTCTTTCTCTCTCTCTCTCCCTCTGCCCCTCCCCCTACTCCCTCTCTTCTCAAAAGAAAAAAAAAGAAGGTACTCTACCCTGTGATGCCCTTGGAAGATCCCATATGGCCACCATTTAGTTGCTTCTGGACCTTGTTACTTTCATGCACGCAACAAGTTCTTAACATCAGTAATCAAAGGAGGTGGGCGCACTCGTTCTACCAGGGACAGCACACAACTGGCACAATCCTTTTAGAAAGTAGTTAGGCACTGTGCATCCAAAGCCTTCAAAAAATTCTGCCGTCTGTAACCTGGTAGCTCTAGTTCAAGGAATCCATTCTACAAAGTGAGAAGTAGGAGGCTTGTGAACAAGCATGTTCTTTCTGGCATTGTTTTCAGTAATGAAAATTAATAACATAAACATTTGGCAACAGGGCTTGTAGTACATCGATACAATGGAGTACTGAGTGGTTGTTGAAGTTTTCCAAAGAATGTTTGATATTCTTTCTACAACCCAGCATGACATTGGGAAAAGCTCACAATATAATGCTAGACCAAAGATAATCCAGACTCTCATCAGCAGGTGTATGTCTATACAGAGATTGGTATGTACAGCTCTTCATTTAAAACAGATAAAAACTACAATTTTCCAGGTATTAGTAGCTAGGCAGGAGGAAATTAGACAGGAAACCTTCCTAGCAAGCTTCCTTCTCCTTCTTCCTCTCCCTCTGCCCCTCCCCCTGCTCATTCTCTCTCTCTCTCCCTCTCTGAAATAAGACTGTCTCTAAGCAATGAAGGTATCATGCCAGCCAGGACTGGCCTGTCACTCCACTGGCTTCAGTTTCCTTATCTGTGAAATGAAGGGGTTGAACTCTATTATTATCACTAAGCCTTCTGTAAACAAACAAATATGCAAGGTAGACTCGATCTCGGTTAACATTGGCTATTGTCAGGACTTCCTCTTTTTGGCTCCATTTGGAAAGGCTCCATTGGGGTGCAAAGCTAATAAGCATTTGAATCGGAAAACTCTAGAAACAGCTAGCAGCCTCCAACGTGAGAATTGAGGCAGAAAGAGAAAAGCACAGAATGGGGGGTCTAGCATGTTGGGGGATGGGGTGGGCAGCGTGACAGGTTGTGAAGAATACAATCACCGATCCACCGCTCCTAGGGACCCGCAAGCAGATGCCTCGGGGCCAGCAGATGGCCAAGATACACTCTCCTGGCTGCGTCCCCGCCCCGCCCCCCCACCGCCCGGGATTCCATCCCCGCCTTGCTTTGTGGTCTCGAGTGGGCATCGATCTGGTGAGTGTTTTGGGTTGCTCAGACCTTCCTTCCCCGCCAGTCTAAGGGGCGGGGTGGAGGCTGCCAGGGGAGACGCGGCGCAGCCCCCTCCCACCTGCAACGATTGCCTTCGGCAGATTTCGGGGTGAGAGGACGCCAAAGGTCACCGCGGCGAAGACCTCCAAGGGACTGAGGGTGTTTGAAGCGTCTCAGGCCTCACCAGAACTCTAAATCGGAGGGCATTCAATTGGCCTTGTAATTTCCGATCAATTCCCGAAATCAACACTGCGAGAAGGACGGAGACCCCACGACCCCGGCCGCGCGCCACCCCCCACCCAGGAGCAGGCGGGGTCGCACCGACCTCCCCGGGTTCTCTGCGCCCCGGCTTGTCGCGCACCTTCGAAGTGCGGGTTCCCGGCCCGCGGCGGGGGGTGGGGGGCGTGGAGGGTTTGCAAGCGAATACCCTTCTCCCGGATTGACAGCCCCACAGCCCGAGGGGGCCAGAGGGAGAGAGGATTCCGAGAGGGGCGGAGTAGAGAATTTTAAAATATTTTTTTTCCCCTCTTACCCTTAGACAAAATTGATGCTTAGCATCCCGCCACCTAGAGATAACTATTTCCTGGTTTCTGTCCATTCAAATTATGTCTGTACGTTTTCTTTATTAAACGGAAATTGTTGGGGTGCCTCGGTGGCTCAGTGGTTGAGCTCGGCTCAGGTCTGACTCGGGGGTCCTGGGATCCAGGGGCCCCTCGGGCTCCCCGCAGGGAGCCTGCTCCTCCCTCTGCCTAGGTCTCTGCCTCTCTCTCTCTCTTATGAATAAATAAACGAAATCTTTTTAAAAAATCACTAACTGTAGAAAAAAAAACAAACAGAAATTGTTTTAAAAACTGCCCCACTTACTATGTAGTGAACGTCTTCTGTGTATCGTTAAGTATTTTATAAAATGACTTTAAACGCGCGCATTAAATTCCACTCAAAGGATGTACCAGGAGTTGGAATCGATGGCGTCCTGTTGGCCATTTCGGTAGCTTCCAATTTTTCAATATTGCAAAGAGCTGTGCCAAACACTTGTGTGGATAAATATTTGCCTGCATCCCGGATTGTTTTTCATTCGAATCGATTTCTAGACGCAAACTAATGGGACCAAACGTAGGGAAGGAATGGAAAGATTTAGAAGGGCCCAGGTGTGCTGACAGCACAGCGACCGCGCCACGGCAGAGACCGGGACAGAGGGAGACCCCCACGGTGGCTACCGATCTTCCTTTCCTGAGGTATCCTCTGGCTTTCTCCCAGCCCTCCCTCACCCCCCAATTATTATTCAGAGCTTTCTCGGAGAAAGCCGGGCCCGGATTTCCCCGGGACAGCCAGTGGTTTCCCAGGTAGGGACGAGCGACCCAGCCCAGAGGCTCAGCTTCGGGAGTCGGGGTGGAAGTGCTGGAGGGAAGAGGCGCACACCGGGTCCAGATCCAGTTTGAGGGTGGAAGCCTCCCCTCCAGGTGACCTCCAGGGCCGGGCCCCTCCGCATCCCCCCCCATGCATGGGCGTGTCAAGGGGGGGTCGTGACAATGGCCTTGATGACTGGTGGCCCTCCTCTGAGCCTCTGGCCGTGGGACCCCCGCAGTCTCCCCCTTCCTCCTCCTTCCTCTCCCTCCCAACACCTTCGGACCTCCTCCTCCCCTCCACCCCGGCTGCGGAGCCCCACTCCCGGGTGAGTCTGGCCTGGGGCTAGAGAGGGGGCGGGCGAGAGCAGCCGCCGACCGTGCGCATCCTGCGGAGAGCTGAGGCCGGGACTCGCTGCCTCCCTCCCCAGCCCCGCCCCGCCCCGCCCCTCCCAGCCCCTCCCAGCCCCGGAGCTGGAGCGCGGACCCGCGGCGGGCTCAGCGTCCGCCCGCCGGGCTCACCGCCCTAAGCCTGGAGGCTGGGCCGGCTCTCGGCTTCTCAGCTGACTTCCCGGAGCCGCCCAGGTTGCTGCTAGAGACCGGCCGATAGAGGAGAGGGTCTAACTCGGGGCTGTCTACCTGCGCGCCGAAATGGGGCGACTGGTTGCTCTTGGTGATCTTTTTCTTTTTTGCTGGAACACGTCCCGGCCCTCAGGGAGAGCTTCTCGGTGGGGCAGGGCTGAAGCAAGGCCTCAGAGGCCGGCAGCCTATTCCCGCCGTCCGTATCTCTGCGTCGAGAGCTGGTTGGAGAGTGAAGAGGTGAAGCTTGGTGCAGACCACGCGCCTAACATTTTGTGGAGGGTTTCCATTTTGCACTCTCCCTAAGTCTGACACTCTATATCCTTCACTGTGTAGACTTTTTGAGTGCAAGAGACTACCTCTTACACTTATGTTGGTTCCTTGATAGATGAAGATGCATATAATTATTTTCATATACTGAATTTCTATTTTAATATATAACCCATCTATCTGTATACTACTCTTTGGGCAAGTGATAGAGCTCGGTACGTGAGCATGTACGTGAAATAGGCTGCCTCTCATGCTCCCTGTCAGGGGAACCAGGGTCAATGGGAATGTCCTCTGAGTACTGTGGGGGTGGGGTGGATATAATTTTCTCTACCTGGGTCACAGCTTTCGCCTAGCTAAAATCCACATTCCATATGTCTCAGCCTCATTTACATTCCTCCACAAAATTAGAAAACAAATCCTCAGGAATCCCCTTGTTGAATGGATTAATTCAAATGGATGATCTCCTTCTGATAGTCTAGATTCCATTGGAAGTGAAGGAGTGTGAGTTGTTGGAAGTATACCAGATATAAAGTAAGCATGAAAATAAAATATGCACCCAATATACCCCTCGTGAGGTAGAATGAACCAGAAGGATTGGGACACCATGAAGTCAGAATGAAGAGAAACTCTATGGAAGGCAAACTTTGTGAACAGAATTTTAGAGAAATGGAAGGGCAACATTTAAGAAGAGGGATGAAGTCTTGTTAGGCTGTCACTCTAGAAAGATTGACTCAAGCTGTGGGAAATCATAAAAGAAGCCAAGCAGTTTGAAATATTGAAAGGTTTATTTTGCCTTTGTTGTCCTATTTCTGGAAGCAAGTGTGATAAAGACAATAAGATTGGTAACTACTATAAGCTTGCACAAAAACGTAAATTAGGGAAAAAGTGCCAACTTTCTTTTGTTTGCTTGGTTTGGAAAGTCCAGAGGAAACATGGCAGTTTGAACCCAAGTGCTTATATCTATTCCCTCATAAAACTCTACCAAAATGATACTAAAAGGAAAAAAAAAGGGCAGAAAAACGAAGGAAAAAGGGAAAAGAAATCACAGAAGATGAGATATACCTTTTTTTAAAGAAAGATTTTATTTATTTATTCATGAGAGACACAGAGAGAGAGAGAGACAGAGACATAGGCAGAGGGAGAAGCAGGCTCCCCCCAAGGAGCCTGATGTGGGACTCAATCCCAGGACCCCAGGATCACGACCTGAGCCAAAGGCAGGCAGACACTCAACCACTGAGCCACCCAGATGCCCCGAAGATGAGATATTCCAACAAAATTTTGGAAGCTAGAAAGCAGATGGTGAAGTGTTAGCTGACAGCCCCCCTGAAAGAGCTGACTCTCAAGTGACATTGCTGAACCTTGACGAGAACCAAGATGATCCCATAGATCCCAGGAAGACTCAGAAAATAAGACCTCCAGTTCTTCTGCCAGTGGGAGTGTGGGTGGGGATAAGATTAAAAGAATTGGTTGAAGATTTTACAAAGACCAGTTAGATCCTCCGATCTTATTCCAGCCTGTGCATCCCCACTTTATGACAAATGAGCGTCTACATCCTAAACAAAGATCACTAACATTGGAGATCCCTGGGTTGCTCAGCGGTTTAGCGCCTGCCTTTGGCCCAGGGCGCCATCCTGGAGTTCTGGGATCAAGCCCCATGTCGGGCTCCTGGCATGGAGCCTGCTTCTCCCTCTGCCTGTGTCTCTCCCTCTCTATCATAAATAAATAAATAAATCTTAAAAAAAAAAAAAAAAGATCACTAACATTGAAAAAGCCTTTAATGTGCCAGATAGAGATCAAAACAAGCAAAAAAAAAAAAAAAAAAAAAAAAGAACTGGGAAGACACAGAGACAATGTACAGGAGCAAGAGAAAACTTATTTTTAAAAATCTCAGGTCTCTAGTACAAGAGATGTGTTAGATGACCTTGCATTCATGGAAGAAAAACAGGGGGCTTTAACCAGGAACCCATAGGGCAAAAACATCTTAGGAATTAAAAATATGTTAGCCAGAAAATAGAAGAGTTGGGAAAGCAGAAGTCGAGGAAATTACCTAGAAAGTGGAGAAAAGAGACAAAAAATGGCAAATGGGAGAGAAAAAAAAAATAAAAGTTCAATTCAGTAGACCCCAAATCAAAATAGAAAGTACAGGTTCCCCTTTACCTCATAAGCACCCTTTCTTAGAAAGCTCTGGAGGGTGTTCTACTAAAAGGAAAGGCCGCAACAACAACAAAAAGAAGTCCTAGGATCCAGGAAAGAGAAGGCACAACTCGGATGTGTTGTATCCTAGAATAATGGCAGGAGAAGTCACAGGATGATGGCCATATCACAGGGTAAACAGAGAACCAGTCCAAACCAGAGAACGATGGAGGCCACCTGGAGGAACATCTCAAAAGGGATGGGGAACAGAGTGAGGAAAAACCCATAGAAACCCAAGCAAGTAACAAACCAAAAAGGCAGACAGTTATGAACTTTGGGATAAAAAAAAGTGATACAAAAAAGAAGAAGAAGAAGGGGAAGGAGAAGAAGAAGAAAGGAAGAAAAATGATACAAAGAAGGAAAGGTACACTGTAGCCATTACACAGTTTTGTTCAGCTGGGAATAATATTTACATACATAGTAACAAGGAATAATATTGATTAATCTGAATATATTATGAGAGTAGACAGAGGGAATGAAAAGAAATGGTCATATATACACTATACAGAAATTTGGTGATAGCTGTTGTTTATAGTTTTCTTTGGGAAAGTCGGTATCACAACCTAGAGGGCTAAAGTGAGGGCTTGCTATAAACTTTGTAAAACTGTGTGAGTCTCAAAAGTTTTTATTTTGAAATATTTTAAGCCTAACAAGAAGTTACAAAAATACTACAGAGAGTTCCTATGTGCTTTTATCCCATTTCTCTCGTCAATAACATCCTAGGTAACCACAGAACATTGTCAGAACTGGGGGATTTACATAATACTATGAACTCTACTTAACTTTTTTTTTTTCTACATAACTTTTATAATTGCGTTCGGGTATTATTTTGTTTTGAATAAGCATTAAAAAGGTCTAAGGCCTATTTCCTTCTTAAATGTGTTGGTATAAAGTTGTGTAAACCATTCTCTTATAATTTAAAAAGCTCCTTGGTGTCTGGATTAAGTCTATTTACTGTTCTTAATGTTATTCATGTTTCTCCCTCATTCTCATTCTCTTGTCCTCTTTTTTTTATACCACACTTAAAGTTTTCTCTTTTATAAAAAATATTTTATTTATTTGAGAGAGAGAGAACAAGTGGGGAGGAGATGGAGAAGTAGAATCCCCACTAAGCAGAGAGCCAGAAGCAGGGCTTGATCCCAGAACCTTGGGATCTGACCTGAGCTGAAGGCAGAGGTTCAACCAACTGAGCCACCCAGGCACCCCTAAAGTTTCCTCTTTTATTGATCATTTGTTTTGTTGATCAACTCTAGTAGCTTTTAAGCTTACTATATAAATGATTTTTGTTTTTATCTTTTGTATTAAGAATTTTTAAGATTTTATTTATTTATTCATGAGAGACACACAGAGGGGGGGGGGGGCAGAGACATAGGCAGAGGGAGAAGCAGGATCCCAGCAGGGAACCTGATGTGGGACTCCCTTCTGGAACTCTGGGATCATGCCCTGAGCCAAAGACAGCCGCTCAACTGCTGAGCCATCCAGGCTTGCTTTCTTTCTTTTTCTTTCTTTCTTTCTTTCTTTCTTTCTTTCTTTCTTTCTTTCTTTCTTTCTTTCTTTCTTTCTTTCTTTCTTTCTTTCTTCTTTCTTTCTTTCTTTCTTTCTTCTCTTTGTCTTTCTCTTTCTGTCTTTCTTTCGCTTTCTTTTTCTTCTTTCTTTCTTTCTTTCTTTCTTTCTTTCTTTCTTTCTTTCTTTCTTTCTTTCTCATATAGAGAGTGCACACAAGCACACAGGAGCATGTAAGGGGAGGGGCAGAGAGAGAAGCAGGCTCCATGCCCCTGGAAAGCCCGGCTGGGGGCTGGATCCTACCACCCTGAGATCATGATCCGAGCCAAAATCAAAAGTCAGGGACCCCTGGGTGGCTCAGCAGTTTAGTGCCTGCCTTAGGCCCAGGGCTTGATCTTGGAGTCCCGGGATTGAGTCCCATGTCGGGCTCCCTGCATGGAGCCTGCTTCTCCCTCTGCCTGTGTCTCTACCTCTCTCTGTGTGTCTCTCATGAATAAATAAATATAATCTTAAAAAAAAAAAATCAAAAGTCAAAGGCTTAACAGACTGAGCCATCCAGGAGCCCCTACTTTTATCTTTATCTGTTACTATTCCTACTTTTTTATTCTTATTTATTTATTTATGTATTTATGTATTTATTTATTTTTTGTTCCTACTTTTTTAGAGATATACGTGTATTTCTTTTACCAAGCTTCTTGAATTGAAATACTATTTGTTTTCAGTCTTGTATCAGGTAAACTTCTAGCAGGAAACAGTGTTGATTGAAGACAGGTGAATAAAGGAACAACTTATAAAGTGTGGGTGTTTCTATCTTCTCTAGACTAAGAAGGAAGAGCTACAGTGACCCCACAGTGGGAATCTGGAGGAGTAGACACCTGATCTTATGCATTTCCCTGACATCCGCCCCTGCTGAAGACTCCAGAAGGTAGGGAGCTCTTTCATGGGATCCATAGGGTCATTTCCACCAGGTCCAAACTATGGAGAAGGAGGAGAGTGAATGTGGAAAGACCAGCAGAAGATATTCAGCACACTTTTTTCCTAATAAAGTCACTTAAGGCTTTAATTCCTCTGAGTATTATTTTGGCTACATGCTTGATTTCTGATTAGTTTGAGATTTCCTTCTTAAACCAATAATATTTTGGAACAGCAGGTCAAAATTCCAAGGAAAGAAGAAGGTATACCTTTTGGTTAACTTATAATTTTAGGGGACATCTGGGTGGCTCAGTGGTTGAGCATCTGCCTTTGGCCCAGGGCATGATCCTGGGGTCTCTGGATCAAGTCCCACGTCGGGCTCGCTGCATGGAGCCTGCTTCTCCCTCTGCCTGTGTCTCTGCCTCTCTCTCTCTATGTCTCTCATGAATAAACAAACAAACAAACAAACAAACCAATATATAAAGATTATTTTAAAAACTTGTAATTTTAGTACATTATGATCAATGAATGTGGCTTCTATAATTTCTAATTTGAGAACTCCTTGGTATCAGAATGGTCTCACTAGTATATGGCTAATATTTGCAAATATTGCATGAGTGGTTGAAAAGGATGTGTAATTTGTTGTTGGGTAAGAAAGTCTTTATGTGTTTAATGTATTATTTAATCCCTCCATCTACCTTTCTGTAGAAATTTGATCTGTTGATTTTTTAATAATATAGGTTAGTATCTCCCACATTCTTCTGGGTTTGTCAATAGCTTTTTGTTCTGCTATACAGTTTTGCTTTATATATTTTCAATCTGTAATTAGGTACATAAAGTTTTCTGGCTGTTATATATTTTTGGTGGATCATAATTTTTATAAATATAAAATATTTTTCCTGTCCTCTCTAAGACTTTCAGCAATGATTTCAAGTTTGTCTGCTATTTTTATTGGCATCTACCTCATAGATCAATTTTCTTTGATTCCTTTCTTTCCTTTTTTTTTGTCTTTTATTATTTTACTTTTGTCTTTTATTATACTCAGTGAGAGGGAAACAGTGAGTCTAATAGTGATTTCTACCACTTTTGTGATCATTTTTCAAATTGTATCAATAGAGTTTTGTTCTTTTTCTTCTTTCTGTTCAGATAGCTCTCTTTTGGATTTCGTTAAAAACCTTCATCCTCCAAGGGAGGAGCAATGAAGGGAGTCTCAGAGGCTGAGCAATACTCTGGTGGCTGATGTCTTTCAGGAGGACCTAGAGGTCCTGCACCTATAATTCTAGAATAGCTTAACTGGACTGAACCATGACCATTTTGATAAGCTCATTTTTATGTGCCTGTTACCATTTTTAGTTTTGAATACCATACTGGTTTGAGTTGTCTCAAGTAAAGATTATACATGAAAAACCCATACTCAGGTGGTTTTTATGGTTTTATTTATTTATTTATTTTGGTTTTATACTATGCAATGTGGACACTGAGTAAAATCTAGACAATAATAATTAAATCGATTGGAAGTGTGTGTGTAAACAGCAAAAAAGTTTCTATTCACATCTATTAGTTAAAGCTATAAATAGTAAAATCATCTACCTCCTTACAATTCAGTGGGTATGTATTCTAATTGTGTTATTAGAAGAGCTGATAATTGATCTATTTCTGGTAGCCAAGCTTTCACATTCAGAAAGCATTGCCTAATATACTTGCCTGCAAGAGAGACTTGGGTATTCTGGTTTTATGATATGACTTTAAAAATATATATATTTATTCATGAGAGACACAGAGAGAGAGAGGCAGAGACACAGCAGGCTCCATCCTTAAAGCCCGATGTGGGATCGCAGGACTCCAGGATCACACCCTGGGCTGAAGGCAGGTGCCAAACCACTGAGCCACCCAGGGATCCACTATGATATGACTTTGAATAACTTTCTATGATTCGTCCTGTAGCATTTTTGGCACATACCCTGAAATTCCAAATTTATTTTCCTTTTCCATTTGTCTGGGGAAATGTCCTTTTGCTTTAGACATTTACTTTTTTTCTTTTCCCTTTTAAAAATCACAACCTCAGGGCGTCTGGATGGCTCAGTTGGTTAAGCGTCTACCTTTGGCTCAGGTCATGATCCTGGGGACTGTAGGATCAAGCCCTGTGTGTTGAGCTCCCTGCTTAGCAGGGAGCCTGTCTCTCCCTCTCCTGCTCCCGGGCTTGTACTATCTTGCTCTCTCTCTCTCGCTAATACTTTCTCTCGCAAATAAATAAACACAATATTATTAAAAAGTTTTTAAATATATTACAGTCTCTATATTGAAATGTAGTCTGTAGTCATACTGAGCAATTTATCTTCCTGAAAAAGAAACTCCAAATCATTGAAAATATTTTGTCTAAGACTTTCAGAGAGTTGCTGATCTATCTTTTGAAGTAGTTTGGTGGAGATCACAATTTAAAAAAAATTTTTGGGGGGGCATGAGGCATGACTTTTGAGAGAACATGTAATCTTGACCAGTTTTTCATCAATCATCTGGTACACATTTCTGGTTGTGTACACATCTCTGAGCAAACATTGAAGACTGATTGAACATTTGCTCTAATTCATGCAAAAGGCTTCTTACTAGAAATTGATTTGTTGATTTTTAAAATGCCTCTTAGATAAGAATCCGCATTAAATTTTGTATTGGATAAAGAAGCAATATGCATGATTGACATTACCAAGATTGTCTGTGTGCTGCATGTGTACACTTTTTTGCAGTCATTATATTGAACATGCCTCATTTTGAAGATATAACCTTGAGTTGTCATTGCTTTAGAAAACACGGACTGGTTAGGACATCCATTAATGTCCTAGAACAAACACTATAGCAGAATCCCCAAGGGAGACAGAGATTTTACTCGTCTCCGGACACAGGAATCCATTTGTTGGAGCATATGCTGAGTGTGATGAGCTGTAAAATGAAGTTAATTTCTGTGTCAGACCAAACTAGGTGAAAGATCAAGTAACTAGATAAGCCACATATTCTTCAGAAGGAAGAATAACACTTTCAGATAGTGTCACACATTTTTGGTTTATATGTGACAAGGCCCATATAGAGCAATAAAGAGGAACACAATCTCAGCCATGTCAGTATCTAGGAAGCTCTCACTGTGAAATCTTTAATTTCAGGTTGTACTTCATGCAGAGTAGTAGAAGAAAAGAGGACAGTACCTCATCGCTAAAAGCATCCTATAAGTGGAAAAGCTATTAATACTCTCATGAGTTCTTGTAGTTGAAGTTTTAAAACAGAAGAATTTGAATTTTCTGTCTTCCATTTGTGTTACTGACTGATTACCAAAGCAGGATCAATATAACTTTTTTTTTTAAAAAATATTTATTACGAGGAGTTAATTTTGTTGAAATTTTAGGGTATTTTTCTAGATGAGATTCTCCTTAAGTTAGTAATAGTTATTCCATTATTCCATGCAAAGCTTTTCCCTGTCATTTACAGCTGTCCTCATATATTTTTTTTAAGTTTTGTTTATTTTTTTAGTCATCTCTATACCCACTTTTAGGGCTTGAACTCACCATCAGGAGTGAGATCAAGAGTTGCCTGTTCTGGGATCCCTGGGTGGCGCAGCGGTTTGGCGCCTGCCTTTGGCCCAGGGCGCGATCCTGGAGACCCGGGATCGAATCCCACATCGGGCTCCCGGTGCATGGAGCCTGCTTCTCCCTCTGCCTGTGTCTCTGCCTCTCTCTCTCTCTCTGTATGACTATCATAAATAAATAATAAAAAAAAAAAAAAAAAATACATTTAAAAAAAAAGAGTTGCCTGTTCTGACTGAGCCAGCCAGGAGTGAGATCAAGAGTCACCTGCTCTTCTGACTGACCCAACTTTAGCCCTGCCATTTTTATTTTTAAAATTATTTTTTTGAAAGATTTTATTTATTTTAATTTTTTTAAATATTTTTTTTAAGATTTTATTTATTTATTCATGAGAGACAGAAACAGAGGCAAAGACATAGGCAGAGGGAGAAGCAGGCTCCCCGATCAAGTCCCCACTGTGGGACTTGATCCCAGAGTCCTGGAATCACTTGAGCCAAAGGCAGACACTCAACCACTGAGCCACCCAGGCGCCCCAGTCCTGACATTTTTAATATTATATATATATATATATATATATATATATTTAATATTATATACATATAAATAAATATTTATTTATTTATGAGAGACACAGAGAGAGAGGCAAAGACACAGGCAGAGGGAGAAGCAGACTCCATGCAGAGAGCCCGACGTGGGATTTGATCCTGGTTCCCCAGGATCAGGCCCTGAGCTGAAGGTGGTACTAAACCACTGAGCCACCCGGGCTGCCCCTAAACATAATATATATTGACAGCAAAGCTCACATTTTTATTCTATTTCCCACCCCTCCCTAGCCCTCAGTCATAATTGCTTTGTAAGTAGAGTATTAGTCTTATGATACTGCCAAGTATGATAACTAGCTTGGATATTTTTAAGCTATTGTATTTATTTATTTATTTTTATTTATTTATTTTTAAAGATTTTATTTATTTATTTGAGAGAGAGACAGAGAGAGCAGGAGCCAAGGAAGAGGGAGAGGGACAAACAGACTCCCTGCTGAGCACAGAGCTCCACCCCAGGACCCTGAGATCATGACTTGAGTTGAAGTCGGATGCTTAACTGACTGAACCACCCAGGCACCCTGAACCCTATATATTTTATGTTTTTTCCCAATAAATACATACTGGTAATAAAAGTTTAATTAAAAAAAGTTTAATTTATAATTTAGACCCAGGAAGCAATTAACAACATAACTAATAATAAAATAGAACAATTATAACAATATATCATAATAAATGTTATGTGAATATGGTCTCTCTCTTTCCATTGACTGGACAACTATAAACTAGCCATTTGGAAATAAAGGTCAGCCCTGAAGCTGGACAGCAGGGTCCCAATCACACCTAGAAGGCAGTCAGCCTCTCTCCTATTCCCCACAGTGTCCATTCTGAACCCTTTCATTTCTCTCAGGTTCTATACTCCATATCTAGTCTCATCTCCTGGTACAGAGAACTTCACCTCCTTTCTACCCCTGGGAAAAAAAGAGAGTCACCGGTTTCCACCATCACACTTCCTGTATACCTTACATTATAGTGTAGTGAAGGGCAGCACTGGCATACAGCAGGTGGTCATAAAGTAGGTGTTGAATGATGGAAAAAGCATAGGCTTTAGAATCAGGTCTAGGCTGTAAGCCCATATCTATTCCAGATTCCCTAGAAAATAGAGCCTGAAGCAAAGCTTACCTGCTGGTCCTTTATTGGGAGGTGGGACCCCAGGCAACAAGAGTGTGAGAAAATGAGGCAGGAAAGGATGGGAAGAAAATACAAGGTGGGGTGCCTGGTAAAATGTGACTCTTGACCTCAAGGTTGTGAGTTTGAGCCCCATGTTGGGTGTAGAGATTACGTAAGAACAATAGAAAAAAAGAAGGGAGGAAGAAAGGAAGGAAGGAGGGGCACTTGGGTGTCTCAGTTGGTTGTGTCTGACTCTTGATTTTGACTTAGGTCATGATCTCAGGTTCAGGCTCAGCCCTTAGGAGGGAGTCTGCTTGAGATTTTCTCTCCTTTCTCCCTCTGCTCTAACCCCCCTCAGGAAAAGAAAGGAAGGAAGAAAATAAAATGTAGTGTGTATGGAGCTTCCTGCTTTATGAAGGCACCCAGGCTCAGCCGCAGGTATTTTTCTAGGGAGACTATATGGCAACAATATGTTTTAGAAAACACTTCAGAAGGTAAAATGGAGAGGGACTTAATCTGCTGCTCATGGGAAGTTAACTTCTGCATTCCTTGGGCAGTCACTGGAGGAGCTCTGTTGCCTGTTGATTCAAATGAATTTGGAAATTGTGGGAGGAGCCAATGAGTTTGGTGTCCAAGGACTTCAGGATCTGGCAGAAGCCAGTGTACCCAGGTGGCATGAAAAGAGGTGTTCAGTAGGCCATCTGGGAGACTTATCCTCTCTGGTGGGGAAGAAGTTATTTAACTTCTTTTTCTTCACTTTCTCTTTTTTTTAAATTTTTTTAAGATTTTATTTTTAGGTAACTACCCAATGTGGGGCTCAAACTCACAACCCTGCTGTCAAGTCGCCCACTCTACTGGCTGAGTCAGCCAGGTGCCCCTCCTTATCTGTAAAATAAGGATAAGGGGCGCCTGGGTGTCTCAGTTGGTTAAACATCAGACTCTTGATTTCAGCTCAGGTCATGATCTCAGGGTCATGAGATCAAGCCCCACATCAGGCTCTGCACTCAGCAGGGGAGTCTTATTCTCTCCCTCCCCTCTCCCCCCACCTTCCCTTATTTACATGATCTCTCTTAAAAATAAAATAAAATTGGAATAATAGCAGCCTTTTAGGATTAGTGTGGAAATTAAATAAAACAATGACTATAGGAATGATAAATAACATATGGTAACAGCATCCCGCATTTCCTGAGCATATGCTATATGCTCCCTACAGGGTGCTAAGCACTGTATGCTAATTGCCTTATATAATCTAAGCAATAATCCTATGAGGTAATATCTTTTTTTTTTTCAACCAACAGATGAGAAAACGAAGGTTAAAAAAGGTTACACAGCTAGTGAGCAGCAGAGCCCAGATGTGAATTCTAAGTGTAAGTGACTATTGAGTGTAAACATGTAATTCATACTCTTTCTCATTTGTTAATTGGTTCATTCATTCTTTCACCAAATATTTTTGAGAACCTACGCTGTGTCAGGTATGCTCTAGGTGGGTGGGACACATGGATGTCAAAACCTATACCCCTACCTTCATGGAGCTTAAATTCTAGTGGTGGAGGGTGGGGGAAACCTTCACTAGGGAACAGATAGAATGAAAAAGGAAATGTATCATGTCAAAAGCAAGTGCTTTGGAGATCAGGCAAGGTCAGGGGAACTGGGAATATGAAAAGGTGGTAATCAGACCAAGGGCAGTCAGGGCAGGCCTCACCACCAAGGTAAGGAAGTCCTGGGTGGTTATCTGGGGAGGATCCTCCCAGTCTGAGGAGCAGGCACGTTAAGTCTTAAGGACAAAATGTGTCTGTGATGAAAGGATAGCAAAGGGGCCAGGCTGGTTGGAGCAGAGGCAGGGAGAATGATAGGATTAAGGGGTGGGAGGTTGCAGACCATACAATCTTGGAGGACCTTGGAGGCCATTGGAAGGGTTTAGCTTGCACTCTTGAGTAATGCATAGCATGCCATAATGCTATAGAATGTAGAAGCACTTAAAAAAAAATGTGGAAGCACTTATTACATCAAAGCATTTATGACAATTGCAATCTTTTTCTTGTCTTCTGTCCTCAGCATGGACGGAATCTACTCTTGCTAAGTAAGATCATTAATAAACTCCTAATTGGCAACTGCACGTACACCTAAAAAATTTTTTTTTAAGATTTTATTTATTTATTCATAGAGACACAGAAAGAGGCAGAGACATAGGCAGAAGGCAAAGCAGGCTCCATGCAAGGAGCTTGATGTGAGACTTGATCTTGGGACTCTAGGATCACTTCCTGAGCTGGAAGGCAGAGGCTTAACCGCTAAGCCACCCAGGCGTCCCACATTCACTTTTCTTGATCAAAGAAGGTTTTCATTTGGGGCTCTAATTTCAGAAACTATATAGTTTGCACTCATTGCAGCAGCATGCAATTTCTTTTTTTTATTGTGGTAAAATACACCAAACCTAAAATTTATTTTATTTTTTTAAAGATTTTATTTATTTATTCATGAGAGACAGACAGACAGAGAGAGAGAGAGAGAGAGAGGCAGAGACACAGGCAGAGGGAGAAGCAGGCTCCATGCAGGGAGCCCGATGTGGGACTGGATCCTGGGACTCCAGGATTATGCCCTGGGCTGAAGGCAGGCACTAAACCACTGAGCCACCCAAGCGTCCCCAAAATTTATTATTTAAATATCCTGGAGACCCAGGATCGAGTCCCACGTCGGGCTCCCGGTGCATGGAGCCTGCTTCTCCCTCTGCCTGTGTCTCTGCCTCTCTCTCTCTCTCTCTGTGTGACTATCATAAATAAATAAAAAAAAATTTAAAAAAAAATAATAAATCATTTTCATTATTACTTTAATTATGGTAAAATATGCATAACATAAAATTTAGCATCTTAACTCCTTTTAAGTGTACAGTTTAGTGGTATTAAGTACATTCATTCACATTGTGGTGCATCTAACACCAGGATTAGTCTCCAGAACTGTTTTCGTCTTGTAAAACTATAACTTTGTATTCATTGAACAATAACTTCTATTCAACCCTCCTCCCAGCCCCTGGCACCCTTCCTTCCTTCCTTCCTTTTTTTTTTTTTTTCATTTATAGATGAACTTTATTAGACACAAAAACAATCATTACATAATGATTAGAAATTCAATTCCTTTGGAAGATATCAATTCTAAGTTACCTATACCTAGTTAAAGCCCGAAACACACAAAGCAAGGAAAATTGACATATCCTCCATCATACTGAAAGATTTCAACACACATTCTCAGCAATTGGCTATTGAAATAACATAAAAATCAGTAGTTTTATAGAAAACTTAGGAGAGCCTGGGTGGCCCAGGTTAGGCATCTGCTTTCTGCTGGGATCGTGGTCCTGGGGTCCTGGGATCGAGCTCTGCATTGGTCTTCCTGCTCAGCTGAAAGCCTGCTTCTCCCTCTTCCTCTGCCTGCCTCTCCCCCTGCTTGTGTTCTCTCCCTCTCTCTGTCAAATAAATCAATGAAATCTTAAAAAATAAAAAAGAAAAGAAAGAAAGAAAGAAGAAAGAAAGAAAAAGAAAGAAAGAAAGAAAAGAATGAAGAAAAGAAAGAAAGGAAGAAGAAAGAAAGAAAGCTTAAACAACACAGTGAATAAATCTAAACTAATGAGCATATATTGAATGCTGCACTTAATGGCTCAAAATGTACATTCTTTCCAAACATTCTTGAAACATTTTAATCAAATGGTGTTTCCAAAGAAGTTTCAATAAACCTACCCTTACTCCCACCCCCAAAATAGTATCATACAGATGAAGTTCTCCAACCACAATGGATTTACAACCAAAAACACATAATTAGAAAAATTCCTCTATGTTTGTAAATTAAGAAACCCTTTCTGATTACTTAAGGTTCAAAGCAGAAACTATAATGAACATCAGAAAACATTCAGAACTGAATTTTATTTATTATTCATGAGAAAGAGAGAGAGAGACATAGGCAGAGGGAGAAGCAGGCTCCATGCAGGGAGCCCGATGTGGGACTTGATCCTGGAACTCCAGGATCATGCTCTGAGCCAGAGGCAGATACTCAACTGAGCTACCCAGGTGCCCCTCAGAACTCAATTATAAACAAAATAGTACATATCAAAACATATATAACATATAAAATAGTACATTATGGAGCTAAAGAACTAACAGGAAAATATACAGCTTTAACCTTTTTAAATTTAGGGGGATCCCTGGGTGGCGCAGCGGTTTGGCGCCTGCCTTTGGCCCAGGGCGCGATCCTGGAGACCCAGGATCGAATCCCACATCAGGCTCCCGGTGCATGGAGCCTGCTTCTCCCTCTGCCTGTGTCTCTGCCTCTCTCTCTCTCTCTCTCTCTGTGACTATCATAAATAAATAAAAATAAAAAAAAAAAACAAAAAAAAACAAAAAAAATTTAGGCAATTAATTAGCATACAATGTATTATTGGTTTGAGAGGCAGAGGTCAGGGATTATATAACACCCAGTGCTCATTACATCATGTGCCCTCCTTAATGTTCATCACCCAGTTACCCTGTTCCCCCACCCCTGCCAATGGCCCTCAGTTTGTTTCCTGTGATTAAGAATCTCTTGGGATGCCTGGGTGGGTCAGCAGTTGAACACCTGCCTTTGGCTCAAGGTGTGATCCTAGAGTCCCAGGATTGAGTCCCACATCAGGCTCCCTGTGTGGAGCCTGCTTCTCTCTCTGCCTCTCTCTGTATGTGTGTCTCTCATGGATAAATAAATAAAATCTTTTAAAAAAAAGAATCCCTTATGATTTATCTCCCTCTCTTATTTTGTCTTGTTTTTTCCCCTCTCTTCCTCTATGATCTTCTGTTTTGTTTCTTAAATCCACATATGAGTGAGATCATATGATAATTGTCTTTCTCTGATTGTCTTATTTCGCTTAGCATAATATCCTCTAGTTCTATCCATGTAGTTGCAATTGGCAAGATTTCTTTTTTTTTTTTTTTATGGCTGAGTAGTATTCCATTGTGCATATATACCACATCTTCTTTATCCATTCATCTGATGATGCACATCTTGTCTCCTTCCACAGTTTGGCTATAGTGGACATTGCTGCTATAAACATTGGGGGACAGTTGCCCCTCAGATCACCACATTTGTATCTTTGGGGTAAATACCCAGTAGTGTAATTGCTGGGTCACAGGGTAGCTCTATTCTCAACTTTTTGAGGAACTTCCATACTGTTTTCCAGAGTGGCTGCACCAGGTTGCATTCCCACCAACAGTATAAGGGGGTTCCCCTTTACCATTCTACTTTCTGTCTCTGTGATGAGTTTGACCACTCTAGGTACCTCATATAAATGGAATCATACAATATTTGTTGTTTTGTAACTAGCTTATTTCACTTTGCATAATGTCCTCAAGGTTCATCCACGTTCTAGCACATGTCAGAATTTTATTCCTTTGTAAGACTGTATAATATTACATTGTACATATAGGCTACATTTTGCTTATCCATTTATCTGTCCCCAGACATTTGGCTTGTTTCTACCTTCTGGCTATTGTAAATAATTTTGCCATGAACCTAGGTATAACAGATATCTTTTTTGAGGGGTGCCTGGGTGGCTCAGTCAGTTAAGCATTTGCCTTCAGCTCAAGTCATGATCTCAGGGTCCTGGGAACAAGTTCTGCATCAGGCTCCCTGCTCTGTGGGGAGTCTCCTTCTCCCTCTCCCTCTGCCATCCCTGTTCACTTGTGGTTGCTCTCTCCCTCTCAAATAAATAAAATCTTTAAAATAAATGATATCTTTGAGACTGTTTTTAAATCTTTTGAGTGATTTTAACCATTTTTAAGTCTACTACTCGGTGGCACTAAGTATACGCGCATTATGGTGCAGCCATCACCACCATCTGCTCCAGAACTTTTCATCTTCCTCCTGACACTTTTTTAATGTTTTTTTTTTTTTTTTAGATTTTATTTATTTATTCATGAGAGACAAGGAGAGAGAGAGGCAGAGACACAGGCAGAGGGAGAAGCAGGCTCCATGCGGGGAGCCCAAAGTGGGACTCAATCCTGGGACTCCAGGATCACACCCCGGGCCGAAGGCAGGTGCTAAACCGCTGAGCCATCCAGGGATCCCCCAATGTTTTTATTTATTTATCTGTACACCCAACTTGGGGCTTGAACTCATGACCTGAGATCAAGAGTCACCTGTGCTCCTCTGACTGAGCTAGCCAAAGCTCTCCCTTCCTGACATTTTTAATTAACACCAATTCTAAGCAAGGCAGGTGATGCTGGAGATAAGTGATAAACAGGATAAAATTGCCCCTGGACTCTGGAAACACTGTCAGGAAAATTTTTTATCTCAAAGGTACAGCTTTTCTGTCTTGCAAATGATGGGGCTTGCTTCATCTTTGGGCCTGACAGTTTCTTGGCATGGATAAGTCACCTGAATCTACTGTGTACAGACACATTAATTTTATTTTAAGATTTTATTTATTTATTCATGAGAGAGAGAGGGAGGCAGAGACACAGATAGAGGGAGAAGCAGGCTCCATGCTGGGAGCCCCATGTGGGACTCAATCCCAGGACCCTAGGTTCACAACCTGAACTGAAGGCAGATTCTCAAACACTGAGCCACCCAGGTGCTCTGGGGCCCCTGTTTTAAATGTTGAATGGTCTCTGAGCTTCAGGGTTGGACTCTTCTCTGCCTGCCAGCACACTCTCCCTAGGGATCTCATTCAGTCTCTTGGCTTCGAATACCACATTAATGCATGTGGTTCCCAAATCTCCCTTTCCAGTCCAGACTGCCTCCTAGCCCTTCCATCAGCATGTCCCACAGGCACATCAAGCCAGAAGCGTCCCTTTACTGTCACCTCTATCTAAAGGCATGGCACCTACATACTCGGATGCCAAGTCAGAAATAAAGAGCTCATCTTTGATCCCTGCCTTCCTCTCCCTTGGACACAATGTCTGATCCCCTCAATTCTATCTTTTTCTGTCCTTTAAACTTGCCTGCTTCTCTCCACCTATACTGCTACGCATAGTCTGAGCCACTCTGCATTTGTCTGCTGTTGGAATAGCTTCTGAATTGGTACCCTCCTCTCACTCCCTTCTCCACACAGCAGTCTGACATTTGAAAGCAACACACTGGGTTTTAATACTCCCCTGTTTAGAGCCCTTCAGCGGCATTCTGTTCTTAGGAAAAGTCCAGTCGGGGATCCCTGGGTGGCGCAGCGGTTTGGCGCCTGTCTTTGGCCCAGGGCGCGATCCTGGAGACCCGGGATCGAATCCCACATCGGGCTCCCGGTGCATGGAGCCTGCTTCTCCCTCTGCCTGTGTCTCTGCCTCTCTCTCTCTCTCTCTGTGACTATCATAAATAAAAAAAAAAAAATAAAAAAAAAAGGAAAAGTCCAGTCGCTTTAACATGTGTTCAGAGTCCCACCTGATCTGGTTCCTGCCAGCCTTTCTGGTCTCATGTCTACTTTCCTGTGATCCAGGTACATTGGTCATTTCACCTGCATTCCCTCTTCCCTAGGGTCACACAATCTCCTGCCCTCTCTCCTATCCATCCTCTTTGCCAAGTCAACTTAGTTTCAGTTTTCAACTTAAATGCTTCTTCCTCCAGGAAGCTTTCTTTGGCACTTCCACTTCCCCTCCACACACATTGGTTAGGTCACCCCTAATATGATCCCTGTTATATGTGGCATGTGGAGAAGGCATGAATTAGCAGGCTGTGTGCAGGGCAAACCAAGAAGCCTGTTGTTGTTGCTAGCAATGCACACAGGGCAAGGTGGCAGTACGAACAGAAAGGCCTGCAGCAGCTGTGGTGGGAAGAGCTGAGAAGGTGGAAGAGTGAAGGGTATGTGGGCTTTGGGAAGAGACGGACAGTGGTTAGAATGGTGCCTGGGTGGCTCAGTTGGTTAAGTGTCTGCCTTTGGCTCAGGTCATGATCCCAGGGTCCTAGGATCCAGCCACAGATTGGGCTCCCTGCTCAGTGGAGAGCCTGCTCCTCCCTCTCCCCCTGCTCTCTGCCTGCTCATGCTCTCTCTCTCTCTTTCTGTCAAATAAATAAATAAAATCTTAAAAAAAAAGTATTCAATCTTTTAAAAAAAAGAAATCATATAAAAGCTTTATTTGATGGTTTTATCCTCCATGTTTTTAATAATTTGGTAGTTACAAAAACAATTCTTGTCCCATTTGAAAGGAATCTGTTATACTGATCCATACTGTTTTACCTGTTTAAAAGTAACCCCACCCCCACAGTGCTGAATCCCAGAACTGAGTATTGAGAAAAATTGAAAAAATTTCTCACACTTAAAATCTTTTTAAGCATTCAACATGACTTACCCATGCTCTTTCCTTTTTCTCTTGGCACTGGATCTCAGGAATGAAGCATTCTTTGACAAATGATCAGGGAAAGAGGAAAATTTTCCATATGCCATCATTTACTCTATCATATCTTTAAAATCAAAATCCTGGACACCTGGGTGGCTCAGCAGTTGGGCATCTGCCTTGGGCTCAGGGTGTGATCCCAGAGTCCCCAGATAGAGTCCTACATCAGGCTTCCTGCATGGAGCCTGCTTCTCCCTCTGCCTATGTCTCTGCCTCTCTCTGTGTGTCTCTCATGAATAAAGTCTTTAAAAAAATAAATAAAATAAAAATCCTCACTGCAGACCAAAATATTACATTTCTAACGTCATGCATTTCCTTTAATAAAGCTGTGGTTATATAGAGGAATGCAAGTCCCAGAGACTTATCTAAGGTGACTGGTGTGGTCATTTGGGGCCCCAGGAGGGGGCTTTACACTTTGAACCACAGATCAGTTTGGATGAGTGAGAGTTGCATTTTTCTTTTATCAAGCTGTTGCAAAGCTGGGTAACTATGGAAGTAAAGGGTCTGGAAAATAATTCCTTTAAGACCATCCAAGGTAGGGATCCCTGGGTAGCTCAACGGTTTGGCGCCTGCTTTTGGCCCAGGGCAGGATCCTGGAGTCCCGGGATCGAGTCCTGCGTCGGGCTCCTGGCATGGAGCCTGCTTTTCTTCTCTCCTCCTGTGTCTCTGCCTCTCTCTCTCTCTGTGTCTATCATAATAAATAAATAAATAAATAAATCTTAAAAAAAAAAAAAGACCATCCAAGGTCATATAATTTCTGGCAAGTGTCTACCCCAGGTATGTGCACCCCAGTTTGAAGTCTTGGCCACAGGAGTGATCTGTGGAAGGCAGAATTTTCAACACTCCTGGGAACCTCCATCTCCACTTGCTCAGAGGCAACAGGGAAAGAGGTTGACTCTCATGTTAAAGACGTAACAACCAAGGTGCTAAGAGTAGTTCTAGCACATGTCTAAGATCACACAGTTGCTAATGGCAGAGCCAACATTTGAGATTGTCTGCCTCTGCAAGCATACCTCCATTCCTCACCTCCACTCTGCCATTATTTTGCCAATACCCTACTCTGCAATGAACTAAAAGTTTTCATTATTTTCAGAGCTCTTCTATGATCATCACCTCTTTTCATTCTCATGACAACTTTGTCAGGTCAGGAAGTATAACCTCCACTTAGTAACTTGCTACAATGGGGTACTGGTGGTCAGGGAAAGCTTTCTGGAGGAAGTGGTGCCTAAGCCAAGTCTTAAAAGGAAAGCAAGAGTTAGCCAAACAAAGGAAAAGGGAAGAACTTCCCAGGTGGAGGAAATAGTACGGTCAAAGGCAGAGCAAAAATGAAGACATCCTGATGAAAGCAAGGAGGTGTAAGCAGTCCTATAGATGGAGGATGAAGTGGGAGATTGGGGGTGGAAAAGGCATGAGACTCAGAAATCAGGCAGGGGGTTTGTAAGCTGTGAATGTCTGAGTGGGAGCTCACTCAAGAGTTTAGAGAATGACCCAGGACTGGTGCTTTAGACTGGCACCGTGGACTATGGCCAGGGGTGGCTGGAAGGCTGGAAAGTGGGGAAAACGTTTGGAGGCAGTGTGTGTATAGGAGCGGGGAGATCATACTTATGAATTCCTCTAACAATGGCCATCTTCAGGATGCCTGGGTGGCTCAGTGGTTGAGCTTCTGCCTTAGGCTCAGGTCATGACCCTGGAGTCCCGGGATGAGTTCCACATTGGGCTCCCTGCATGGAGCCTGCTTCTCCCTTTGCCTGTGTCTCTGCCTCTGTCTCTCTCTCCGTCTGTCTCTCATGAATAAGCAAATAAAATCTTTAAAAAACAAAAACAACGGCCATCTTCATGTACAGCGATGGTCACAGTGCTGAAGAGAGAGCAATACAGAGCTGTTGGTTGAAACCAAATTACCTGTCTCTGCTTCCCAATCCTTTTTTTTTTTTTCCCCAAAGATTTTATTTATTTAGTTATTCATGACAGACACAGAGAGAAGCAGAGATATAGGCAGAAGAAGACGAAGCAGGCTCCTCGCAAGGAGCTCAATGCCAGAGTCGATTCTGGGACCCCGGGATCACGCCCTGAGCCAAAGGCAGACACTCAACCATTGAGCCACCCAGGCGTCCCTCTGCTTCTCAATCATTTATGAGTATCTTTTCTGTTGCTTTTTCAAAGTTAAAAGATTTTTTTTAATGAAATCTAATATTGTTTCTGCAATCTTCAGAATACAAAGGAAGAGTTTAAGCTTCTGAAATTTCCTTTTGGAGTTAGAGGAAGCATGGTCTGTGGGCTATCTGTAGAAGCCACAGTCGTTTAAGAAGTATTTATGAAGCTTGCTTATGTGCTTGCTTCTCTGCTGGCAATTCATTGATATCTAAGGGCTTCTTTGCTATTTGTCTTATATTCTTTTTAGAAGTTGAATGTTCTTTGATTTTTTCTTTGTTTTTTGAATGTTACTTGATTCTTTAATTTTATTTATTTAATTTTTTAATATTAAGTAGACTACACTGAAGGTGAGGCTTGAACTCATGACTCTGACATTAAGAGTTGCACGCTCGGAACGCCTGGGTGTCTCACTGCCTTTGGCTCAGTGCATGATCCCACAGTCCCAGGATTGAGTCCCGCATCGGGCTCCTTGTCTGGAGCCTGCTTCTCCCTCTGTCTATGTCTCTGCCTGCCTCTCTCTCTGTGTCTCTCATGAATAAATAAATAAAATCTTAAAAAAAAAAAAAAAAGAATTGCA
Source organism: Vulpes lagopus (assembly GCF_018345385.1). Classification (NCBI taxonomy): domain Eukaryota; kingdom Metazoa; phylum Chordata; class Mammalia; order Carnivora; family Canidae; genus Vulpes; species Vulpes lagopus. The sequence goes on from NC_054832.1 coordinate 61,219,370, forward strand.
CTCTACAGACTGAACCAGTCAGGTGGCCTGTTTTTTTTTATTCTTTTTCTTTTTCTTTCTTTCATTTCTTTTTTTAGACCATCCTTTGATTTTTTTAAAAGATTTTATTTATTTATTTGAAACAGACAGCAGGGGGAGCAGCAGAAGGAGAGGGAGAAGCAGGATACCACTGAGCAGGGAGCTGAATGAGGGGCTCCATCCCAGGACCCTGGGATCATGACCCCAGCAGAAGCCAGACACTCAATCCACTGAACCACCTAGGTGCCATCCCATTCTCTGCCTCTTTGATTCTTAATATCAAATTTTATTTAGTTGCTTTGTGGTTTCTTAACCCTCAATGTCAATTTTTTGTGGGGTACTAGAGTGGAATTTTTTTTTAAAGCTTTCTGGAATTAAAATATTAAAAATTGCTCAGTCATCAAGTTACCCTGCCTAAACCTCAAAGCTATTATTAGCTGGTTGCAATTCACCTTTCTCTGTTTCCCCACCTTTCACGTGAAAAGTTCAGTTGGTTGCATTCAATTTTGTGGAAGCTGTGTACTGTATTTACTGGTTCTGGAATTGCACTTGTGGTATGATTTATTACGATTGTTTTACATCTTTGAAATGAAGTAGGGCTAAAACCATAGACTAGCTGCCTGTTCTTTTCTTTCCATTTTAAAAATATAAGTGTACATATATGTGTGTGTATATAAAAGCATATATATATATATATATATACACTTACTAGTAGATTATCTCTGGAAAGGCACACACAACACTGAGAACATGTTAAATTCCTGGGAAGGCAATTAGATGAGGAAAACTCAGACAAAAGGGAAGGAGGTACTGCTTTCTCACTGTCCACCCTTTTGTAGTGTCTGAACTGGTTCCATCACGCATGTGTTACCTTATTAGCAAAAAGAACTGGAGACAAAAGTAAGAAACTGTACTTATTTGGTGGTGATTTTCTTAAGCCGACAGTATAGGGAAAAGCAGCTTGAGATGGTAGGGGAGGGACTAGGTGAGGGAATGAGCCAGAAGGTCTCAGTGCTGGCACAGCACCTGCTGCACAGACCTGGGGAGTCTGGCAAGGAAAGCCTTTCTCCCAGGCTTCTGTGGAGTGGAGCCTTTGGTGATGAAACAGGTGTCTGGAGACACAGATCATGAAGACACAAAGTAATTTGATTTAGTACATGCTTAATGCTGACGTGACTACAGAGTACAAAACAAGATCTAGTCTATTCCTTAAACTTTAGAATCTCATGTGATTTGGGGAGACATTGGAGGGTTGAAGCTAGACCAGATTTTAAAAATGATGGAGGGAAACAGAACTGAGACGAAGTCATGAACCTACCTTGGTGGAAGGGGATGTTGCTTTTCTATAGATCTCTGTAACCTAGAGAAGATGCATTGAAATGTTTTAAAAATATTTTTTTTAAAAGGAAAATATCTTGTCCACGGATGGATGAATGGATAAAGAAAATGTGGGGGAGTATATATAGCTACACACACACAGTAGAATATTATTCAGATAAAGAGAAGAAAATCTTGCCATTTGCGACAATATGAAAGGAACTTCAGGGCATTATGCTGAGTGAAATTAGACAGAGAAGGACAATACTGTATGATCTCACTTATATGTGAAATCTAATAAAGCTGAACTCATAGAAACAGAGTAGAACAGTGATTGCCAGGGGCTAGTGGTGAGGAAATGGGAAGATGTTGGTCAAGGATACAAACTTGCACTTACAACATGAATCAGTTCTGGTGACCCAAGGCAAGGCATGATGAGTAGTTAACACTACTGTATCATATTTTTGAGAGCTGCTAAGAAAATTGATTTTACTTGTTCTCAACACACACACACACACACACACACAGATGAGGTGATGGAGGTGTTATTAACTAACATTATTGTGGTAGCCATTTCACAATATATACATGTATCAAATCCTCACATTAAACTCCTTAAATTTACACAATGTTATCTATAAATTATATTTCTTTTTTCTTTTTTTTAAAATAAATTATATTTCGATAAAGCTTGGGGCTGGTGCAGCCCGGGTGGCTAAGCGGTTTAGTGCGGCCTTCAGCCCAGGACCTGATCCTGGAGACCCGGATCGAGTCCCATGTTGGGCTCCCTGCATGGAGCCTGCTACTCCCTCTGCCTAGGTCTCTGCCTCTCTCTCTCTCTCTCTCTCATGAATAAATAAATAAATCTTTAAAAATAAATAAAAAAAAGAAATAATAAAAAAAGAAAAGAAAGAAAGAAAAGAAAATTGAAATATTCCCCCAGTGGTAGGGAACACCCTTTGGAGTTTGGGTTTAGGGGAGAGGAGTTTCTTACCTCTTTTGTCAGTTCCTGCAGAGAAGGTCATCATCATCCTCACCATCATCACATTCTTTCTCTGGTCATGGGCAACACCTACCTGATTTCCGGAATAATGGAGATCCTGTGTTGTTAATGCAAGGTCCCCAAATAGTGTGATCAGATAGGACTATTGCAGCAAACAAAATGGCTATGATTGCAGGATCTGTGGTCTTCTTGGAACTAGTCATGTATTACTGTATTTCAACCTGGCTGCATTAAAAAGTAAGGTTAAAAAAAAAAAAAGATGGTTAAAAACCAGTAAGTTTTCTGTCTTGAAATAAAATTGCCTCCTTAGTTTGCCCTTGCACAGTTTGGCATCAGTGCCTTATTGATCAGAATTAGGAAGTTAATAAGGTTTGGGCTAATTAATCAGATGGGTAGGGACTGGAACTGCACTGCAAGGCTTAATCAAGTCATCAAAGCTCTCAAGCCATGAAGAAGGTAATTAAAGGAAAAAGATGCCTGTTATATAGTAACAGGAGACCAGGAGAGGACAAGAGCAAGATAGAGAACCTCCATTTTCTTTTGTACGTTTTCCTCATATAAATCAGACCCAATGACCAGAGCACATTGCTCAGCTTCCTATCAGAGAATTAAGTTGAATGAATTTATAAATCACCTCATTGGTAATTTACTTGCCCTAGACTGAATGTCAATGAAACTATACTTATTTATAACAAATTTTATCTTTGTCAAGTTCCACAGAGATGAGTTCTTTGGGATAACCTGCAGTTGTGTCTAAGGACTGCAGTAATTTTGATTTATGAGCCACAAATAATTCAACAGATACTGAGTACCTCTGCTTCCAAACATTGTACTAGATACTACTGTGGACTCTGTAGAGAGCTATCTATTCGGGTAAATTTTGCTGTATGGCAAATATTGGAGGTTCTTGGGGACCCTTTGTAACTCCTGGGTCTTGTCAGTGTAGCCCCCCTTCCCCCCAACTCTTCCTGAGGAACTCAAAATACTTAGGAACTCAAGTGGGGAAAGAATAAGGACAGTGTTGTCGGGGGAGGCTAGGAGGTGGGGGAAGAGGTGGAGGGGGTAGGGAGCCGGGAAGTAAGGGCAGAGATTATTGTGTGTGTGATCCAAATGCCACCATGTGGACTGGAAAGACAAATTCTAAAGGACTTGAGGTTTGCAGCCATTCCAACTGCATCTGATCTTACAGCTTTGAGAAGGTACCAACAAAGTACTGCTATATTTTGGAGGCTAGCCATAGGCCCCTAAGAGAACAGTCCATTGTACACAGGAACCAGAAAGCCCAGTGTCCTTGTCCAGAGCCCTACAGTGGAGTGGAGAGAACAGAAACCCTATCGAAGGGGGGAGGGAATGCCAGTTTCATCTTAACTCTTCCCTTCTCAAAATTATCTTCCTCATCCTCTTTCTTTCAGGAAGGAGGTGTCTGTGTGGCCCAGCTGAGCTAATTAACATCTGAATGTTCTTTCTTTTTCCTGCCCTAGTCAAATCTCTGATTCTTTGAGTATCTCTAGTACATGCTTTATTATAAAGTGTGAATGAGGGACGCCTGGATAGCTCAGCGATTAGGCTCTGCTTTCGGCTCAGGGAATGATCCTGAGGTTCAGGGATGAGTCCCGCCATCAAGATCCCTGAGGGGAGCCTGCTTCTCCCTCTGCCTATGTTTCTGCCTCTCTCTGTGTGTCTCTCATGAATAAATAAATAAAATCTTTAAAAAAAAATAAAATAAAGTGTGGGGGAGAAGTATCTCTAAATTAATTCCTCTCTATGATGTAATGCAATTTCTTCACGAAAATTCAGAAAATCAACAAATAAAAGGAATGAGGGAGTTCTATCCTTAAGAGATCTCAAAATGTTTTGTAGGGGCCCCTGAGTGGCTCAATTGGGTAAGCATCTGCTTTCAGCTCAGGTCATGATCCTGCTCCCTGCTCAGTGGGAGTCTGCTTCTCCCTCTCCCTCTGCCACTCCCCCTCACTCTGGCTTTCTCTCAAATAAAATCTTTTTTTTTTTCTCAAATAAAATCTTAAAAAAAAATGTTTTGTGAAACTTCAGTATGTGAAACAATTTAGTATTGTCACATGAATATACGGATCAAGAATATATGGATCAATGAAACGTGACAGGGAGTACAGAAATACAACAAAATTATCCTTTATAGAATAAAGGTGAAAGTTCAAATCGCTGAGGTAAAATACAATTCAGTCAATAAACCATAGAGACGTTACTAACTTTCTCACCTCAAAATCTAATTCCACATGGAAACAAGCATTTACAAGGGTGATAATTACTAATTTATTTGTAATAGAAAAGATGGAAAATAACCTAAAATATGTTGTAGGGTTAAATAATTTTTGGTAACTGGAGAATAATGGGCTATCTGAAAGTAAAAATGTGTGTTGTAGCAAATAATTCCAACATCTATTGCTAAATATGGAAAGGAGGGTGCAAAACCACATGTAAGTGTGTATGTACACATATACACATCTGCCTGTGTGTGCAAGGAAGTATTCTAGTAGGTTATTGAAGAAACCAAGAATGGTGAAGATAAATTCTACCCACCAGCCTTACCTGAAGGCTTTCCCTAAGCATATCCATCTTTATGGCTTGAATTTTAAAATAATCTTTAAATAAATTGAATTTAATAAATTAATTATTTTTATTATTTGTTTCAATTCAGTAAACCCAATATGGGGCTTGAACTCATGAACCCAAGTTCAAGAGTTGGATGATCTACGGACTGAGCCAGCCAGGTGCCCCTCTGTCACATCTTTTTTAAACTAGTCTTTAAAAAAAATTAAAAATTAAAAAATAAATTAGTCTTTTTTATTTTTTTAAGATTTTATTTATTTATTCATGAGAGACACATAGAGAGAGAGAGAGGCAGAGACACAGGCAGAGGGAGAAGCAGGCTCCATGCAGGGAGCCCGATGTGGGATTCAATCCTGGGGCTCTGGGATCACGCCCTGAGCCGAAGGCAGATGCTCAACCGCTGAGCCACACAGGTGTCCCAATAAACTAGTCTTTAAAAATTAATCAGTTTAGGGGCACCTGGCTGGCTCAGTCGGTAGAGCGTGGGACTCTCGATCTCAGAGCTGTGCGTTTGAACCCCATGTTCAGTGTAGAGTACACTTAAATAAATAAAAACTCTAAAAATAATAATACTAATAATGAAAAACCAAAAAGATACAAAAGAGGTTTAATTCTTTCTAGTGACTTCTGGAGCAATTCTGGAATAATGGTAAGATTTGGGGGTGAGAACAGGGGTGCCTGGCTAGTTCAGTAGGAAGAGCATGGGACTCTTGATTCCAGAGTGGTGAGTTTGGGCCCCATGTTGGGTGTAGCGTTACTAAAAAAATAAAGAAACTTGAAAAAGTAAAGACATTAAGCTTATTTAAAAAACAAATGAACAAAACAAAATGAAAAGATTTGGGGATCAAAATGGGGTACCTAGCTGGCTCAGTTGGTAGAACATAATATTCAGTCTCTGGGTGGTAAGGTCAAGTTCCATGTTGTGGGTAGAGCTTACTTAAAAATTAGAAAGATTTGAGTCTCCACTAAATCCTTGACAAACTGTGTCCCTTACTGGCAAATGTCCTGAGCACAACTTTTCTTTAAAGAGAATTAATAGGGACGCCTGGATGGCTCAGCGGTTGAGTGTCTGCCTTGGGCTCAGGGCGTGATCCCAGAATTCAGGATCAAGTCCCATATTGGGCTCCTTGCAGGAAGCCTGCTTTTCCCTCTGCCTGTGTCACTGCCTTTCTCTTTGTTTCCAATAAATAAATAAATAAATAAATAAATAAATAAATAAATAAATAAATCTATCTTTGAAAAAAATGAAGAGAATAATAATCTCTGATTTTTAGCTTTATTTTGAAGGTCAAATGAATTAATCCATGCGTACAGTTCATAGCATAATGCCTGACTCTTCATATGTGCTGATGAAGTGCAAATTCCTTCTATTTATTTATTTACTTACTTTGGGGTAGGGGGGAGTGCAGAGGGACAAAATCCTCAAGTAGACTCCCCACTGAGCTTGGAGACAGGGACCCATGAGATCGCAACCCAAGCTAAAAACCAAGAGTTAAATGCCCAACTGACTGATCCACTCCAGCACCCCAAATTCCCTCCATTTATTTTTATTTTTATTCCCTCCATTTATTTTACTTATTTTATTTTTTATTATTATTATTATTTTTTAATTTTTATTTATTTATGATAGTCACAGAGAGAGAGAGAGAGGCAGAGACACAGGCGGAGGGAGAAGCAGGCTCCATGCACCGGGAGCCTGATGTGGGATTCGATCCCCGGTCTCCAGGATCGCGCCCTGGGCCAAAGGCAGGCGCCAAACCACTGCGCCACCCAGGGATCCCTATTTTACTTATTTTATTTATAAATGATTTATCTTTTTATTCATGAGAGACACAGAGAGAGAGAGGCAGAGACACAGGCAGAGGGAGAAGGAGTCTCCCTGCAGGGAGCCCCATATGGGACTCCATCCAGTATCCCAGGATCACATTCCAGCTGAAGGCAGACTCTCAACTGCTGAGCCACCCAGACATCCCCAAATTCCCTCCATTTAAAATGACTCCTTATGTCAGGGAACTATGTTCCTCTCTACCCTATTCAGAGATTTCTGTCTGACATGGCTGTGAACTTTAGCTTCTGAAAATAGAAAATATTGGCATCTCTAGACCTTGCTGTCTGAGTTACTTTTTCTCAGTCTTCTGCACCCCTCCTGTCTTTCCTTTCTTCCTGGTCCAGTTCAGATTCCCCAGGGACTCCAACCACTCTCCTGTCATAGCCCTTTGCCTTTTGTCTATTTATCACATTCATTAGGCAAAACCCAAACCCTGAGCTATTTCAGTGCCACCTTCTACAAGCCTCTGTCTCCAACCTCAGGCGAACTCTCACACTGCCTGGCAACTGTTTCTCTGCCCTAGTGAGCTTACTTTTCCACTCATCACAATTTTCATTTCAAACCTCCTCTGTCCTAAAATTTCCAGGCCTTCTAGTGCTGTCAGCAAATATGCCCAATCTCCAATCAATTTCACAGAGAAGATAGAAGCCATCAGAAGAGAATGCCTTAAAAAGAGAGAGAGAGAGAGAGAGAGAGAGAGAATGCCTTCAAGTTCTGGTCCATTGCATACTTAAATTACATTCTGCACTTACTCTACTCTCCTATTCTCATGACAAAAGGGAAAACATGCCCTTCATTCTATCAAAACCTAATCCCAAACTCTGGATTACCATTCTCCATGTGTCCCTTCCTCCTCAGCATCAACTTCTCCCTCCTTCCCTTCATTCAAAACATACTCCACTGTCCCTATCTCAAGCAACGACAAGGACAATAACATTATCACCATTGTTATCTATAACCTCCTCACCACCACTAACTGTAAATCCTTACATAAAAGGTAACAAAAACAGACTCAAGGGTTTCTCTAGAATATCTCCAGTTATCACCATCTCTCCCTTCCTTTTTATAAGCAAATGTTCTGCAAGAATTTTGTACACTCACTGTCTCTACCTCCACACTTCTTCCTTCCCTTCCTGGCCTCTGGTTTCTCCCTCTTCTCCACTCAGAAGTTCTTGACAAGGATGCAAGATTGTTCTAATTGTTAAAATGGACTCTTCTTGGGACACCTGGGTGGCCTAGTTGTTTGAATGTCCAACTCTTGATTTCAGCTCAGGTCATGATCTCGAGGTCGTGGGATTCAGCCTCATGTCAGGCTCCATGCTCAGCCAGGAATCCATTTGAAATTCTCTTTTTTTCCTCCCTCTCTGCCCCACCCTCCACTGTCTGTCTGTCAGTCTGTCTCTCTCTCTCTCAAAAAAAAAAAAGGGGGTGGGGCAGTCTCGGTGGCTCAGTGGTTTAGCGCTGCCTTCAGCCCAGGGCCAGATTCTGAAGACCCTGGATCAAGCCCCACATCAGGCTCCCTGCAGGGAGTCTGCTCCTCCCTCTGCCTGTGTCTCTGCCTCTCTCTCTCTCTCTCTCATGAATGAATAAATAAAATCTTAAAAACAAAAAAGACACTTCTTTCATCTTTATTGTCCTCTATAGTGTTTGCATCTATAAACTGAACACTTACATATTCCTTCTTCTACTGGAGAAGCCACCTTCTCGTTTTCCTCATATCACTCTGAAAGGGCTTCCTCTTTATTAGCCTCCCTTCCTTGGTCATTCCCTGGTAGGTTGGCATTCCATGCATGGAACTCTATCTTACCTCCTACCCTGTTCCTACTGTACACAGTCATCGAGGATAATCTCATACAGCTCTGTGGCTTCAAACTCTACTTGCTAATGATTCTCTCATCTCTACTTTTAGCCCAAATCTCTCTAGAAGTTCAGAACTATACCTACATCTTGTCACTCATTCATTAAAGGATTTGTTCATTGAGCAGTTACTATGCACTTGGAAACAGAAATGGCAAACAAAGTTTAATTCTACTGTTGCTTCCTTCAAGTGTATATTCAAAGATTTTAAATTTCCATTTATTTATTTATTTTTAAATATTTTATTTATTTATTCATGAGAGAGAGAGAGAGAGACAGAGACAGAGGCAGAGACACAGGCAGAGTGAGAAGCAGGCTCCATGCAGGGAGCCGACGTGGGACTCCATCCCAGGATTCCAGGAACACGCCCTGGGCTGAAGGCAGGCGGTAAACCACTGAGCCACCCAGGGATCCCCTAAAATTTCCTTTTTTTTTTTTTTTTTTTTTTTTTTATGATAGGCACACAGTGAGAGAGAGAGAGGCAGAGACATAGGCAGAGGGAGAGCAACATCATTTCCTGGATCTTCATCTCAGTGTGATTTCCTGAAAGCATTATGTTGTTCTAGCATTGGCCTTTCTATGAAAATTATTGATTCAAAAAGTCTTCTTTGCAGTAGCTCATTAGCCACTCTCTTACTATCCTTACTCTATTTGTATAATGGCAAGTGCATGAGTTTTAAGTCAGACAAACTTGGAGTTGAATTATGATGATTGCTTACTAATGGTAGGAATTTGTTCTTCAAGACTTGGAGTCCATAAAGTAGCTGATCAAACAGGATTCTTACAAGGATTAAACGAGATCATCTAGGCAAAGTACCCAGTACATCATAGGTTTGATAAACAGTGCTTAAATGATTTGTAGATTGCTGGGAAACTACGAAAGCTAGGAAGATAGAAGGGAACATAACAATGGAGCATCTTCAGACCACGCTGAGGCATAAGTCAATTTACCACACTGCTGCTCTAGACTCTGCATACTGTCCATGGCTGTGGCACTGCTGGGAAGGCTTTCTCTTGCAGAAGAGCTAGAGACGGTTTATATCTCTTATACCTCTACAGGGATCCCTGGGTGGCACAGCGGTTTGGCGCCTGCCTTTGGCCCAGGGCGCGATCCTAGGGACCCGGGATCGAGTCCCACGTCAGGCTCCCGGTGCATGGAGCCTGCTTCTCCCTCTGCCTGTGTCTCTGCCTCTCTCTCTCTCTCTCTCTCTGTGACTATCATGAATAAAAAAAAAAAATTTATATCTCTTATACCTCTACATATCAATTGTCATCTACTGTCTGACTACTATCTATCCACCTATCACATATAGTATTTATATTTATGTCCATCGCCTATACTTCTATCCCAGTTTCTTTTGTTGACATATCTAACTTCCTACGGTAGATATTAGCTTATTGACATTAAAGGATTTTTGGTCTGGGTCATCATGTATCTTCAGAATGTAACAGAGTAAATACTCATTAAATGTGGAAAGAATAAAAGAGCAGTGAATGAATACATAAATAATGAATGAATGCTTTGGGAAGAAAGGGCATGATCTGGCCTCACTGCGGATCATCAAGATAAAGGATGTTTCTCAGTCATGAAGTCACTGCACACTCTGATATGTCATAGTTGTTAGTAATTCACAAATATATTTTTTCTAGTAATATATTCAAGGATGCAAACATACCAAGGTTGGTTTACCTAAAAAGAAAATCAGCACAGATTTGAGATTATCCATACAGTATCATTTTTACTTGCTTTCCAATATGCTTTCTTGACTGGAAGGAAAAAAGGTAAAGTAAGTAGTGGCCAATCAAGACTGATGCCCTGCCCTGGAGATGTTCAGATATGTGCTATCAAAGTGGACAGCATCTGTTAGCAGTCACAGAGGAAAAGAGGACAAAATTTCCAGGTTAGGAAACCATGATGAAGGAGCCTGTGGGATGTTGATTCTAGAGGCTCCTTCCCTGACTATGAATGGAGCAAAGGCAGCATGTCAAGAATGCATGAGGGGGATGGTAATTCTGCAAGATTCTCATCCTTAGCATGTAGAGTAGATGCAGCATTCATGTTTTCTTTTCTTTTTTAAAGATTTTATTTATTTATTCATGAGACACACACACACACACACACAGAGAGAGAGAGAGAGAGAGAGAAGCAGGGACACAGACAGAGGAGAAGCAGGCTCCATGCAGGAAGCCCCATGGGGGATTCAGTCCTAGGACTTCAGGATCATGCCCTGGGCCGAAGGCAGGCGCCAAACCACTGAGCCGCCCAGGGATCTCCTCATGTTTTCTTTTCTCTGAATGTGCAAAGCACTGGGCTGACTAGTAGCCATATTTCTTTCTGGATGTCAAGTGAGATTTTTCTAAAAGAAAGACTCAGGGATGCTTGGGTGGCTCAGTGGTTGAGCACCTACCTGCCTTTGGCTCAGGTCATGATCCCCCGATCCCAGGATCGAGTCCCACATTGGGCTCCCTGCATGGAGTCTGTTTCTCCCTCTGCCTGTGTCTCTGCCTCTCTGTCTGTGTCTCCCATGAATGAATGAATAAATAAAATCTTAAAAAAAAACAAAACAAAACCCAGACTTTCTTGGAAAACATTGTGACAAGGCTCATGCATTTAGAAAGATTTCTATCTAAAATGATCAGAAGCATTGGTGATAGAAGCCTCTGTGACCTGGAAAATTCATTTGTTTTTACTTCTTTATAGCCTGAGTACAAAGACCCATTGTCTACCAATTCCTCTTAAAGTTCAATTATTAGAAAATTGATCACTTGTCGAAAAGTGACAGATTAATTGCCCCAGAAATCCAAACGTGTAAGGAGCTGGCATCTGCAAACCAACTGGTGCTTGCATGTTTGACTCAGGAAAAACTGACCAGGCTCATATACATGTATTATTTTGGCTGTTTAATAACTAATAGGTATAGTGGCTCATCTAGGTTTGCTCGATGTATAGGGTGATTTAAAAGTGGCAGCCAATGATGATAATGTTTGTTTTATTTATTTATATATATACCTTAATTCTAAGGGAAAATCTTGAAGAATCTATGTGCATTTTTCCCTCAAGATTTTTTTAAAAAATATTTTTAAAATTTATTTATTTTTAGTAATCTGTACACTCAATGTGGGGCTTGAACTCATGACTGACCTGGGGATCTAAAGTCACAAACTCAGGGGATCCCTGGGTGGCTCAGCAGTTTAGCACCTGCCTTCAGCCCAGGACGTGATCCTGGAGACCTGGAATCAAGTCCCACGTCGGGCTCCCTGCATGGAGCCTGCTTCTCCCTCTGCCTGTGTCTCTGCTTCTCTCTCTCTCTCATTCTATGTCTCTCATGAATAATAATAATAAATAAATAAAATATTTTTAAAAATAAATAAAGTCACAAACTCTTTTGACTGAGCCAGCCTGGCACCCCATCCCCAAGATTTTTTTTAAGTTTTTATTTTTTTTTTTAATATTGTATTTATCTATTCATGAGAGATAGAGAGAGAGAGAGAGAGAGAGAGGCAGAGACACAGGCAGAGGGAGAAGCAGGCTCCATGCAGGGAGCCCGATGTGGGACTCCATCCCGGGTCTCCAGGATCACACCCTGGGCTGAAGGCAGAGCTAAACCGCTGAGCCACCTGGGCTGCCCTGTATTATCATTTTAATTACGCAAAATAGGTGCTGTAGAATAACAGCTAATACACTGAGGGAAGTGTCCTGGTTTCTATGATATGATTACCTTACTCACTGAGCACTTACTTTGTGAATGTGCTTTCTTAAATTTTATATAGACTCATTTATATATAGTCACGGTCCCATATATCATAAGACCATGCCTTCAAATTTTGAAGACAATTAACCATTTGGCATCAGCTAAATGATATTGTGCATGCTGTTAATAGACTCTTAGCATTTTCATCAGTCAGGAGTGTAATGGTGCTGGGAAAATCTAATAATAAAGGTAGGCAATGGTAATTGGTTGTTATGGATTAATCAAAGAGTATATAAAGCAGAGCATATAAATTTTGGATCTAATCATCACTGTTTGGAAGTGTTCTGTGTCCTTTCAGGGAAGATGAATGAGCATTGAAAGAAAACTGACTTTTTCTCATTAATGATACTTCTTTTCATCAAAGATGAGTTCATCACTGGTAATTACCTTCTTTCCTTTAAGTAGGCTTGTAGAGAATAACATGAGTAGAGGGAAAAAAAAATACTAAAAAATTTACCTTAATCATGGCAGTTGTTGGTCATTTCACATTTATCCTCCTGTATAACAAAGGTTAAATTTTAGGTTCCTGACAACTCCGAATACAGTAAAAACCATTGAATTGCACACTCTAAATGGTTTGATCACATGGTATATGAGTTATATCACAATAAAGCTGTTTTAAAAATGCAGGTCCTTGTGCCACTGGGGTTTATAATCTCAAAAAAAATATTGCTGCAACATATTGTATAAACAAAAAGTATATATAACTACATCAATTTCCACTTAAAACATGCAATAATTTTACATGCACTTGTACCATAATTTTACTTCAGGGAGGATTTATATAATATGGGCAAAAAGAAACATGGGCATTGTATGTTCTATAAAAAGACTAAATTATGCTTCGGTACGATTGATTTTATTTATTTATATATAAATCAGTTTCTTTTCTTTTTTTTTTTTTTTTTAAGATTTTGTTTATTTATTTATTCATGAAAGGCACAGAGAGAGAGAGAGGCAGAGACACAGGCAGAGGGAGAAGCAGGCTCCATGCAGGGAGCCTGATGTGGGACTTGATCCCGGGACTCCAGGATCATGCCCTGGGCCAAAGGCAGGCGCTAAACCGCTGAGCCACCCAAGGATTCCTGGTTTGATTAATTTTAGTGTAAACTGAGCAATGATAAACACAATTTGATAAACACAATGCACCAAATATAAAAAGTGGAATCTGCCCTAATGACACCCAGACCTATCAAAGCAGGATCTCTGCGTGTGGGATTGGAGCATCAGTAGCTTTAAAAATTTCCCAGGTGGAGACACCTGGGTGGCTCAGTCAAGGATCAGATTCTTGATTCTGGTTTAGGTTCTTTTTTTGGTCAGCAACAAAGCAAAATTTGTTTATGGGGTGATAGTACAAAGCTCCCAAGAGGGAGGGAACCTGAGAGAGTTGCCCTGGCTCAGGTTCTGATCTCGGGGTTGTGAGATCAAGCCCCATGAGGGAACTCCCTGCTCAGCAGGGAGTCTACTTAAGATTCTTTCTCTCTTTAAAAAAGAAAAAAAAAAAAGATTCTTTCTCTCTCCTTCTGCCCCTCCTCTACTGAGCACACACTCTCTTTTTCTCTTACCCCATAGCTTAAAATAAAGTTTCTCAGGTGACTTCAATGCCCCACCAAATTGAGAGACCTCAGGTTAACTGAAAATGGCTGGATTACAATCAACTTCTTTCACTTGGTGCTAGGGATGGACTTTTATCAATAGTAAGAGCTGCTCTGCTTATATGTAAATATACTCCAGGATACTTTAAGTACTAATTTAGGATAAGCTCAGGACATACCAAGTGGACCAAAAATAAGAGGAAAGCACAGGGCTGGAAGCATGAATTTAAAATAATAATAATAATAATAAAGTAAGGAAGAGTTAAGAAGGCAAATGAGAACCTTGAGGCCCTTCCATTGTTCTTACATTTTAACACTAGAAATGACATTAAGAACCCAAGTCAATAGGGTAAGTAAGATAAGGGATTACAAGTCAAGCAGTGTGTCCAAGGACATACAACTAGTTCACAACAAAACCTTGAGTACAAGCCAGTACTTGTCAGGGACTGTGTATTCTAGTCCTCATACTGGGTGAGGGGTGCTCCTTTTCCTCCCAAAGGATCTGTTGCTGCAATTTTTTTATTTCCAGAGAAGCTACAAAAATATGTAGATAATTCCCATCAACCACCCACCCAGCTTTCCTTAAGGTTACTCTTCCAAAGCCAAGGCACAACGATCAAAGTCAGGAAATTAACATCGGTACAATGCTGTATTCTTTTACAAACGAAGAATCTGAAGCCTAGAGAGGTTAGGCCACTTGCCCAAGGGTGCACAGCCAGTCGGTGACGAAAACCCACTTCAAGGATCGAGTATCCAGTTTCCTTTGTTTCATCAGAAATCCACTTTACATTAAAATGTGTTTCTTGAGTAACAGCTGGGGGCAATCCTCTTATTGTCCCGAAGATATCAGGGATGTGACACACCTTAAGGGCATGGGAGAGCCCTGCCTCTCAGGAGGGCCCTCGCACGTTAATACTCTGCTGCGGTCTTTAAACTTTTAATAATTTTATCTCCGAACTTCTGTTTTCAAAGTAAAGGCCGATGGTATCAAGAAACGATAAATCAAGGAGCTGCAGGGCTGAGCTGTTGGCCTGGAGTTTAGTGCGCATGCGCAGGCCTCGGGGCGGTCCCGGACAGTGGGGCGGGGCCCTGAGCCCAGGTGAGCGGTGGCCAAGGTCGCTGCACCTGTGGAGACAGGTAGACGGTGGGGATCTACACCAACCGATCCCTGGATTCCTGAACCTTCAGCACCTTCTGGCCTGGAAACTTCATCAGAAAGTTATTACAAACAAAGGCGTACACGTGGACATTGCGATAAAGCATACCATTGCTACTAGAATCTTCAGTGAGTTTATTAGGATCTCTAGTTTGGAAAACTACCCGCCCCATTGCAAAGGCAGACTTAGGAATAGAAATTTTTGTTGTTGTTGTTCTGAATAAATATTTATCTTTTGTATTGCTAAAAAAAAAAAAAGGAATAGAAATTAAATGTAAAGATTGTTGCATTCAATGAAAAAGAACACGATTCTCATGATGCTTCAGAGAAGGCAATGTTTTTTTGAGATTTATTTCTTTATGTATGATAGACCCAGAGAGAGAGGTCTCCCGTCTCCTGCGCCACCGGGGCTGCCCCCACTTTTGGTTTCTTGTACAACTTCCGCCAGTCATAGGAAATGGCAGAGGTAGCATTAAAATACCGTTGTATACATTTACATTTAAAATTAAGGGCAAGGGGCAGCCCCGGTGGCACAGCGGTTTAGCGCCGCCTGCAGCCTGGGGTGTGATCCTGGAGACCTGGATCGAGACCCGCGTTCGGTTCCCTGCATGGAGCCTGCTTCTTCCTCTGCCTGTGTCTCTGCATCTCTCTCTCTCTCTCTCTGAATAAATAAATAAGTAAATCTTAAAAAAAATAAATAAAATAAAATAAAGGGCAAAAGAATAATAATAATTAAATTAAATTAAGGGCAACCTTAAAGCCTAAAAATTAAGGGCAGCTAAATCTTTTTTTTTAATTATCTAAGGGTGCCAGGGTGTCTTAGTCAGTTGAGCAACGGAGTCTTGATCCCTGCCTAGGTCTTGATCTCAGGTCCTGAGTTCAAGACTGGGTTTGGACTCCTGGCTGGGTGTAGAGCCTATTTTTAAAACAAAGCCTATTTTTATTTTTTTAATTTTTATTTATTTATGATAGTCACACACAGAGAGAGAGAGAGAGAGAGGCAGAGACATAGGCAGAGGGAGAAGCAGGCTCCATGCACCGGGAGCCCAACGTGGGATTCGATCCCGGGTCTCCAGGATCGCGCCCGGGCCAAAGGCAGGTGCTAAACCGCTGCGCCACCCAGGGATCCCCCAAAGCCTATTTTTAAAAACAAACAAACAACAACAACAAAAAGCATGAAAATCATCAGCAGTGAATTTGCTAACATTTATGTTTTGAAATAATTTACCAGAATTGATCCAAATATTGCCACAGCCTATAAAATAGTCTTCAAAATTCCAGAAATGATTACATTAGCAAAAAAATCATTATCAAAAATTATTTGTGATATCACATTTGCCAAGTGACATTCAATTATACCCACTGAAAGTGAAGTTTAGTGTTGCCTGTTGGCTCAGTTGGTGAAATTCGCCACTCTTGATCTCAAGGTTGTAAGTTTGAGCTCCATATTGGGTGTAGAGATTACTTAACGATAAAATCTTTGGGACCCCTGGGTAGCGCAGTGGTTGAGCGTCTGCCTTCAGCTCAGGATGTGATCCTGGGGTCCTGAAATCAAGCCCCATGTCAGGCTCCCTGCATGGAGCCTGCTTCTCCCTCTGCCTCTGTCTCTGCTCTCTTTGTGTCTCTCATGAATAAATAAATAAGATCTTTTAAAAAAAAATCTAAAAAAATTAAAATCCTTTAAAAGAAAATGAAGTTTAAGAAGTACACATTTTTTGGGGGAAGAAAAGCATAAATTCTGATGACATAATAAATGAATTTGCAGAAAAGTGAGCCAGAAGTCTTACGGTCACTCAAGATATCCATTAATAGGGGGCCCCTGGGTGGCTCAGTGGTTGAGCATCTGCCTCTGGCTCAAGGCTTGATCCCAGGTCCTGGGATTGAGCCCTGCATCAGGCTCCCCACAGAAGGCCTGCTTCTCTCTCTGCCTCTGTCTCTCTCTCTCTCTCTTTCTCTCTTTTTTTAAAGATTTTAAATTTATTCATGAGAGACACAGAGAGAGAGAGACAGAGACACGGGCAGAGGGAGAAGCAGGCTCCATGTGGGGAGCCTAATGTGGGACTCGATCCCTGGTCTCCAGGATCACACCCTGGGCTGAAGATGGCGCTAAACCGCTGAGCTACTGGGGCTGCCCTGTCTATGTCTTTCATGAATAAATAAACAAAATGTTCCCCAAAATTCCATTAATAGGTATTGTTGTGTTCTTAAAATTATGACACTAAAATTTTTTTTGCAATTTTATTTTTACTCATGTATTGCTATCCCTATTATAGTTTATATGTCATAAGATATTTTTAAAGGAAAAAGCTTTACATTTCAGTACTCAATGGCACTTTTTCTCAGCCCTTCTAATGAGGGACTGCATGTTCATTTTGCACTGTGTCCTCCAAATTCTGTGGCTGGGCCTCCTGAGGTACCACCCTTTCCATAATTATTTGCTTCCACATTTAAATCTTGAGATTTTGGGGATCCCTGGGTGGCTCAGCGGTTTAGTGCCTGCCTTTGGCCCAGGGCGCAGTCCTGGAGTCCCAGGATCGAGTCCCGCGTCCGGCTCCCGGTAGGGAGCCTGCTTCTCCCTCCTCCTGTCTCTCTCTCTCTCTCTCTCTGTGTCTCTCATAAATAAATAAAAAAAAAAAAAAAAAAAAAAAAAAGGTACCGGAATCCATCTTTAGGTGGAAATTCTGGTTTTTTAAAAAAAAATCTTGAGATTTTAAATCTCTGGCAGATGTGTCTGTTGGCAGACTGTACCTTTCTTGTACAAGAGGCTAGTATGCATACATATATTTGGGTGCTTTGATGGCAAGTGGTGGCTCTGTCTCATAAACTGGGAAATTATATACCTAAGAAGGAGGTTCAGATACTAAGCAGCCAAAAAGAAAATGATGACTGTCCACTATAAGGGGATACCCTAAGACTGAATTAGGAATAGCTGTTACACAGGACCCCATGGATTAGAAACACTCTGAGTTAGGGGCATTTGGCTGGCTCAGTTGGTAGAGTGTGCAACATTTTTTTTTAAGATTTTATTTTTAATAATCTCTACACCCAACGTGGGGCTTGAACTCACAGACCCAAGATCAAGAGTCACATGTTCCACTGACTGGACTAAGCCAATCAGACTCAGCATATGACTCTCGATCTTGGGGTTGTGAGTTCGAGCTCCACATTGGGTATAGGGACTACTTAGAAATAATATCTCAAGAAAACCTACATTTCTCTGAGTCAAAAACAAATGCATTTAATAGTGATGTTATTATTGACTTAAACTTGAATTCTGAATAAAGGTGTCACTTGAGTGAGCAGCTTTATAATATTGGCTGCCTAATGAATGCATGGCTATGAGTGAATGACAACATTATTGAACAGACACCCAATCAGAAGGTTTGAAGCTTAGAAAGTCATATGTCCAGTGCCTGAATGATAATTATGGGGTTGGGTATAAGGAGTGAAATTGGCCAAACATTTTTTTTTCAGCCTGAGGAACCTGATTCTCAATTACAATATAATTCTGTGTTCAGGGAGTGGTGGACATTCAGGTCTTGTATTGATCAGACTCATGAAAGGACAGGAGTCTAAAAAGATGCTACAGAAGATGCGTGTAGGAAAGAGATTTACCAAAGATTCCTCATTTAAATTAACCTTTGGTTGTCATGGCTTGCTCCAATTCAGGGTACAGGATTTGACCCTCTAACAAGTAACCATGAAAAAACTAACCAGAAAATCCAAGTAAATAGAAAAGTGAGACCTTTGTCCTGGTGTCCCTATGGTGTACTCATAATACGTTAGCCTTTGTTGTTGTTTTATTTATTTATTTATTTATTTTGCTGTGACTGTCATTGTTTTATTGAGATGATAAAGATATTTAACATTCAAAGGATTAAGTATTCAGAGTTGGTAGTTGCAGTAGGGTTAATGGTGGACCCCCAGAAGATATGTCCCTGTCCTAACTTCTAGAAACTGAAACTGTGACCTTATTTGGAAAAAGAGTCTTTGTAGACATAATTAAGCTAAGCATTTTTTTCTATAACACTATCTTTTTAAAAAAGATTTTATTTATTTATTCATGAGAGAGAGAGAGAGAGAGAGCCAGAGACACAGGCAGAGGAACAAGCAGGCTCCATGCAGGGAGCCCGACGTGGGACTTGATCCCAGGTCTCCAGGATCACACCCTAGGCTGAAGGTGGCACTAAACTGCTAAGCCACCGGGGCTGCCCCAAGTTAAGCATCTTGAGATGAGTTGATCCTGGATTATCTAGATCTAGTGGGCGCTAAATCCAGTGAAGATGTCTTATAATAAGATATAGAAGACATGGAAGCCATGTGAAGACAAGGCAGAGATCAGAGTCATACATACAGCCATAAGCTAGGAATGCCTGGAGCCACCAGAAGCTGGAAGAGGCAAGGAAAGTTCCTCCCCAAGACTCTCTGGGAGATGTGCAGCCGTGTGGACACCTTGATTTCAGACTTCTAGACCACAGAACTGTGAGAGAAGACATTTCTGTTGTTTCAGGCCACCGTTGGGACAACAGTCCCAAAGTTGTAGGACTTTGTTATAGCAGCTTGGGAAACTAACATGATAGTCTCCATAGGGTAGTGAAGTTGAATGAACTTCAGTGTTCATCAGTCTTTTTAAAAAAATTATTTATTCATGAGAGACATAGAGAGGCAGACACAGGCCAAGGGGGGAAGCAGGCTCCCTGCAGGGAGCCCTGGTCTTCAGGATCACACCCTGGGCTGAAGGCGGCGCTAAACCGCTGAGCCACCCCAGAAGCCCCCTGTTCATCAGTTTTTAGATTCAGGGCAGCCCTGGTGGCTCAGCGGTTTGGCGCCACCTCCAGTCCGGGGTGTGATCCTGGAGACCCGGAATCGAGTTCCTGCATGGAGCCTACTTCTCCCTCTGCCTCTCTCTCTGTGTGCCTCTCATGAATAAATAAATAAAATCTTTAAAAAAAAAGACATTTCGACTGCATCATCCATAACTGTCCTGTGGCTCTTTGATCTTACCACCAACATTAGGTAATGCTATAAGCACCTCTCCCTTTCCATTTTTAATTTTTTTCTTGAACCACTGCTCTGAATAGGGCGTGCATAGGAAATACCCAGATGGCTTAGTAGTAAGACAACTACCTAATTTAATATTCCAGAATCTGAAAACATAAATCTAATGAAGGATGATTTTTACCCAAATGAAGGTCAAGAAGGTCATCATCACAGTGATTTTGGGGTGCAGTGTTCTACATTGTTTCCTCAAGGTATTGCTTCTCTGGGGCAGCTTGGGTGGCTCAGCAGTTTAGCCCCCCTCAGCCCAGGGCATGATCCTGGAGACCCCGGATCAAGTCCCATGTCAGGCTCCCTGCATGGAGCCTGCTTCTTCCTCTTCCTATGTCTCTGCTTCTCTCTCTGTGTGTGTCTCTCATGAATAAATAAAAATCTTTATTAAAAAAATTCATTCTTTCATATTTCTGGAGGCTAGAAGTCCAAAATCAAGGTGTGGGTGGGGCCATAGTCTCTAAGGATCTAAGAGAATCTGTTCCATGTCCTTCTCTTAACTTCTGTTGCAAGGGATCCTTGGTGTTTGTTGGTTTGCAACTATAAACCTCCAATTTCTGCCTGTGTTGTCACATAGTGTCTTCTTTCTGTGTCAGTCTTTTTTCTTTTCTTATAAGGACCCCAGTAGCACTAAGGACCCACCCTATTTCAGTGTAGCCTATCTGAAGTAATTACATCTGCAATGACCCTATCTCTAAAGAAGTTCAGATTCTGAGATACTAGGGGATAAGACTTTAACATATCTTTTTTGGGGGAGACACAATTTAACCCATAACAGTCTGGATGTCACCGAGCTTGTTAAAATCATACTTTTTAGGGATCCCTGGGTGGCGCAGCGGTTTGGCGCCTGCCTTTGGCCCAGGGCGCGATCCTGGAGACCTGGGATCGAATCCCATGTCGGGCTCCCGGTGCATGGAGCCTGCTTCTCCCTCCGCCTGTGTCTCTGCCTCTCTCTCTCTGTGACTATCATAAATAAATAAAAAATTTAAAAAAAATCATACTTTTTATCCTTTTTTTTTTTTTTTTTTTTTTTAAGATTTTATATATTTGGGCAGTCCCGGTGGCGCAGTGGTTTAGCGCCGCCTGCAGCCCAGGGCGTGATCTTGGAGATCCAGGATCGAGTCCCATTTCGGGCTCCCTGCATGGAGCCTGCTTCTCCCTCTGCCTGTGTCTCTGCCTCTCTCTCGCTCTGTATCTCTCACGAGTAAATAAAATAAAATCTTAAAAAAAAAAGATTTTATATATTTATTCGTGAGAGACACAGAGAGAGAGGGAGAGGCAGAGACACAGGCAGAGGGAGAAGCAGGCTCCCTGCTTCTCCTGGGGAGCCTGATGCAGTATTCGATCCCAGGACCCCAGGATCACGCCCTGAGACAAAGGCAGATGTTCAAACACTGAACCACCCACGTGCTCCTAGAATTTTTTTTTTAAATGAAAGAAATACCAACAGGTACACCAGTGAGATAGATTTATATAATATCTCCTTCTGAAGAGAGATTCATTACCCACTGGGATTGAGGCTTATTAACCTTGGCCTCATTGTGGTCTGGAGCTGTCACTCATTTATTATTTATCTTCATACCCTCTAACTCAGATCTCTATCCATTTTAAACAAACAAGGCAGCCCTAAGGGCTCTCTTAAACCACGTAAAATATAAGCATTCTTCTACTTGCATATAGGCACTAGGTCCTCTCTGTGTAAAAAGTGGTTGATCTATGCAGGACCAGCAGCAGGACCAGAATTCTTGAGATAGATAAGACTTAATTCTTGCATTTTTAAAAGAGATCCAAGACTAAAGAGCTACTGAAAGATTTCCGGCATTTGTCAGCAGAGGCCTGGAGTTCTCCAGGACTTGCTCTCTTGCCTGACCATCAGTGGCCCTGCATATTGCCACTTTATCAGTGTCAACCTGGAACATAGGTAATGCAGAGTGCTAGAGCTGTATGTACAACTGAAATTATAACACTGCATGCAACCAATCCCATAAATTATGACACTGATTTAAGAATACCCACTTAGTTAGGTGGTCAATTACATATTATTTTCCTTATCTTGTTGCCCAGAAGACATTTCACTAAAACCTAACCAACCCTATTTTCTTCTTTCTTTCTTTCTTTCTTTCTTTCTTTCTTTCTTTCTTTCTTTCTTTCTTTCTTTCTCTCTTTTCTTTCTTTCTTTCTTTCTTTCTTTCTTTCTTTCTTTCTTTCTTCTTTCTTTCTTCTTTCTTTCTTTCTTTCTTTCTTTTCTTGATTCTATTCATTTATCCATGAGAGACACAGAAAGAGAGGCAGAGACACAAGCAGAGGAAGAAGCAGGCTCCATGCAAGGAGCCCGTCGTGGGACTGGATCCCGGATCTCCAGGATCACGCCCTGCGCTGAAGGCGGCGCTAAACCACTGAGCCCCCCGGGCTGCCCCCCACCCCCCAACTCTACTTTCCATGTTTCCTTTGTCTCTGTACACAGGCACATCTTGCTTGTTCTCTTTGTCTTTGGCAAGGGTTTGTTTAACTGGGGGAAACAATCCATTTACCTCCCTCAGGCTTCCTTGGTCTAGTTCATGCTGGAATCATCCTCTTCGCCTCAACCTCACTGGCTCTGGGGTGCAGAGCCAGATCCCATTGGCAGCTGCTGCAGGTCTGGGAACCCCACCCCGACAACCGCTGAGTCCAGTCCAAAGGCTTCATTTGAACCTGACTTAGTGGACTACCGGCGAAGGGACACTTCGGCTACATCTGTGCCACAGAAAACGTGAGCCGTACTTCTCAATTAAATACACTAACTAGAGAACACTTACTAAAACAAACAAGCCCGCCTCCGAACCTCCTGAACAAATCCGCCAAAAGTCCCTATAACTGGGGGTTTTCTCACGCGCCAGAATAACCAATGTCTTATTCTTGGTTTTCAAAGCTCTAATTTCACCTTTGCTTTCCATGATTTTCCAGTTCTTTTCGTTGTCAAATTCTCAGAATGGCTGGGGAAGCTTGTGCTGTCCTAGCCAGAGAGCCCCACGACTACTGTAGCATAGGGTCGGCAGGGAAAGGAGCTCTGGGTCCAAACAAAGAGGCGCGGGACCCCCTTGGGGATCGGGTGTCGCTGGTTCCTGGGCTGTGCATCCCCGATGGTGGAGACAGTGCAGCGCCCGGGCCTCTCTGCCTGGAAGCGGCTCGCAGCCTCGGTCGTGCTGCGGGTCAATGCGGCATCGATGCGCTCGCTGCTGTAAGTAGGTCTTCCGGGAGGACTAAAAGGGGATCCGATACTTTGATGCCGCGCTACTTTGCAGACATTATGAGAATTAATAAAACTCATCACCTCTTAGCTTCTTAGCTTCCTTCTGGCGAGGGACAAAACGCTCGTTTATTGGAGGCATGGTCCCGTGCATGTGTTCGCGTGCAATTAAAGTGACTTTCGTGGAGAGGAATGCAGAGTGCAAACCGGGTTCCCGTTTACCAGCAACGTGTTTGTGAAAGCCTACAGCCTCGGTGTGTTGTCACGATCCTACTTTCTGTGCGTGGCTTCTTGGAATATAAACATCGGCAAGAGAATGGAGGGTGACCTGGCATGCATTCATAGGCAAACATTTCCATTCGTGGCCACAGACCGAAGGGAGAGCTTAGAAAGCACCGATCAGGTCGGCGGGCGGGGAAGGAGCGTGCGTGAACCTGTTAATTACTGTTTCACGGTGTACAGGGCGCACGTGTAACGTGAGAATAATTTAATAATAAAGGGCAAAGGACAAGTGTTCTTTGCGGGATGATCTGTAGGCAGAAGAGTTCAAATTCGTTACAGAGGGAGAAAAATAAGTATTGGAGATTTCTTCTAATTGACGGCACAAGTGGGCTCTACAAGGTTTTCAGTACTTCCTAAAGTCTTTGTGTAAATGTTGGGTAAATATAATGAATGGTCCAACAGGAAATCAGATGTAAATCAAACGTACAAGCCACTAGGCAAGGGCAGTCAGAGCAAAAGAAAAACGTAATCAAATCAAAGTTCTGTTCTCAAAACTACTTCCTCATGCCTTCTTTCAAGATTTACAGACTTAGTTTTTATCCACTGAGGAGAGATGAGACTCCAAGATTCCGTTCTGTATGTTGTGCAGGAAAATAACTCAGAAACCATGTTCCTGTCTAGCATGTTTTGGGAAGATGTGCCTCAGAGAATTCTTGAAAGTAGTAACCATACATTTCGTAGAATAGATGAAATGCATACATTCCTCTTTCTTGAAAAAAAAGTAGTGAAAGTCAATATTTTGTCAAAATATTTTTTTACCATTATTATTTTTTTTTACCATTATTATTTTTAAATAAGCGCTTCACCAATGTTGGCTTGAACTCACGATCCCAAGATCAAGATTGTCAGCTCTACTGACTGAGCCAGCCAGCTATGCCTATCAAAATATCTTTTTAATTTAAAAAATTATTGTTTTGTATGATTCCAAAATACTGCGTGCTCATCATACAAAGCTCAAATATTACAGAAGTGTATGTGACATAACTATCTCCTTACTCCAGTGTTTCTTGAGTAGGGGTAGCACTAGCATTCCCATTTTAATCAGAAAACTAGGGTAGATTATGAATAAATACGTTCACCACATTTTCTAAAGAATTAATTGGAGGGATTGGCTGGCTCAGTCCGGTAGAACATGTGACTCTTGGCCTTGGGGATGTAGGTTTGAGCTCTACACATTGAGTGTAGAGATTACTTAAAAATAAAATCTTAAAAAAAGGGATCCCTGGGTGGCGCAGCGGTTTGGCGCCTGCCTTTAGCCCAGGGCGCGATCCTGGAGACCAGGGATCGAATCCCACGTCGGGCTCCCGGTGCATGGAGCTTGCTTCTCCCTCTGCCTGTGTCTCTGCCTCTCTCTCTCTCTGTGTGTGACTATCATACATAAATTTTAAAAAAAGATTTTGACATTCAGTAGAATCTGTCAGTTAATCATTCTTTTACAGGATAAATTATTGCACATAAATGCTTCACTTTTCCTTTGTGGTTCTATTAATCCATTCATTGATGAATGTCTCATGAAAAAATAAAAAGGTAAGAATGGACTTTATGGCATATAGACCCACTTAGTTAATAATCTACAGAGTGGACTTGTCTGCTCCTTTAGGAAAGACCCGGCCCCAAACACTCTAACCTAGTAAGTCTAATTAGTATGTGTTTAAATAATTGCAGTTGCTGCAATGTGGTTAGGAATGAGTGAGAGCGATGCTTTTTGGGGGGCGGGGGAGTTTTTAAAACCTTTAGGGATTTTCAGTTTTTCATCTCATTGTAATCATGTAAAGATGTTGCAAGGACCCACGACTGACTTTGGTTCTTTGTGCTAGTGGGGTCTCTATTTAGGTTAAAACGAAGCACTTAGCTCATCATTTAAACAATGCAAGGTAGTCACGCTCTAATACCTTAACCCCGTGGTGCTATTGTCTACCTGCAAGTATATTCTATTGGCTTTGCATTTAAGATTGATCTATGCAAATAAGAGAATCTTTTGTTAAGTAAATTTAGGAATGCAAATAAATATGCAAGAAAAAGAAGTAATTAAAAAATCTTTAACTTACATCAATAGTCATTCAGGTAATAAAGCAATGGAGAAAAAAAAGAAATGTGGGGTTGTAAATGCTTACTTATTAAGAGTTGCAATAGATTCTGAATTGCTATTTTAACACAGAATTATACCATTTGTAAAGTTGATGGGGAACAGATAAATGGAGTTAAGTGAAACATTTAGAAATGTATTCTTAAAAATAATGATGTATACCAATCATATTCTATCTCCTGAATATAATTACAGTGTGCCAGATATGGTCTAATCATTCACAATTTATCTCTGTCTTGTTACTCTATTTAATGGGGGCAAGATAAACATCAAATCATGTCTTAAGAGAAAGTTTCGAGAAGTCTACTTTCTACTTTTTTTAACGTTGGCAATCCTTTATCCTCATGGTTAGGACTATGGGGCTGTGATTTTACCTCGTACTTCTACATTGGGCAAATCTCAATGACATTTTACCTGTAGAGAACTGGTCTTGGGTGAGTGGTGGTGGGGGAGTGGGTACATGAGGAACACACAGAGCAGGCTTTGTTATTCCTTTCCTAGATTTTGTGCTGGGCCAAGGCCTTCTTCCTTCTCCCATCCCCCTTCATGCTTATAATGAATCTATGACCTTGAGCAAGTAAATAAGCTCTCAATACTTAAATATTTTCTCATCTGTAAACTGGAAATAATAAACTAATACTATATGAGAGAAATGCTATGTGAATCGAAGAGACTAAAGCAAAATGCCCAGCTCATGCTTTGAAATCTAGCAAGTGCTTAATAGAAGCAAACTGCAGGGCAGCCCCGGTGGTGCAGCGGTTTAGCGCCACCTGCAGCCCGGGGTGTGATCCTGGGGACCCAGGATCGAGTCCCATGTCGGGCTTCCTGCAGGGAGCCTGCTTCTCCCTCTGCCTGTGTCTTTGCCTCTCTCTGAATGAATAAGTAAATCTTAAAAAAAGAAGCAAACTGCTGCTTCTTATTATTATATTGTATAGTAAGGTATATATTATTAGATATAAAAGTTACACTTACACATTCAAGAACTTGTGAAAACATTGAGACGTTTTCCAGTAGAGAGAATAACCACTAACATTTATTTAGCATTTGCTTGGTGACAAGCATGTTTCTCATTTGATTGTCACAGTTATATCTTGTGGCAGAGCTGAGATAGAGTGCCTGGTGTACTGGGCTGGGCACAAGCTCATTGTGTGAGTTCACTGTTGACTTGGTTCTTAGCCTTTCTGAGTGAATTCAGGCAGAAAACTCTCTGAGGATGATGCCTGGCTGGCTCAGTTGATGGAGCATGTGAGTCTTGATCTGGGGGTTGTGAGTTTGAGCCCCACACTGGGTGTAGAGATTACTTAAAAATAAAATCTTTTTTAAAAGAACCCTAAACTTTCTTTAAAAAAATAAAAGGAGGGCAGCCCAGGTGGCTCAGCAGTTTAGCACCGCCTGCAGCCCAGGTCGTGATCCTGGAGACCCGGGATCAAGTCCTGATTCGGGCTCCCTGCATGGAGCCTGCTTCTCCCTCTGCCTCTGCTTCTCTCTCTCTCTCTCTCTCTCTCTCTCTCTGTCTCTCATAAGTAAATAAATAAAATCTTTTAAAAAATAAAGTAAAAGGAATGGAAAAGAAAACTTCTAACCAAGATTTGGAGAAAAGTTCTTACATGGGATAGAGAAACAAGAGATTTGAGAGTTAACTTCCCATGGGGCAGAGAGGAGGTAATAACTATGATTCTGTGCATGCCAGTCAGGGAGGCCTGCTGCATATGAATGACATTGATTAGATTCCTTCTACCATGCAGCCATTACCAAAAACAGCTCCAGATTGGAACACTGGATTTTTCATACTCACATGTTATTTTTTTTAAAAGGTAATTGAAGGGCAGCCCTGGTGGCGCAGTGGTGTGGCGCCGCCTGTAGCCCAGGGTGTGATCCTGGAGACCCAGGATCGAGTCCCATGTCAGGCTTCCTGCATAGAGCCTGCTTCTCCCTCTGCCTCTCTGTGTATCTCTCATGAATAAATGAATAAAATATTTTTTTAAAAAAATAAAGGTAACTGAAGATTATCCATCCATCCATCCACACACACTCACAACATATTTCATATATAATAATAAATAATATATATGCATCTCTATATGCTATTATCCCCCCCCCCTTTTTTGGTAAAAATGAAAAAAATCTATTTTGAGGGGCATCTGGCTGCCTGAGTCAGTAGAGACTCAGATCAAGAGTCTTGATCTTGGGATTGTGGGTTTAAGCTCCATTTTGGATGTGGGGAGTATTTACAAATAAAAATTTTATTTTTTTTAAAGATTTATTTATTTATTTATTTATTTATTTATTATAGACAGAGAGAGAGAGTCAGAGACACAGGAGGAGGAAGACGCAGGCTCCATGCCGGGAGCCCGATGTGGGACTCGATCTCGGGACTCCAGGATTGCGCCCTGGGCCAAAGGCAGGCGCTAAACCATTGAGCCACCCAGGGATCCCCCTACAAATAAAAATTTAAAAAAATTATATTTAATGGAAGTTTGAACACCACATACTCTAAAGTTGCTGTTATCTCAACAATTCTAATTTTGAATCTGCCGCTTTACTGGATTTATATGTATTTTTCATTATGGGAGTTGGGTTTTTAAGTGGTGGGGGCATCTGGGTGGCTCAGTTGGTTAAGCATCTGCCTTCTGGATCAGCTTATGATCTCAGGGTCCTGGGATGGGGCCCTGCATCAGGCTTTCTGCTGAGCAGGAAGTCAGCTTCTCCCTCTGCCCCTCTCCAACTCCTGTGTATACTGTCTCTTAGATAAATAAATAAAACCTTCAAAAAAGTGGGGGGTAGGGACGCCTGGGTGGCTCAGCCAATGAGCATCTGCCTTCGGCTCAGGGCATGATCCCAGGGTCCCGGGACCGAGTCCCACATGGGGCTCCCAGCCTGGAGCCTGCTTCTCCCTCTGCCTGTGTCTCTGCCTCTGTCTCTGTGTCTCTCATGAATAAAGAAATTAAATCTTAAAAAAAAAAAAAAAAGGAAATTGGGTTTAAATCTTTATTTTTTAATTCCAGTATAATTAATATTATATATTATGATTTGTTTTTAAAAATTATTTATTTATTCATGAGAGATGCAGAGAAAGAGGCAGAGGGAGAAGCAGGAGCCTAATGTGGCACTCCTGGGATCAGTCACGCCCTGAGCCAAAGGCAGAGGCTCAACTGCTGAGCCACCCAGGTGTCTCGTATATTATGATTTTTTTTTAAAGGGTTTTATTTATTTATTCATGAAAGAGAGGCAAGAGACATGCAGAGACACAGGCAGAGGGAGAAGCAGGCCCCATGCAGAGAGCCTGACGTGGGACTCGATCCTGGGTCTCCAGGATCAGGCCCTGGGCCGAAGGCGGCACCAAGCTGCTGAGCCACCGGGGCTGCCCCTATTATGATTTTTAAACTTTTTTTTAACTTTGAAATTCATTTCCTTCAAGTGGGTGACAGTGCTTTGTTAAAATTCTCACATTTTATTGCTAAATATTAATGACATTGTTAGTTTCTTTTTAAAGATTTTTAATTTTTTTTTTAATTTTTATTTATTTATGATAGTCACAGAGAGATAGAGAGAGAGGCAGAGACACAGGCAGAGGGAGAAGCAGGCTCCATGCACCGGGAGCCCGACGTGGGATTCGATCCCGGGTCTCCAGGATCGCGCCCTGGGCCAAAGGCAGGCGCCAAACCACTGCGCCACCCAGGGATCCCTCTTTTTAAAGATTTTTATCTTAAAAATGTATGTATGTATGTATTTTTTTAAATTTTAAAGATTTCTTATTTATTCATTTGAGAGAGACAGAGAGAGCACAAGCAGGGGGAGAGGCAGACAGAGAGGAAGAAACAGGCTCCCTGCTGAGCAAGGAACCTGATGTGAGGCTTGATCCCAGGACCTGGAGATCATGACCTGAGTCAAGGCAGATGCTTAACCATCTGAGCCACCCAGGCACCCTTGTTGTTATTTTTAGATTCCACATATAAGTAAGATCATAAGTATTTATCTTTCTCTGACTTATTTCACTTAGCATAATGCTCTCAAGATCCGTCCATGTTGTCACAAATGGCAGGATTTCCTTCTTTTTAATGGCTGAATAGTATTCCTGTGTGTGTGTGTGTGGGGAGGACATTTCTATGTCCATTTATCTATTGATGGACACTTAGGTTGTTTCCATGTCTTGGCTGTTGTAAAGTAAATAATACTGCAGTAAATGTGAGGGTGCAGCTATCTCTTTAACATAGTGAATTCATTTCCTGCAGATATATACCCAGAAGTAAAATTGTTGGATCATATGGTATTTATATTTTTAATTTTTTGAGGAGCCTCCATACTGTTTTTCATAGTAGCTGCACCAATTTGCATTCCCACCAATAGTGTGCAAGGGTTCCCGAAGAAGAAAGGTTGATCACCGTAGTTTGAGCCAGGGTCCCGATGGAAGTAATCTGCCTTGACCAGGTTGAGGTTGGGTTTCTCCCTAGGTGTGGAGGGAGCCATTCCTATAACCAAGAGTATGGATAGAGGGCATTCATCCCACCTTCATATAACAGTGAGCCACTTGGCAGACAGTACAAGAACGGTCTGCTGTGCAATGTTCTAGCACTTTTTTTAAGAATACTGGGCAGCCCAGGTGGCTCAGCGGTTTAGCACCGCCTTCAGCCCAGGGCTTGATCCTGGAGACTTGGGATCGAGTCCCATGTCGGGCTCCCTGCATGGAGCCTGCTTCTCCCTCTGCCTGTGTCTCTGCCTCTGTCTCTGTGTTTCTCATGAATAAATAAATAAAATCTTAAAAAAAAAAAAAGAATACTTAAAAGTGGGCACCTAGGTGGCTCAGTCAGTTAAGCATCTGCTTTCAGCTCAGGTCATGATCCCAGGGTTCTTTTTTTTTGTTTTTTTTTTTTTAAAGATTTTATTTATTTATTCATGAGAGACACACACAGAGAAAGAGGCAGAGATACAGGCAGAGGGAGAAACAGGCGCCATGCAGGGAGCCTGATGCGGGATTTGATCCTGGAACTCCAGGATCATGCCCTGGGCTGAAAGCAGGTGCTAAACTGCTGAGCCACCTGGGCTGCCCTGATCCCAGGGTTCTGGTATGGAGCCCCACATTGGGCTCCCTGCTCAGAGGGAGTCTGCTTCTCCCTCTCCCTCTGCCCTGCCCCCCCCATTCTCTCTCTCTCACATAATTAAATAAAATCTTAAAAAACAAACTTAAAAGTTATTAGCCAAGACCTAAAATGTCTGCCTTGTCTGCTCACATTTTTTCCCTAATATTCATGCAAAGAGAAATACATTAGCTAAATGTCACTTAATTCAGAAACATTCCTGGGGCACCTGGCTGACTCAATCAGTAGAGAAGTGACTCTTGATCTCAGGGTTGTGAGTTTGATCCCCATGTTGGGTATGGAGATTACTTAAAAAAATAAAATCTTAACCAAGCAGTTCAGAACATTCTTACAATATCTTTTATCTTTTCCTAGCAATCTGCCAACCTTTCTTTTATGAGGCTTTCTGGGTCATATCACATCTTCTGCTAGTGACAAACCAAGGCCAGCCTAACACTGAGCACTTATGGTAACCATTAGAGGAAATGGTTGTTGTTTGTTTGTTTGTTTGGTAGTCCTTTTTAAATAATTTTACTTTTTAAAAACAATTATTTAAAAAATATGTAAATATGAGTGAACTTTATATAAAAATAGAAGAGGAGAGACGCCTGGGTGGCTCTGGTTCAGCATCTGCCTTTGGCTCAGGTCATGATCCCAGCATCCTGGGATCGAGTCTCAGGTTCCTCGCAGGGAGCCTGCTTCTCCCTCTGCTTATGTCTCTGCCTCTCTGTGTCTCATGAATAAATAAAAAGTAAAAATCTTAAAAAAAAAAAAAAAAAAAGAAAGAAAGAACACTGAAGCCTTAACCAAAAAAAATAGAAGAGGATGCACCAAAAGTATAAAGAGAAATCATGTTCTCTTTCTCCCATCTACTTTATTCCCCATTCTAATCTTTTATATGGGTAAGCACTTTTGTTAATGCTTGGGTATCTTTACAGTGTTTCTTTACTGCAAAAACAAGAAAATACAATTATATATTATTCTTCCTTTATTATGCAAAATATAGCCTGCTATAAACACTGTTGCATTATTTAACTACTGCTGAATAACGAATTCTACTCCCTCTGCCTCCTGCCAAAAAGAAAACTTAGGATTGTAAAGCAACAAACATGTATTACCTCTTAGTTACTGAGAACTCTCAATCCAGGATTGATTTGGCTGAGTAGTTCTGGCTCTGTCTCACATGAGATTTCTGCCAAACTTTGGCCAGGGCCGCAGTCATCTGTATGTGGGACTGTGGATAGAAGATCCACTTCCAAGCAGATGGCTCACTTACATGGCTGTTGGTTGAAGGCTCCAGTTCCTTGCCACCCAGGACCATCAGAGTGTCCTTAGTCCTTACAACATAGCAGGTGGGTTCCCTGGAGTATGTGATTCAAGAGGAAGAGCAAGGAGGAAACCATACTGCCTTCTAAGATCTGATCTTGGCAGTCACACACCACGACTTCTGCTCCTTTTCTTTTCATGAAACCCTTGACTGAGTCCACTCAAGGAGACAGAGTTTGGTTCCCACTCTTTTTTTCTTTTAAATATTTTATTTTTAAGTAATCTTTACACTCAACGTGGGGCTCAAACTCACAGCCCTGAGATTGAGAGTCACTCGCTCCACCACCAGAGCCAGCCCAGGCACCCCTGGCTCCAATTCTTTTTTTTTTTTTTTTTTTTTTTTTAATTTATTTATGATAGTCATCAGAGAGAGAGAGAGAGAGAGGCAGAGACAGAGGGAGAAGCAGGCTCCATGCACCGGGAGCCTGGCTCCAATTCTTGAAGGGAGAAGCATCAAAGACTTTGTGCACAAATTTTAATACCACCATATTGTAATTGTTTTGCACCTTAAAAAAAGTAACGATATATATCATGGAGATTTTTCTATACTTATGTGTATAAAACTTCCCCATTCTTTTCTATATTGTGTGAATGTGTTAATTTGAAAGTTTCCTATAGATGAACACTGGCATTGTTTTCACCTTTTACTGTTTTTTATAAATAATGCAGATATAAATAGCCTTATAATAATATAATAATATAGTAATAATGTAGATATGAATAGAACCAATGTAGGCATGTCTTAGGGGAAATCCCCAAAAGTGAGATTGCCAGGTCAAAAGGTAAATTCATTTGTCATTTAAATATATGTGGCCAAATTAACCTCAGAGGGGGTGTACTCTCCCTATATCCTTACCTCCAGAGTATGTTATAATTTTGAACTTGTGCCCATCTGAGAGTTAGAAATGGTCTCTGTGGTGGTTTAACACACATATACTTTCTCATATTATGTAGTCAAGCATCTCTTTACTTGATTTAGGGCTCTTTTGCTTCCTTATCTGTGAACTGTCCATTCATGGCCATTCTTTATTTTTTATTTATTTATTTTTTAAAAATATTTTATTTCTTTATTATTATTCATGAGAGACACAGAATGAGAGAGAGAGAGGCAGAGACACAGGCAGAGGGAGAAGCAGGCTCCATGCAGGGAGCCTGACGTGGGATTTGATAACGGGTCTCCAGGATCGCACCCTGGGCTGAAGGCAGGTGCTAAACTGCTGAGCCACCTGGGCTGCCCATGGCCATTCTTTATTAACAACAAGTTAAATGTGGCACTTTTTTCTCCTGGTGGTGTGTGTATGTGTATGTTTTATAAGTGTGTAAAGAATAATAAATGTCTCTGGTGCTATCTTCCCTCCTCTGCCTTCTCCATTCTGATTTTGTACTTCAACCCCATTTTTCTTCTCACCAACCTCACAGAATACAAAAACTATTAGTCAATTTATTTCAGCTATTCCTAGCAATGAGCTCATCAGAACTCTCATTAGGTGGATATTTCATGCTTTTTGCACTAGTGTCTTTGCTGCATTCAAGAAACAGACAACATGTAAGAGATAGATAGTCAATAGGCAATAACACCTATGACACTTATTGTTTCCCACGTGGGACCTGTGGGGCCCCATTCTGTTTTATTTCAAAGAGCTGATAGGCAGTGGACAGGTTTTCAGACCCTCCTGACTACTGAAGGGAATGCCTGCAACATTTTAATGACCTTTTAGGAAGCACAGGGGAATTTGGGAAAGCCTAATGAGCTTCTGAAAGCACCTGTGTAACATCCCCCAGTTAAGTTGTACCGTAAGGAGAAATAAAGTGAATGTAGAATCCATCCCCTTTCCTTTTTTTCATGCTAAATCACTCCCAACTTTGTGTGGTCCGACTCAGGAACATCTGAACAATATTGGGCTTATAATTTTCATGTGAAAGTGAATCACGTATAGAGATTAGAAGTGTCTATGTACCAGGGCACCTGGGTGGCTCATGGATTAAGTGTTGATTCCTGATTTCAGCTCAGGTCATGATCTCAGGGTTCTGGGATGGAGCTGCAGTTGGGCTTGCTGCTCAGTGCACACTGGGCTTGAGATTCTCTCCCTGCTTCTCCCTTTGTTCCTCCCCCTATTCTTGGGTGTGTTCTCTCTCTTTCAAATAAATAGATAATAGATTTTATTTATCTGAGAGAGAGAGAGAGAGAGAGACACGAGGGAGCATGTGCATGGAGGAGGGGTAGAAAGAGAGGGAGAAACAGACTCCCCACTGAGTAGGGAGCCCAATGTGGGACTTGATCCCAGCACCCTGAGATCATAAGCTGAATGGAAGTCAGACATTTAACCAACTGAGCCACCCAGGTGCCCCATAAATAAAGAAATCTTAAAAAAAAAAAAAGTGTCTATGTACCAAAAAAGAAAACTTTCCAGCCAGAGACTATTTCATTAACTAAGGTTAAAATTTAAAAGTCCATAAACAGGGTCTCCTGGGTGGCCCAGTCGATTAAGTGGCTGCCTTCAGCTCAGGTCAGGATCTCAGGGTTCTGGGATTGAGCTCCAGGTTGGGCTCCCTGCTCAGCAGGGAGCCTGCTTCTCCCTCTCCTCCCTGCTAGTGCTCTCTCTTGCTATCTCTGTCATTATCTCTGTCTCTCTCAAATAAATAAATAAAATCTTTAAAAATATAAGAAGTCCATAAACACTTAGGGGAATCTGATATTATGACAGGCGATCATTTCCTTAAGAAAACCTTCTCAGCTCACATTTTTCATAATAAGTATGGAAATGGTGGTGACATCATCATGTGCTTTTGGGTGTGATTTCTAGGTACTGAACTCTAGGTTCATTTCCTAGGGCTGCTGTTACAAAGTCTCATAAATTGAGTAGTTTAAAACAACAGAATGTATTTTCTCCCAGTTCTGGAGGCTACAAATCCAAAATCAAGATGTTGGCAGGGACATGATCTCTCTAAAACCTCTAGGGGAGGGACCCTCTAGCTTCTGGTGGCCGCTGCCATTCCCCGCCCCCCCCTCTTTTTTTAAGATTTTATTTATTCATGAGAGACAGAGAGAGAGAGAGACAGAGACACAGGCAGAGGGAGAAGCAGGCTCCATGCAGGGCTCCTGATGTGGGACTCGATCCCAGGGTCTCCAGGATCACACCCTGGGCTGAAGGCAGCGCTAAACCCAGTGGTTTAGCCACCTGTGCTGCCTGCCATTCCTTGACATAACTCCCACCTCTCCTTCTGTCTTCACATAGCCATCTTCCCTCTTTTTTTTTTTTTTTTAAAGATTTTCTTTATTTATCCATGAGAGAGGTAGTTACATAGGCAGAGGGAGCCTGATATGGGACTCGATCCTAGGACCCCGGGATCATGCCCTGAACTAAAGGCAGATGCTCAACCACTGAGTCACCCAGGTGTCCCTCCTTGCCTCTATCTTAAAGAAGATGAAGAGGAATGGGGAGTATGTGTGTCCAACAGGCTTTCTGCTGCAATCCAAAGGATTTCTCTTTCTTGTTTTAAGCTTGTATAACACTATGTCAAAATCTTTTCACTCAAGCCAACAATGTGTTGATTGCGGACTGTCTTCCTACAAGGAAAATTTCACTGAAGTCCATTGCTTGCCTCTGTGTCCTTGTACTCTAATATGACAGATAACAGGTGGAATTAAACAATGGTGATATTTTGAGCCAAGGATCCTGTTAATACATAAATGAGTAGGCATGAAGAGGATGTGTTGCTGCTGGTGGGAATGTAAAATGGTGTAGCCACTATGGAAAACAGTATGGTGGCTTCTCCAAAAGTTAAACACAGAATTATCATGTGATCCAGTAATTCCACTTTTGGGTATACTGCCGAAAGAAATGAAAATAGGGATCAAACAGGTTATTTGCACACTCATGTTCATAGCAGAATTACTCATAATAGCCAAAGGCAGCAACTACCCAAGTTTCTATCAACAAATGAATGGATAAACAAAATGTGGTATCTCCATACAGTAGAATTTTATTCACCTTAAAGAAGAAGGGGGGATCCCTGGGTGGCTCAGCGGTTTAGCCCCTGCCTTCAGCCCAGGGCGTGATCCTGGAGTCCCGGGATCGAGTCCCACATCGGGCTCCCTGCATGGGGCCTGCTTCTCCCTCTGCCTGTGTCTCTGCCTCTCTCTCACACATCTCTGTGTTTCTCATGAATAAATAAATAAAATCTTTAAAAAAAAAATAAAGAAGAAGGAGCTTCTGACACATGCTATGCTATGAATAAACCAGTGAAATAAGCCAGTCACAAAAGGAAAAATATTGTGTGATTCCTCTTATACAAGGTTCCCAGAGTAGATACATTTCTAGAGACAGAAAGTAGAATGCTGGATACCACAGACTGGTGGGAGGGAGGATGGGAAGTTAGTGTTTAGTGGGCACAAGGTTTCAGTTGGGGATGATGGAAAAGTTCTGGAGACAGATGGCAGTGATGGTTGCACACTGATGTGACTAGATTTAAGGTCCCTGAAATATACACCTAAAAATGGTTACAGTGGTAAATTTTATGTGTATTTTACCATGATTTTTTTTTAAGGATATGCTAGCTCCCTTGTGATGAAGAAACTGACTGTTCCAAGGGCGGTTGCAGCCCTCCTGACCCATGGTAACTTTTTTGATGCAATAAAGCATAGTCTCATCAGACAATCAAAGTTTATTGGAGAGGTGGTAGTGGAAGGGCTACTGCAGGGTGATTTGATATGGAGTCGTATTTTAGTCCAAGGGCTCAACATTCTGACTGAAACTCCTTTTTTTCGGTTTGTTTGACATCTTTTCAAAGGAGAGTTGTTTTCTCTCCTCTGATTCTACTGATCCAGTCACTTGCAGAGCCGTTTTCTGAAAGACCCAAGTTCTCTGTCTAGAAAGGCAGTTAAGTGCCCCTGGTGCCTTTACCAAAAAACATGGACACAGTCAAGGGCAGAGGGGGTGGGTATTTGGGATGAGATATTTGGCCTTTCATCTTGTTAATTCTTGAATCTCAAAGAGCAAAACAAATCCTTTGCCTTTCTAAAACCAAACTATTACACCAGTAGATTTCTTTTAAAAAATTTTTTTTAAATTTTTTTGTAAATTTATTTTTTATTGGTGTTCAAAGGTAGATTTCTTGATACTCTGAATTTCCAGTTAAAACAAAGATTCATTATAGTGAAAAAGTTGGTAGTGGTCTCACTCATGTGTGTAAGGATGCAATAAGAGACTAAACTGTGTAGCTTTTTAATTCCAGCTGGGCCTGTGCTCTTCATGAAAGCTTGGTGTCCCCTCTCTTGTGACCATGGCTAGTTGTCAAGTTGAAAAGGTAAATGGCCCTTCAGTCTTTGCTGAGAAACATTATCTATTCAATTAATGGCCCATAAAATGATTTAAGGAAAAGACAAGACCTCAATTTCTTCTTCCAAAGGAGAAAGATGATACTGTCTAATTTACCAAATTTCAAGCTTTTTAAAAGGTTTTAGGAATTGTAAAATATCACTTGCCTAGAATTATAGAGGCCACAAGAGGAAACCAGAACCTAAGAGGCCAAGAAAGACTATGGGTCTATTTTGAAGAGGAAGAGCTTCACCAGTTCCTTTCTTTATGTGAACAACTTTGCAGATGAGCTGCTCACTTGAAGGGAGCAAAAATGTTGATAGAAAACGAGGTGAGAAAAAAAAAAAAAAAAGAAAAGAAAACGAGATGAGGGCAGCCCGGGTGGCTCAGCAGTTTAGGGCCGCCTTCAGCCCAGGGCTTGATCCTGGAGACTCAGGATTGAGTCGGGCTCCCTGCATGGAGCCTGCTTCTCCCTTTGCCTGTGTCTCTGTCTCTCTCTCTCTCTGTGTCTCTCATGAATAAATAAATAAAATCTTAAAAAAAAAAAGAAAAGAAAAAAAACGAGGTGAATAGTCATTCTATGTACTTAAAAAATATAGTGAATATACCTCACATGGAATATACATAGAGTATTTGCTCTTTATCACACACACTGTAAGTCAATAAAATGGTTAATAAAAATAATCTGAGGAGATCCCTGGGTGGCTCAGCAGTTTAGGGCCTGCCTTTGGCCCAGGGCGCGATCCTGGAGTCCCGGGATCGAGTACCGCGTCAGGCTACTGGCAAGGAGCCTGCTTCTCCCTCCTCCTGTGTCTCTGCCTCTCTCTCTCTCTGTCTATGATAAATAAATAAATAAATAAATCTTAAAAAAAAATAAAAATAATCTGACATGGAAATGGAAGTGTGCAGAACATGGCAGCACCCTGGCTATTAAGGTGCTATACTCTGGCCATCAGAATCTTGGCAGACATTTTCATTAGTCTCCACTCCATCAGATTGTCCACTTTATCAATATCAGAAGAGATTCTTTAATTCAGGACTTTATATAACAACATCCAAAGGTTTTTTTTTTTTATTTATTTTAAAAAAAATTTTTTTTTTTTTTAATTTTTATTTATCTATGATAGTCACACACAGAGAGAGAGAGAGGCAGAGACACAGGCAGAGGGAGAAGCAGGCTCCATGCACCGGGAGCCCGATGTGGGATTCGATCCCGGGTCTCCAGGATCGCGCCCTGGGCCAAAGGCAGGCGCTAAACCGCTGCGCCACCCAGGGATCCCCATCCAAAGGTTTAATTGAGGGTGCTGGACTGGCTCAGCCGATAGAGCATGCAACTTGATCTCAGGGTGTAGAGATTACTTAAAAATAAAATTTAGGGGATCCCTGGGTGGCGCAGCGGTTTGGCGCCTGCCTTTGGCCCAGGGCGCGATCCTGGAGACCCGGGATCGAATCCCACATCGGGCTCCCGGTGCATGGAGCCTGCTTCTCCCTCTGCCTGTGTCTCTGCCTCTCTGTCTCTCTCTGTGTGACTATCATGAATAAATAAATAAAATCTTAAAAAAATAAAATAAAATAAAATTTAAAAAAAGTTGTTTTTTTTAAATTTTATTTTTTAATTATTATTTTTTAAAAGATCTTATTTATTTATTCAGGAGAGACACAGAGAGAGAGAGGAAGAGACACAGGCAGAGGGAGAAGCAGGCTCCATGCAGGGAGCCCAAAATGGGACTCAATCCCAGGTCTCCAGGATCACACCCTGGGCTGAAGGTGGCGCTAAACCGCTGAGCCACCGGGGCTGCCCTAACAAAAAAAGCTTAATTGAGGGATGCCTGCCTGGCTCAGTTGGTGGAGCATGTGATTCTTGGAGTCTGGGTTCAAGCTTCATGTTGGGCTTAGAGCTCACTTGAAGAAAAAAAGTTTATTTATTTGTTGTTTTACAAAAGATTTTATTTATTCATTTGAGAGAGAGAGAGCAGAGTGAGCTAGTGAGAGAGAGTACACGAGCTGGGAGGAGGGGCAGAGGGAAGAGGAGCAGACTCCCCCTGAGCAGGGGAGCAGGGACCCCACCTCAGAGCTTGATCCCAGGAACCTGGGAAGGCAGATGCTTCACCAACTGAGCCACCCAGGTGGCTGAAAAAAAAAAAAAAAGTCTGAGAATGGCTAGACTACACAATTGAGTCAGGCCTCTGCTTTCTGAAATCCTTGCCTTAGACAGGAGCTTCTCTACCACAGATACCTTACAGAATGGCTCTGGCCACTTCCTCACAAGGAAGCTGGTGGGATCCTCAGCTGGGCATGTCTCAGGAAACGTCCTTGTTGGTTGAGCCCAGATCCTTTTGGCTATCCTAGTTCTATTCTGGCTCCTTTTCTGCAGTTTCCCAGGATCTGTTCCAGACACCAGCCACAGGAACAGTCTCCATCTGTGATTGCTCAGAGTTCTGCAGAGCGAGGTTTGCTAGCATGGGGAGGTCTTCTAACTTTTCCTGGGAGGGGCTTCTGCTGCCCAGCATTGCAGCTGTCTTGTTTGTTTTCCCCTGGGGTCACTCTGAGCCACTGGATAGGGTGGATGTTAGTGAGGATACCTTTCTACCCTCTAATATTGGTAGAGCAGCTTCCAGTTTGAATTACACCTGAAAAATCCTCCCTGTCATAAGTAGGAGTTAGGGACTCTGAAATTCATTCAATCATTCATTCTTTCATTCAATCTTGGTCTTTTAAAATTTTCTTTTCTTGGGGATCCCTAGGTGGCTCGGTGGTTTAGTGCCTGCCTTGGGCTCAGGGCGTGATCCTGGAGACCCCGGATCGAGTCCCACGTCGGGCTCCCTGCATGGAGCCTGCTTCTCCCTCTGCCTGTGTCTCTGCCTCTCTGTCTCTGTGTCTCTCTCTCTCTGTGTCCCAAATAAATAAAATCTTAAAATAAAATAAAAAATAAATTTTCTTTTTTCCATAATACCTAAAGCAATCAAAAACATCAATTTGAGCATGTCACTTTCCTGCTCAAAATCTCCCAAACCCCCATTGCCTTTAGAACAAACCTTATGTCTTCATCTTGGGCTTCATGCCACTCCTGCATTCACCAAGTATTTATTTATTTATTTATTTATTTATTTATTTATTTATTTATTTAAAGATTTTACTTATTTATTCATTAGAGACACACAGAGAGAGGCAGAGACACAGGTAGGAGGGAGAAGCAGGCTCCATGCAGGGAGCCTGATATGGTACTTGATCCCGGGACTCCAGGATCACGCCCTGAGCCAAAGGCAGATGCTCAACCACTGAGCCACCCAGGCGTCCCTCCTTCACCAAGTATTTATTGTGGGTTCTGTGCTCACTGTGGTTCTGTGCTCACTGTGGGACCAGTTTCAGATGACTGGGACAAATCAGTGAAGCCAACAGAGGAGATCCTTGTGCTGTGAGAGCTCACATTCTGGCCAGGGGAGGTAGGAAAACATAAATACACTAGGGAAGTAAAATCTAAAAGCTTGGTACAAGGTGTCAAGCACCATGAAGAAAGAAAGAGCACGCGTCACAGATGTGAGTGGTGGGGTGTCGCCTGCCTCATTAAGCTCCTAACTGCCTGTCTCTTGTACTGGGGGGCCTTCCCATGCACTGCCTACCAAGGGCTTGGCCTCAGGACCTTGGCACTTGTTGCTTCTCTGGAGCTCAGACACCCCACATATCCCATATTTGTTCTTGTCTTCAGTTAGTTTGCTACCCAAATGCTATCTCCTTTGAGACTGCCTAGCCCACTCAACCTAAGCACCCTAGCACCCCAGCATCCTGGGTGCCCTCACCATGTTGCTTTTCTGCATGGTACTTATGCCATTGTATGTACTATGTGTATTGCTTGCTTTGTTGTTTCTCTCCCTGCACTAGAACATAAGCACCACTAGGGCAGGAGTTCTGTGCAGTTTCTCCACTTTTTTTAAAATTTTATTTTATGTTTTTATTTTTAGAAAGATTTTATTTATTTGTTCATGAGAGACACAGGGAGAGAGAGGCAGAGACATAGGCAGAGGGAGAAGCAGGCTCCCTGTGAGGAGCCTCACAGAGCCACCCAGGCGTCCCAGTTTCTCCACTTTTCTACCACCAGCCCCTAGCGATTAGTGGGTTTTATTCAGCTCCCGAGCTGCTGCTGCTCTGCTTTTGCTGAGGGTGGAGCTAGAGATGGATGTGATGAAGAATAAGACCTGACCCAGAAGCTTCCTCTGGTTATTAAATATTCTCTCCAAAGGCTGCCCTGGGGTGTTTGTTAACTAATGCTCAGTTTTCTGTGACTCCATGTGGGTATTTATAATATGAATTAAAGCCCCCCCCTCCCCCATCATGCTGACACCAAATAGGTGTGTTTTAATCTCAGTTTAAAAAGCTCTATTATAATCACAATGGCTCACGTTTATGGAGCTCTTATTTTGCACTCACTTCCAGATAATCTCTTTAAAAAATGTTTTATGTATTTGTTTGAGAGAGAGACAGTGCAGTGTTGGGGCAGGGGGTGGAGAGAGGCAGAGGAAGAGGGAGAAGCAAATTCCCTACTGAGCAGGGAGCCCCATGTGGGGCTCGATCACAGGACCCCGGGATCATGACTGAGTGCCCCCTTTCAATAACTTCTTTATGAGAGCTTCAGACCTTATATTCTTACTCCTCTGAGGTGGACAGTATCATTATCTCTGTGCTATAGATGAGTTCACTAGGCTCAAGGTCACACAGTTGGTACAAGCCTAAGCCAAGATGGAAGATCACTCACCAGGATTCTACTCTTCACTATGTTGTAGTCCTGCCTATTTCAGGTCTCCTATTTTGGAAGACATGTTTTCATATCCCATAGTCCAAGTCCTTTCCCAGCCCCTAGAGGGTGCTTGGGTCCCAGGTTAGAGGGTAGAGGATGACACAGGCAAATACTCTCTTTTAGGGTCACCTGGGCGGCTCAGCAGTTGAGCATCTACTTTTGGCTCAGGTCATGATCTTGGGGTCCTGGGATGGAGTCCTGCATCAGGCTGCCTGTAGGGAGCCTGCTTCTCTCTCTGCCTAGGTTTCTCATGAATGAACAAATAAAATTTAAAAAACAAAACAAAACAAAAAAACTCTTATT
This sequence comes from Vulpes lagopus, assembly GCF_018345385.1. Classification (NCBI taxonomy): domain Eukaryota; kingdom Metazoa; phylum Chordata; class Mammalia; order Carnivora; family Canidae; genus Vulpes; species Vulpes lagopus. The sequence goes on from NC_054832.1 coordinate 61,261,939, forward strand.
TTATTCCTGCTGCAAGGTTGCCCCAAACCCCTATCATGTCTTTCCTGTTGCTAAGCTGAGGAGGATAGTCTGGGAACCTTAGATTTCTTTCTCCTTCCTGTCCTAAGGCCCAAGGAATCTACACGCTCTGGGCTTGCTTCCTTTAATCTGGGCGCCATGGGGATCCTGCTGTGCCTGGGAGGGCTAGAATACTTCACAAGCTGCAGGGTCCCAAAGTCTCTCTTACCTACAGTTGTTTTTGGGTGCAGGGCCTTTTAAGTACTGCTTCTCCTCCCACAGAAAGTTCTGCTCTCTAGTATTGTTCCTAAATTTTGCATCTTACAGGACACTATTTTGTCCTTTATCCGAGTTCCTTTAGAGGGGATGGAAGTGCAGGGTGGGAATGAGGCCTTGACCTCTCCCCTCTAAAGGTTAGAGGGTCTGACCCAACACAAAGCAACATGCATTTGGACTTAGTTTTCATTTCAACAAAGAGGTGATGATTTTCCAAAGTGACATATAATCATTAACCTCCTAGTTGGATTGGAAAATGGATCTTTCTTTGCAGCTTCTATGCTCAAACCACTTCATCACACTGTTGTCTTTGGGTAATTTCAATTAGAGTATGGACCGTCTAGCAGAGTATCACATTCCCCAGTAATACAGTGGCTGGATAAAGGATAAGGAGAGGTGAAGGAATTATATGAATCATAGTTTGTAAACTAGAATATCCGGTTTGCATGCATAAGGGTAAAGGAGGCTGGTCAGCAACTCAACATCTATTTAATATATTCTGACCTTTTGTGACACAGAGTTCTGTGATAGTGGGATTAAGCTGAGGGTGTAACAGTCTGCGTTGTTAGCCCTCAAGACATCACTTAACTAAAATCCAACTCAGGGAATCCAAGACTTGCCTCTTGCCAGTAAACTGAAATACAACTTTCCAAAAGATCTGGTTTACTCTTAAGAAGTTATATTACTGAATATTGAACCTCAATTGTCAATTTTGTGGAAACCAGAGAATAAGATGTTATGATTCTTTGTTCCCTTTTGCACATAGTGCAGAAGTTCAAAACCAAATCCATTTCCATGCTCTACTAGCTGCATAGTCCTATGGGAGACTGAGTAAGGGAAAATAAAAACTTGGTACTAGTTTATGCTCTTGAAGTATTCAGGTTTTCTATCCTGGCCCTAATGGCTTCCATGGAAGGGTGATGAAAAAAGAAAATGTTAGATGCTGATCATGGAGCCTCCTGATCTCCATAAGAAGTTATTGACATGCATCGAGGGTCAGGCTAGTTTAAGAGTGGTGAGCGCTGCACATTTTCTTGATCATATTGATGGCTACTGCTTATAGCCCATCTAATCCCAGTAAAAGTTTATAAATGAAACAGACATAAAAAAGTACACAAGAATTTTAATATGAAATGGAAATACTTTTAAACTAAAAAGAGGGCAGCCTGGGCGGCTCAGTGGTTTAGTGCAGCCTTCGGCCTGGAACCTGATCCTGGAGACCCAGGATCAAGTCCCGCGTCGGGATCCCTGCATGGGGCCTGCTTCTCCCTCTGCCTGTGTCTCTGCTTCTCTCTTTCTCTCTGTGTCTCTCATGAGTAAATAAATAAAATCTTAAAAAAAAAAAAAACCTAAAAAGAGAACATAAAAGTCCATTCAGTAAATATATTGGATAATAAAATAGATAATTTCCAGTAACCATCAGGGGCAGGGATGCCTGGGTGGTCCTGTGGTTGAGCTTCTGCCGGTGGCTCAGGGTGTGATCCCCGAGTCTTGGGATGGAGTCCTGCATCGGGCTGTCTGCATAGAGCCTGCTTCTCCCTCTGCCTATGTCTCTCTGCCTCTCTCTCTGTGTGTCTCATTAACAAATAAATAAATCTTAAAAAAAAAAAACAAACCATCAAGGGCAATACTAAAGAAAAATAATTAAGGGAAATATTTGGATGGCATCATAGATGTTCTGTTAAGCACTGTCATGCAGATAATGAAACTGGAGTTGTTAGGTTAAATCCACTATCAATAAATTCAATCAGAGATTAATGTAAACGCCTTGATTGGTCAGAAATCAGAGGCAAAGGTTCAGGGTGGGGAAGATTTACCTTGGCACTTAGGTGTCAGGCTGCATCTGTGTGTCAGCTGTGGGTGGCCGACTGGAGATTGTGTTGAGAAGGAATCTGAGGCTACTTCTGGATTCCCAGGAACAATGCGCTACACTGAATAGCATTTTCTTTTCTTTCTTTCTCTTTTTTTTTTGAATAGCATTTTCTAACATAGCTACACTGAGGTACACATGCAATGAATAGCATTGCATAAAATCATCTCTGTACTTGGGTAGACTGCAAATTCTGAATGTGTCAATGGTATAATGTAACCACCTCAAATCATTAGACCATTTTATTTATTTATTTTATTTTTTATTTTTTAAAAAGATTTTATTCATCCATGACAGACAGCGAGAGAGAGGCAGAGACACAGGCAGAGAGAGAAGCAGGCTCCATGCAGGGAGCCCAACATGGGACTCAATCCCGGGACTCCAGGATCACGCCCTGGGCCAAGACAAGCGCTAAACCGCTGAGCCGCCCAGGATCCCCCATTAGACCATTTTAGACGAAGGTTAGTGTCAGGTGGACGGGAGCTGATACATTGCAGGAGTACCGTGTTCAGTACTGGGTGCTGTGCTTTATGAGGGATGTTGATAGGCCTAATCTATTGGGTTTTGGAGGAGGGCACTCAGGATGGTGAAGAAATTCAAAACCATTTCCAGTGAAGAATGACTGAAAATACTAGGATCGCCTGGATATGAACAGAGTTCATAGTCCAGGACTGTCACTTGCTGGGGCGCCTGGGTGGCTCAGCGGTTGAGCGTTTGCCTTCAGCTCAGGGCGTGATCCCGGGATCTGGGATGGGGACCCACATCGGGCTCCCTGCCTGGAGCCTTGCTTCTCCCTCTGCTTGTGTCTCTGCCTCTCTGTCTCTGTCTCTCATGAGTAAATAAATAAAATCTTAAAAAAAAAAAAAAAAGGTCACTTACTACCTTGGTATATAACTGTACCCGCTATGTTGAAGAATTAAGTTTATTCAAAGGGCAGAAATAAGACCTTGAGTTGAAGTTTTAAGGAGTCAGATTTCTGCTTAATTTAAGGAAGGATTCCTTGACGGTAGAGTTTTTTGCAAAGGAACCTTTCCCAGGGAAATCCTGAGCCCCCTGCTGGCGGAGGTGTTCAGCAGTGGCTGGGTGGCCCGCACCGCCGGTTTTGCAGGGATGAGGCAAGACAGGCTAGAAGTTTGAGTGAAAGGATGTCTAAGATTCCTCTACGGTTCCCTGACCCTGAGACAAGGGGGCCAAAGGGAAAGGCTGGCTCGCACTGGACTTCCACACAGTGTGCCTGCCTCCCACCTGGCAAGCTTCCCGTCTCGCAGTTCTACCAGGCTCCAGCCCCGGCCTTCTCACCCCATGGTCTGAAAGCCCAACCCAGTTTGGGACTGCCTGCCCTCTCGAGCTGCAGCCTGCTATGTCAGCCAGTGCCCTGTGTTTGTCTCTCTGGATGCCTCCTTCCCAGGCCCAGGCCCAGGCCCACCCTGACCCTGACCAGGAGCTTCACTGATTGCTCCGACCTTTCAGTCCATCACCTCTCAGGCAGGGGGTGGGCAGGTCCGAGCAATACAGTAGACCATGGAAATGCATGTATGCTGTTCCAATCACCCGAAGTATTATTTAACTTAAAAAAAGCACATTCGGGACGCCTGCGTGGCTGAGCGGTTGAGCGTCTCAGGGCAGGATCCCATGATTGGGTCTGGGGATCGAGTCCCACATCGGGTTCCCTGCAGGGAGTCTGCCGCTCCCTCTGCCTGTGTCTCTGCTTCTCTCTCTGTGTCTCTCATGAATAAACAAATAAAATCTTACAAAAAAAAGAAGCACATCCAAGGTGATGCTTAATTAATGGGTCATTTCTTTTCCTTTTTTAAAGATTTATTTATTTGAAAGGGAAAGTGGGAGGAGGGCCAGAGAGAGAGAAAGAGGGGGGAGAGAGAGAGAGAATCTCAAGCAGGTTCCTCACTGAGTACAGAGTCAGACTCAGGGTTTGATCCCACAACCAGGAGATCACAACCAGAGCCAAAACCAAGAGTCCAATGCCTAACCAACTGAGCCACCCAGATGCCCCAACTTTGTCCATATTTTAATCAAAGGCTTAGATGATTATGAATAGTTTATTTATCACATTTGTGGATCACATGATGTTGAAGGGGATTGCAAATGTATGGGATCAGAATTCCAGAAGACCATGTTGCCTGGTTAAATAATAAATCAGACTCAAGAAATAGAAATGTAAATGGCATTAATATAAAGTTCTACATTAGAATCTGAAAACCCAACTGGACAGATTTACAGGGGATATAGATTGGCAGTTACTTTGAATAATTTGAAGCAGCATGGTCTAGTAGAGTAATATAAGCTGTATACATAATTTTACCTTTTCTAGTAGGTCTGTTAATAAATGTTAAAAGAGTTAGATAAAATTAGTTTTAATAATATATTTTATCAGACTCAATTTATCCAATTTATCCAAAATTTTATAATTTTATAATTTCAACATATAATCAATATAAAATGATTAAGATATTTATACTTCCTATGTGAAATCTTTGAAAACCAATATGTATTTTACACTTAGAACACATCTCAATCCAGAGCTAAATTTTCACCGTAAATACTTGATCTGTACTTAGATTTCATAAAATTTACAGGTAAAAAATAGATTCATGTATCCAAGTTGTTTCCAACTTATTTGAAAGGTTTCCCTAATAATTGAACTTGAGTACTTGTTTTTCATTTCAATTAAAGGCATAAAATTAAAATAATTCAGTTCCTCAGTTGTACTGGTCACACATATCAAGTGCTCAGTAGCCACTTGTATCTGGTGTCTTTTTTTTTTTTTTTAAGATTTTATTTATTTATTCATGATAGACACACACAGAGAGAGGCAGAGACATAGGCAGGCTCCCTGTGGGGAGCCCTATATGGGACTGGATCAGATCCCTGGTCCCCAGGATCACATCCTAGGCAGAAGGTGGCACTAAACCACTGAGCCACCCAGGCTGCCTGGTGTTTTAGAAGTTTTGATTAATTAATTAACTAGAGCTGTTTAGGAATCTATAGGACAGTGTGCTATGAATAATATGAAATAATAAAGGTACAGTATTTGTAACGACAAAGTTGATAGTTTTGTTCTACTCCACCTTAGTTAGATTTATCCAGAGCATTTTTTTTAAAAGATTTTATTTATTTATTCATGAGAGACACAGGAAGACACACACACACACACACACACACACACAGAGAGAGAGAGAGAGAGAGAGGCAGAGACACAGGCAGAGGGAGAAGCAGGCTCCATGCAGGGAGCCTGACATGGGACTTGATCCTAGGTCTCCAGAATCACATCCTGGGCTGAAGGCGGCGCTAAACCGCTGAGCCACAGCTGCCCTATCCAGAGCATTTCATTGACTTCTAGGTAGCAGGATTAAGGGGGAAATAGAGGGGCACCTGGGTGGGGCTCAGTTGGTTAAGCATCTGCCTTTGGCTCAGATCATGATCTTGGGGTCCCAGGATCGAGTCCTGTGTCAGGCTTCCTGCTCAGCAGGGGAGTATGCTTGTCCCTCTACTCCTCCCTCTCTTTCAAATACATAAATAAACTCTTAAAAAAACAAAAATAAAAAAAATAAAAGGGAAATAGACAGGGGTGTCTGGCTGGCTCAGTTGATAGAGCATAAGACTCTAGTGTCATAAGTTTGGGCCCCATGTTGGGAGTAGAGATTACTTAAAATGAAAATTAAAAAAAAAAAATTAAATGGGCTAGATAGCCTCTGGGGATTTGTGTACGTGTATGAAGTCGGGGGCATGATCTCTGCTTTCTGATAAATGGAGAGTGGGCCTGTGTTGTGAGCCTTACCATAGAATGTAGGATTAGGACCAGCATGGCAACTCAGCATTAAGAGCTTTCTAGCAGTCATATGGGCTGTCCTGTGGACTTCTGGAGGCCAAAATCCACTGGGGAGATAAGGGAAGGACTTTGAAGAACCGAACAGCTTTTTGAGCTGGATCACTCTCATTGTCCCTTTCACCTTTGACTTTACAAATTACTTTTTTTTTTTTTCCCTTTCCTTAGGGAACACTCAGATTCTTTTTGTGGGGGAACAAAATAAAATTTGAGTCAGAAGGGACATTAGAGGCTCTAGATTACCCTTATCATTTTCTAGATAGGAACCCTTAGAGGTTAGGTGCCTGCTCAAGGGCCTAGGGTCATCTGTTGAGGCTTAGAGGTGTCAGGAATCTGGCACTTTCGCCCTCAGTGCATGGGTTATATCCTCTCCAGGTGAACATAAGCCTTGTTAAAAGAGAATCTTTAGATGAAGGTACAGGGAGCAAGGCTCCCTTTCTTTCTCACCTAGAATAAAAGGGGGTGTTAATTTGATGTATGCTGTGTGCCTATTGTGATTCCTGAAAGGGCAAGGCCGGTCCTTCTGTTAAAACTAGTGCATGAGTGCCACCTACAGGATCTTTGGAAAAGAGATGTACAGCATTTTCCTAGTAGGACACTTCGCTTTCAGTACAAAAGTCCTAGGAACTCATTTAAGGCCATCCAGAAATTCTTATTTTTTTAATATTCAAAAGAAGCTGATAACTAGTGGTTTTGCTGGGGGAAAAATGATAGCCAGGTAAATGAGAAACTTAGGAGTAATGGCGAAGTCTGTGTGCCTTTGGGCTGTATCTTCAGGACCGTCTTAAAAATCCCTTTCTTCTCCCCAAAAGGCCCAGTGTTTATCAAGGCTTTGCTTCTTTGGCTCTTAAATACTTTTCCCTTCAAAACATTGTCTTTTGGTAAAATATAATTAGTAGGAAGTGTTGCACTTTCGAGGGGCAGATGGAGTAATGAGAACAATGCAGGCTTCTGATTTGGGCAGATTTAGGTTTAATCCTGACTATGATAGCCTTTAATGGCTGATCACCATGCATAGTTTCTTCATCTGTGAGAGCAATAATGTTTACCTTGTGCGGTTGTCATGAGGATTAAAGATACACAAGGTCCTAGCTTCAAGTCTGGAAGTTCTACAAGGCTAATTGTAATGAATTTTATCAGTTCTCATCCCAGAAGGCATTTTGATGTCTGGGACTATAGGACTTTTGTAGGTCTCTGGAGACTGCCCTAGAAAATGGTCGGCCAAGCTGGGAGTGGTATGACGAGCCCCTAACCACAAATGGTTTCTTCATTCTCCACAGCGACATGTGAACTTTCCTTTTCTGCTGTAACCTATTTGTGCCTTTCTGATAGCACTGCAATGTTCTGACTTGCAGAATATGGTAATTTGTGCCTTTGTCTAAATATGCTTTTAGATTATAAATTCACTGTGGACAGAAACTAGATTTACACGTTTCAAGTCTCCCCAGCATCTGGCATCTTGCTTGTCCAGGAAAGGCACTTAAAAGGAACTTACTGAGTGAATGTCTGAAACACAGACAGAACCTATGAATAGGACATATTGCGGGGAATTATTAATAAAATAGGTCTTAATTGCTGGAAATATTTGACCTATTTTTTATTTTTATTTTGTTTATTTATTTATTTTAAAGATTTTATTTATTTATTCATGGGAGACACACACACACACAGAGAGAGACAGAGAGAGAGGGAGAGAGAGAGAGAGAGAGGCAGAGGGAGAAGCAGGCTGCATGCAGGGAGCCTGATGTGAGACTTGATCCCGGGTCTCCAGGATCACGTCCTGGGCGGAAGGCAGGCACTAAACCACTGAGCCACCCAGGGATCCCTTTTTTTTTTTTTTTTTAAGATTTTATTTATTTATTCACGAGAGACATACAGAGAGAGGCAGAGGCACAGGCAGAGGGAGAGGCAGGCTCCATGCAGCGAGCCCGATGTGGGATTCGATCCTGGGTGTCCAGGATCAGGCCCTGGGCTGAAGGCGGCGCTAAACTGCTGAGCCACCAGGGCTGTCCAATACCCAGGGATCCCTTGACCTATTTTTTAGAAATAGATTTTATTTTTAAGTAATCTCCACATCCAACATGGGGCTTGAACTTACAAGATAAAGAGTTTCACGCTCTACTGACTGAGCTGGTGGGGCACCCTTCTTTGGCCTATTTTTGGTGACTGTTCTAAAAGGTCATCTGTTGGGAAGGCCGCTGGAGTTCCACAGATTTCCCTGGTCAATTCCACTCCACCTTGCTTTCCATGTAAACACATCCTTGAATCCCTCCCGGCTCTCACCCAGAAGGTTACCCTAAGTGCTTTCCCTATAGAAATTCTGGAGCTGGGTCAGCAACCAACATACGCTGTCTCTGGATATTCCTTAGGAGGTGGACTGCTGTGCTGTTCTTTCTGCCTATACCAGAGCGCCTCTTCTGGAAATACCCAGAAGTTATTCTCAAAACTCAGTATGCTGGAATTGGCACTGCCCCTTTTGCTGGGAAAGATGCCCTCGTTTTTCTCAGTGTGGGTGAAAGATGAGTATTTCTACTTTTTCTCATCCCTCTCTTCAGCCAAGAGGGAACGTTTTCTTTGAAGTGAGCATTTCTGGTTGGGGAGTGGCACTAAGCCAGGGGAGTCATTCTAGTCTGCTCAATTCGGCCCTGTTGGTAGAGCCTAGCTCAGGGGTCCTCCCGAACTGAGCTCTCTGACCTTGGTCAGGGTGAAGCAAGACTGTGCAGATCACCAAGCCCTTCAGAAGGGCACCTGGAAACTCTGAGCTTATTTGCATTAAGATGGAATCCTTAAGAAGAAGGGGATTAGCACCCAGAATTCATGCGGTGACATCTATTCACTTCAGGAGGGAAATAGATAATTGACTCCGAGTTTTCTAGCAGCCAGCATGAGGAGTAAAGCATGATCAGACATGACAGCTGGTGAAGAACAATGAGGCTCTCTGATACCTAACGAACAACGCTGTACTAATGTGCACACTGGGGCACCAGACTCACTTATTAGCAGGAGTTTCATACTACATCCCAGCTTGCGGTGGTTGTGAGTTAAACCTGAGACCCATCTGACTTGTCTCTTTTGAATGCTGGGATTGCAAATATCAAATCTGCAAAAATGCCATGAGTCTACTGTACATAGTTTGTGTCCAAAAAATAGGCTGCTTAGGAAAAGTACAACTATTTCTGGGATTGAAAGCAAAGATAAATTTCTACTTGTAGAGCACATCATGTTATATAGTAACATATCCCTAACAAGATTCTTACAGTACGTATGAATTTCATGTGGGCTAGGTTTTTCTTGTTAATATTGCCACATTGTAGGCTGAGGACATGTGCTACCAAAGCACAATATATTAGAAATAATTTGAGGGTGGCGTGGGATTGTGTTTGGTGTATGAGAAGAATTCGGTCTAAAACACACACCAAAAAGAATCTTCTGGCAAAGCATCACGTCACTGGCATTTGTCTGAGTACATTTTCTTCCATAGTAAACCTTCCAAGCCAGTTGTGGATGCTATTTTCAGCAATGGATTATCTTTTGTCCTACTTGCTAAATGATCATTTTTATTTTTTAATACTCAGCAAAAACCTCACCTCATCACAATGAATGAACACAGGATCTTTCTGACCTTGAACAGAACATTTAGATTATTTAAATTGAAATGTAGAAGACAGAGAACTGGTGATCTTGCAGTGCAGTGCAGGAGGCTTGTTAGCCATTGATTTAATAACTCATGTTATTAAAAAGATGTGTAGCAACTCTTCTCTGTCGAGTTTCATCATTTGGTCAATTATATATAATACAATAGTGGGTAAAACACATGGAAGTTCATATTGATTTAGCCCAGACAAGATAATTTGTCCAGCCTCATCTTTTAAAAAATTATCAGTGATAATTCTTTCCTCTTTGAAAGTAGAAGAAAAAAAAAGATAATATTTTTG